>NC_061510.1:130938068-131297328 GCF_022539505.1 Lolium rigidum
GTGTGGCGGCGCCTCGTGGCCCCACTTCCTTCCCTCTTCGGTCTTCCGGAAGCTTCGTGCAAAAATAGGACCACGGGCGTTGATTTCGTCAAATTCCGAGAATATTTCCTTACTAGGATTTACTGAAACCAAAAACAGCAGAAAACTGACAATCGGCTCTTCGGCATCTTGTTAATAGGTTAGTTCCAGAAAATGCGTAAATACGACATATAATGTGTGTAAAACATGTAGATATCATCAATAATGTAGCATGGAACATAAGAAATTATCGATACGTTGGAGACGTATCAATAACCTATGGCATGGTCATGCTCACTCATTCTATAGGTTCTGATCAATCATCTCATCCATAGTATGATCCCTGGATATAATCATCGGCCTAGTTCACACACAAACAACACAAGTATCAGTTCAAATATAGGTTTACTTAGTTCAAACACTAGCAGAATCTCCCAATAGTGTACATTACAAATGCTACTTAGTTCAACCATTAGCAGAATCTTCTGCACTACATCTCTAACACATTCATCACTCTTCACAAATAGCTCCAATCATCTTGAGCTTTTCCTTGTTTTAAAAATTCAGTTTGAGCATATCGTATGTGTGATACTCTAACTTTTTTATTTTCATATTTAAGACCCTGTTTTTCAGCGAGCAACACATTTCTTTCTGCCTCCCATTCATGTTTCTTAGACCTCATAACTTATGCTTGAGTTCTCTGCACATTCTTCAGCATATATAGCAACCTCATTCTTCAACTCGTCCAGCTCGTCTTGCGCTCGGGTCTGAACAAACTAGGGCTACTTAGCTTAATCTTTGGCACAACAATCACAACATGCTAAACTCCAGCACAAAAAAAACCCTCCCTCCTTACATGTACAGCAAAATCAGACAATTTAACCAATTTTAATCCGATCTAGAATGGATCTACCGCGATTGCAAAGTATACTAACAGATTTAAGCAAATCGCAGCCATGAACAACAAGCAATCGTCTATTAGAACTCAATCATAATGGAAACCCTAGCAGATCTAATCTGCATGTCGTAACAAATGGTGAAGCACGGTGTGTTGTCGCAGAAAGAAGATGAAGATAAAAGGAAGAGGAGCTTACTGCCATTGTTCAGGTCAAGGACGAGGTTGAGGTTGCGCCCGTGAAATCGAGATGCAGGTCCTGCGCATGGTGCAGGTTGTGGCCGAGGTCACGGTCGTTCTCGCCGTCGGCGGTAGAGGAACCGCCCCTGGTGATGTGACAACTTGGGGGGTGGTGAGAGTGAAGAGGCGAGTGAGAGGAAGGAGATGGTGGCGATGGGGTGAGTTATGGCACGTGTTCCCGAAGGGACGTGGCGTTTCCGTCTCCCTTCCTGGCGCATGCAACCGTCTAAAGACAACGGGCCAAGTTCAACAACAACAACCTATTTGGGACATTCTGCTGGGCCTGGCCCGGAGATGCTTTAAAATCCAGTTCATGTAATAACAACAATTGGGGAGAGTCCAGGAAACCAAACGGCCCATTTTTCGTACAAGACCATGCAAAAAAGAGGACCACAAGCTACCAAACACGCCCTTGGTGCACGAGTGAGCCTTCTGTCCCATATGTCTGCAGAGGAGGCACTTCGCAGGGTTGTGGCAGTTGGCGATGCAATGGTCAGATGAAAGGTAGTGGAACAACATCCCCAAGCCCTCCTTAAAGCAGTTTCTTGAACCTGGAAGGATGACGAGGAGGTCTACTGCGCATTGAAGATGTTGCCCTCTTTCGACCAGCTACCATGGTCCATCCTCCTCCATGAAAGCGATGGGCGCTTCCACGCTCGATCCCATCACCCTGCGTCAGAAATGCAACCATAGACTACATCCTAGGACGAGGGAGAGCCCCATCATGCACGCCGTCCACCCTTGAAGACGACTCTTTGACCGCCGTCAGTACAACTTCCAAGAAAGAAGATGGCCTCCATCAGAAGACAACACATGAAAGACAGGGAGGCGAGCCGGTGAGAAACCGATAGGGATGGGAGGAGGAGGGGGAGAGGTGGGGAGCAGCTTCCGACCTCACGTATGCTTAATTAGTTAGCTAGATACACCGCCGACAATAGCACCGGATCGGAGTGTGGCACATTGTGCCACCCTGTTAGGAGCGGCTCTAAGAGCACTATATGTCCACACACGTATCTGCCACTCATTCTATTATGTTTGCTTTGAGATTCACACATCAAAGAGTTTTGTATTTAGCCTATCCCACGTTGGTACCCTCTCATTTTCTAACACATTGACTTAATTTCTACTGTTGAAAAGGAGTCAAGGCTTTAGGTGTTGGCAAGTCCTAAAATAATGAGTAATTTGATGTCGGGAGAGTAGACCTTTCGCAAGTTGTAACCTTTTCCTTTCTTGTAAACCTCTTTCTTAATCAATGAAATAGGGCAAAGCTTTTGCACTCGGTTCAATGTTCTTTTTTGAAAGAGCCATATTTATTGGAATATATATCAGATTCGTAGTCTATTTAAAAGTGTGTATTTCTTTCGATGATGTTTTAAGTCAGTCTAAAGAGGATTATTTTTGATAAAATTCAAATTTTAAATTTGAAACACAAGCAAACATGATGCCAAATATTTCCTAAGTCTGATAAACCAAGTTTGAAACATAATGCAACAAATTATGTCCAAGATAAATACCATCGGTTTCACTAAGTTTTATTGTGTTTAAAAATGATTTTCAAAAATTATGAAAATATATATTCAATATTAGTCTTGTTTTATAGCTCTTTCATCAGAAACTCAAATATTCAAACCTGCTTCATAACCTTAAATTGTGGTCCAAAAGTTATAGAGATTTTAAATTTTTAATCTAGATCTAATAGGTGGCACGAGGGGGAATCCAGGAGCATCTCCACCGCCGGCCTCAATAGCAACGCAATAGACCTATGGGGGTGCCCGGCACGAAACGGGCTCTCGCCGCCGCGCCTATAAACTAGCCAACACATTTTAGAGCCCAACAGAATAGCCAACAACCCCACGCAGGCCCCTTCGCACGTGGGTCGGCTTGGGGGCACCAGCACTCCAGTCCATGTAAAATATCGCCTACGGGCCCCTCCTGGCAGCCGCATGCATCCATTCTCCACCCCTTCCCGATCCGCCTCCCACCTCGTTGGATCGACATCGCCACTGTCGCCTCCCCGTGTTTTCCTCCCACCTTCCCACCCAGAATGCAAACCACCACCAACGCCACCGCCACGTCCAACCATCTCGCGTCGTGGTTTGGTAGGAACATCCGACAGTGCCATCGGCTCTGTCTTCATCCTCTTTTGTTCACCCCATCTACAAGGTGTTCGGCGATTTGACGCAATGGACAACGACGATGAGATGATGCTATCGATGATTAAAGCAACGACAGATGGCACCGTTGACAAACCTCTGTATTTGGCATGGCAGGGACTCACAATGGTATCCATGTGTTTCAACACTCTCTTGTATTTGCAAGACTAGCTAAAGGACATGCTTCGGCCGTCAATTACGACATCAATGGCTACACATACCTAGACAATGGTATCTATCCACCATACGCTACATTTCTAAAGACAATCCCCACCCTGCTATAGACAAGATAGCTTATTTTGCTCAATGTCACGAGGCATGTCAGAAGGATGTCGAGGGGATTTTGATGTGCTCCACTAACATTCTGCCATTGTTCGATACCCTGCTCTTACCTAGTTGAAGTTTCATATGTGGGAGGTGATGAGTTGTTGTGTGATCATGGACAACATGATCATCGAGAGTGAGCGGGAAGAACTAGTGGATGATGGCCATCCATTTAATCATCAGGGACCTCTTGCCGAACTTGATCAGGTACCGGCTGAGTTTTCTACTTTGCTCGCCATCCATCAAGAAATCTCAGATGTACAAGTTCATACTCAGCTGCATAATGATCTAACTGAATATTTATGGGATAGGAGAGAAAACATCACATAATTCTTGAACAAGTTAAATTGCAATTTATTTATATTCTTGTATGAATAATTAAATTTCTATGTTTTAATTATTATGTGGAAATATTTACGCCTTTAAACAATGTGATATTGCTTGAACTGTTGTTCAAAACTATGCAATACTCTAATTTGATAAACTAAAAGAATTAATTGGCGGCAGGTCCTATTGAGTTCGCCAGTGTGCGGCAACACCCCTAATAGGGTTGTAACAGGATTGGTACGTGTCGGTGCACATGATGGGTGCGTTTGTTAGCCTGCATGTAAGTTGGTAGACTACATGGGGTGAGAAAGATTCTTTTTTTCGTGAATAACCAAACAACATGTCCGAAACAGGATGCACAACACGGACCTTAAAGCACTCGAAAAGGGCCTCGGGCCAGGCTCCACAGCTACGCCCGAATCGGGCGTTTCTCCGGGGACAAACCCATTGCAAACGAAAGCGCGTGAAGATTCTCTTGAATTTAAGTGCCAGGCTGTTGAGCCCTCACATGACAGTCTCACATACATGCAGGATGCAGCCACAACCAAGCAATCAGCCCAAAATCGCTTCACATCCCAGGCCACCAAACGAAGTAGAAACTACGTCTTTTTGCACCGTTTCTAACGAGCTAGGTTCACTAGGTAAAAAACGTGCGTTGTTTTGGAGCCTGACTGCGGGAGAACGACAACCAACTGCGCTTGATATAACTCACACACAAAATATAAAGTAGGAAAGGGTGGGAAGATGGGTCCATGCATGGAACAAACCAATTTCTGCAGCGTCTCTCCCACCAGTCCTGTCAATAAGTTTTTTTTTTGAAATAATTCGTTTTCATGAATTTAAGAACAGACCGGCAAATTTTATCCAAATTCTTAAGGAAATTTACAGATTTGAACGGAATGTAATTTCGACGGCGGGCGGTGGGTATATATCCAACTTAGCTGCGTCGCGTTCTTCTCACGGTCGCATGACACATCACCAACCTTATCAGCATGTGAAAACGAAAAACGAAGATTGAGGACCATCCCTGATTGTTCAGTTCCGTTCCGTTGGGTGCAGCGCATCTTCATCTTGGCCACCACTTCGCCATTAAAACACACACACACACCACGCGTAGCCTCAAAGTCAAAACGTCGCTTCTCGCTTGCTTGCTTGAGCAAACAGAAAGCCGCGAGCTAGCTGCCCAACCAAATCGAGACGCGAATACCCACCCGATCCATCCGTCCACCCACACAGCTTACCTCGATGGCCGCCGCAGCGCCGGACTCCGGCGACCTCATCCTGGTCGAGCCGGCGGGGCCGGGGTCCCAGGTCGCCGTGGTCACCATCAACCGCCCCGACGCGCTCAACGCGCTGACGCGGTCCATGATGATCTCCCTGGCCTCCGCGTTCCGGCGGCTGGACGCCGACGACGGCGTGGCCGCCGTGGTGCTCGCGGGGCGAGGACGCGCCTTCTGCTCCGGGGCCGACCTGCAGGCGGCAGAGGAGATCTTCAAGGCCGACGTCAACGACCCCGCCGCCGACACCGTCAAGCAGATGGAGCTCTGCCGCAAGCCCATCGTCGGCGCCATCGCCGGGTTCGCAGTCACCGCCGGGTTCGAGATCGCACTCGCCTGCGACATCATCGTCGCTGGACGCTCCGCCAAGTTCCTCGACACACACGCCAAGTTAGCTCTCTCCGAACACGCTTCTGTCTCTCTTGTTCTGCGCGGCAGTAGGAGTAGCACACTGCGACACGACTACACAAGCATTGATTGATTCTCGCGGGTTACAATCAAATCTGGCTGGTCTTGCGAGCAAGATTACAATCAAACAGAGTAGGATGTTATCCGTATTCTGCTTAATTATTTCCCAGTACAATCATTTCCCAGTACAATCAAACCTAGGAGTACATAGTATGGGCTACTACCTCACTCGCATTTAATACGATGTACTAGTATGATTCGTGTGTGCTAGTGTGTGATGTACCCGAACACCTTAGCTTTCAGGTTGGGCCTTCAGTGTTCCTTTTGCTTGGAACGTACGGCGAATAAGGCAATCTTGGAATGTTCAAATTCAAACATAAGATTAGCTGCAAATAATTTGCAGTCCTGCAAGGCTGTAATTCGGTTGAACACACTGAAATCCTCCATATGTGCACTGTCCTACAACATAGGAATCCTGCTTGGCTTCATGCCATTTGCCATCTAATTTGTGCACTTCGTTCAATCTGATGCAGGTTTGGGATATTCCCTTCTTGGGGTCTTTCACAGAAGCTCTCTCGTCTCATTGGGCCAAATAGAGCACGGGAGGTGTCGCTAGCTTGCATGCCTATCACTGCTGAACTGGGGGAGAAGTGGGGACTTGTGAACCACATTGTGGATGATAGTCAGGTGCTGACGAAGGCCATAGAGGTTGCCGAGGCCATTACGAAGAACAACCGCAACTTGGTGGTGCTATACAAATCAGTTATAAATGATGGGCTTCAGCTGGACATGGAACACGCCCGAGTTCTTGAAAAGGTCCGGAATTATACATTGATGGAGCATAATACTTGTATGCAATTTCTTTTTACTAGCTTACAATTAACACTATTTGTTTACTTTCTATATGGTGCTTAAAATATTTAACTTTGACTTGTTGCTGTGCAAAATTTTAACCACGACATGTTAATGGAAAACTAGGCAGAATTAGAATAGTTTGGTGCACTAGAAGTATGACGTTATAATATCTTTAACACTGGTTGCAGTCTTGAATTCTTGTTCTGTGTTAACAGGCAAGCATTCTTGCTCAATATTGTCTATTGCACTGGTTTTGATCCTCTGCCCGATATGGTTTCTTGTAGTAGACCTTGTTGGCACTGGAAACATAAAAGTAGAAGTACAGTGACGCAGCCTTCTATATTCAGGAAATGTGCCCTTCTTGTCGTTATTTCGGAACAAAAATCTTGTATTACAAGTTTCTTCCACCAACAACTGAGGTAGTTTGTAAGCCGGTAGGGCAGAAATGGCAAACTTTAAGGTTAACCAACTTCCCATAGTATTAAATTCATAGAGAATTAGAGAACAATTGAATTCGTTTGTCAGTCAATAGCATCAAGGGTAGGGAGATGGACATTATTTGGGAGCTTTCGTTACAAAGGGGCAATCTTAGATAAGTTTGAGGAGGCAGTGGGGCATCCCAAAATGGAAGAGATAGAATCACCCCCTACTCTCTCTTCATATTAGTGGGCAATCCACTTGTAGCTGTAAATGCTCCAGTGACCTCTTTAAGAATCCTACCTTTTTTTTTTACTTCAGTAGAAAACTAACAGAATTAGGATGATTTGTTACATCGCCTGTAGTTTTATCTCTATTCAGTTATAACAGTCCGGTTGTGCTTGTCCGTATTGGGCACAAAGTTGGATTTAGGGATCCCATTACCTTTCAATAGGTAAGACCTCCTAGTAAGTCATGCAACGTTTCACTTATTTTTACGAAGTCAAGTTGAATTTTCACAGTAAAATATATGACGAGTCTAAGGTTCATTCATTTGTTGTGACCTGTTTTTTTTCTTATCCTCGTATTTACAAATACGGTATTGACACAAGTTATTAATATAATATATATTCCAAGTATGAAGTATAGTATTATCTCGAATGCTAAATACACCATACGAAAGACGTCAGTGCCTATCGTAGGGGGTAAATTGGTCACCATGTTCAGTCTAGTCTTTGTATTTTAAAGACTGGACAGTCAATAGATTGGGGCTGTCTTAAAATTTTCCTTAAGAAGTACTCCAGTTACAGTGTTAAACTCGTTTTCAGATTTTAAGCAAGCTTTGTAGCTGATTATTGTGCTTACTGGTTATGATCCTTGAAGTTGTACTGGTCCTTATTTGGACTGGAAACAGAAAGAAGAATCGAATTTGCTTTTATTGCTGTTGCTATACTCAGTGAAGGCGCCCATCTTATTCTAGCGTTGCAATGGTTTCAGGAAAGAGCTGTCAAATATTACAATGGCATGACAAAGGAGCAATTCGCAAATATGCAGAAGTTTATACGAGGACGGAGTTCTAAAGCACCATCTAAGCTGTAGATGCGGTGCTCTGTAAGTACTTCTACTGAAAGAGGGTCCACGTCCAGTAACCTGAAGAAAGATAAGCCCTGTCAATATGAGAATAAGCATACAGAGTAGGTACTTATTACTGAAAGAAGATCCACGTTCTTTTGCGTTTGAAAATTTCGGTCTCCACATTGCTTCACATTTAATAAAGTTATAAAGAGCATGAACATGTGTTGCAGTTAACTTGAAAAAGGTACGTGTGTTGCAATTAACACGTGTTTGGAGTCAAGTTTCAATAACTTTTCTTGTACTACCCATCTATATGGTGGTTGGCATTATCGGATGATTCCATGTAGCCTGTTATTCCGCCTAGTTTACAAAAGTACAAGATCAAAATCAGAAAGTTTCCATTTGAAATTACATTGATGATTATTTTAGGAAGAACAAAATGTATTGTTATTGCAGCTACTTCTAAGTAAGAGACATCATATATTTTTCCCTCAAAAAAGGGACATCATATATTTCAGGCTTTATGGCCGGCTTTTGGCTGGAATGCAACAAAGCACCGGGTCCTGATGGTTTCCCAGCTGAGTTTTATCAAACTTTCTGGGACACGATTAAATCGGACCTTCTAGATTTGTTCAGTGACCTACACTCTGGACAACTAGAATTATTTCGTCTAAATTTTGGTGAAGTAATCTTGTTACGAAAGTTAATGAGGCAGAAAGGATTCAACAATATAGACCTATCTGCCTATTAAATGTAAGTTTCAAGATTTTTACGAAAGTGGCCACCATTAGACTTAATACGGTTGCGGATCATGTAGTCCAGCCATCACAGACGGCCTTTATGCAAGGAAGAAACATCCTTGATGGAGTGGCGGTCTTGCATGAGACGGTACATGAGATGCATTCTAAGAAATTAAATGGGGTTATTTTAAAACTAGATTTTGAAAAGGCGTATGATAAAGTCAAGTGGTCGTTTCTACAGCAAACACTCAGGATGAAAGGTTTTTCTCCAGAGTGGCGCGCTCTGATAAATGATTTTGTGTATGGAGGTAGTGTCGCAATCCGGGTTAATGATGACACCGGTCACTATTTCCAAACACGAAAAGGGTTACGCCAAGGGGATCCGTTATCACCGATGTTGTTTAACATTGTAGCGGATATTCTGGCTATACTCATAGAGCGGGCTAAGGCTGATGGCCAGATTGAAGGAGTGATTCCACATCTAGTTGATGGTGGCTTATTTATACTTCAATATGCCGATGATACAATTATATTTATGGATCATGATCTTGAAAAAGCTCAAAACTTGAAATTAATTTTGGCGGCTTTTGAGCAATTGTCAGGATTGAAAATCAATTTCCATAAAAGTGAATTGTTCTGTTTCGGTGATGCCCAAAATGATATGGCTCTATACACAGAGTTGTTTGGTTGTGGGCAAGGCCAATTTCCGATTCGTTATTTGGGTATTCCGATTCATTATCGGAGACTTACAATCGCGGAATGGAAATTAGTGGAAGAAAGACTACAAAAACGCCTTAGTAGTTGGAAAGGCAAGTTGCTGTCCCTAGGTGGAAGATTGGTACTCATTAATTCGGTACTCACAAATATGGTACTGTATATGTTATCATTTTTCATCCTACCAAAAGGAATTCTGCATAAACTCGATTATTATCGATCCAGATTCTTTTGGCAAGGGGACAGCGAGAAAAAGAAATACCGACTGGTTAAGTGGAGTATAGTTTGTAGTCCCAAAGACCAAGGTGGGCTTGGAGTTTATGATTTGGCAGTCAAGAATTCGGCCCTATTGGGAAAATGGCTGTTTAAGCTCCTCACTGAGGATGGGACTTGGCAGACTATCTTTCGGCGAAAGTATATCGGTTCGAAGACATTATCCCAAATGGTTTGGAAACCAGGGGATTCTCACTTCTGGGTCGGGCTAATGGCGACAAAAAATGATTTTTTTCGCCATGGCACTTTCACAATCAGAAATGGAGCACAAATACGTTTCTGGGAAGATGCTTGGCTTGACAATGCACCCCTAAGTGAACAGTATCCAGCTCTTTATAGGATTGCTCGTCGTCAAGGTGATACCATTGCTACCGTAATGGCTACCTCACCCCCGAATGTGACGTTCGGACGGGTTTTACTTGGACAAAGACTTGCGGCATGGAATACCTTAATTCAACGGCTCGGGGATATTCAATTATCGGACGAACCGGACGAATTTAGATGGAACCTTCATGCCAATGGTGCTTTCTCTGTGAAATCTTTCTACAACGCGATCCTTCTTTCTGATCTACCAGTTGATAATAATAAAAAGATTTGGAAGATGAAGATACCATTAAAAATTAAAAATTTTGGATGGTATCTTCGTCGAGGGTAATCCTCACCAAAGACAATCTTGTTAAGCGTAATTGGCATGGGAGTACTCGATGTGTTTTTCGTCATCGGGACGAAACAATCAAGCACTTATTCTTCTAGTGCCGGTTCGCGAGATCTATATGGTCGATCATTCAAGTAGCATCTACCCTGTATCCTCCGACTAGTGTTGCCAATATCTTTGGTAATTGGCTTCATGGTGTCGATTCAAGGTTTAAGTTGCTTCTTAGGGTGGGGGCGCTAGCAGTTATCTGGGCGCTTTGGCTATGTAGAAATGACAAGATTTTTAATGATATAAATTGCTCTTTGTTGCAAGTCATCTCCGTTCGTGGTTACCTCTTCAGCGAGTGGAGAACCGAGACCTGTTTACGGAGGTCTGAATACGGTTGGAGGCTGCGGCGAGGGATACTTTTTCCCAACATGGGTGGCAGCATAGTCTACGGATAGATGCCCCACCTTCTTCTTAGGCGTTATATGTTTCATCCTGATATGTATCTTGCCTAGTTTTTGTTTTTATCATTTTCGAACCTGAGACAACACAAACGGCTGTGTGCATCCTGGTTATGCAAAGGCTGGATGTAATTGCTTATAAAAAGTAATGAAAGCATCCTTTATCGAAAAAATGGCCGGCTTTTGGCAGAAAACTAGAGCCTGAGACCGGCCTGGATGCTGGGCTGTGCACTCGGCCTGTCCGATCAGACTGCGCTATCAAGTTTTCTTCAGGGAAAAAATTGGAAGAGAAGAAAGGACTCATAGTATCAAGATTATTTCCTAGAGAACGTCAAGCTTTATTGATCACATAATCATAATGCTATTACAAAGGAACTCGCAGATGCAATCCGGAGCAACACCATCCCACACCAAACAACCTAAAGCCTCGCTAAGCTTGGCCACCATATGAGACGCAACGTTCAAAACACGAGGAACATGTCCGATGGAGCATGAAGAAAAGAAGGCTGTCAGTTCCTGATATCATGTATAACAGGGCCACAGAGGGATTGGCCATCGTCCTAAGAATCCATCCGATGTACCACTGAAAGCCAATCGGAGTAGATGATGATTTTAGTAGGACTCCTCATAATGCGTGCTGCAAGCAGTCAAGCAATGGCCACTGTGGTCTTGGAACCCGACGCCCACTCCCAATTTACGAGAAGAGAAGATCTTTTCGATAAAGAGTAGAAGAGAACATTGTTGAATCAACATTCACCAGAACTGTACCAGGCGCTGGAGACCATATGAGAACCGAAGAATTGGTATCATGCCTGGTATGTAGCAATCATCTGTATATAAGCTAGAGCTTTATCAGCAACTGAATTGGGATGCACCATTAGTTCACCATCACGGACTTCCAAAAAGACAGAAGGCCTTAGCCCATCTTTATAAGTTAAGCTACGAAACCAGCGGCATCAAGTCGGTTACAACAAACTTATGTTTGATCCAACTCGAATCTCATGAGATGAGTACAGCTACATCGGGATGGAAAGTAGAAACATACAATAATTTGATACAACACCCGGCATGGGATCGTCGACTCAAGCTCTAGTCCATGTACCCCGCACAACGCCTCGTCCAGTAGTGCACAGTTTTTCGATCTGACCAGAAATCCTGCAACACTCCATATGAATTGACATTTGAAAGAAAACATCAGCCGGATTACTAATCCTCTTTCCTTCTATAGTTAGTTTGTTTAGAATGAGCCAAAGGCTCCATCATTGAACCGCAAAGGTATACCAAACTAATATACGGAAAAAGACCGAAAGACTCTGGGAAATAGCAAGGAAATTGCTAGCCCCTGCTGGTTCCAGTTGCAATGCAAGAGCTCCCTATCTACTGCCCATACAAACCGCGCCAAATGGCAAGAGAAGAAGATATGATTGCAATCCTCAATCTCCCCACACAACGCAGAAAGCCCATTCGAAGGGACATGTCACTTGGACACATGCTAACATGATGGTGATCTACTTCTAATGAGCTTCCATGGGAAGACTTTGATCTTGGGAGGTACTCTCGTGCGCTAGACGTCCTTGAAGTCATCCACCGACGGGCCCTGCGAATGGCTAAAGTATATCGACCTAGTGGA
This sequence comes from Lolium rigidum, assembly GCF_022539505.1. Lineage (NCBI taxonomy): Eukaryota > Viridiplantae > Streptophyta > Magnoliopsida > Poales > Poaceae > Lolium > Lolium rigidum. Next base: position 130,950,515 of record NC_061510.1, read on the forward strand.
GCACACGCCCAAGGCTTCCAAGGCCCAAGAAACCCCATCCTCTTAAATGTCCGGTGGTAAGGCCTGGATCTCTCGAGACATGTTCTCCTATTCTACCGCTTTCGCGAGGCCAAACTGCCTTCATAATCGGATGCGCCGTTCCCACGGAGCACCCCCCCGGTACCCAGATCTCGTGTACTGTAATGAACGGTTCAGTGCAATAGCTAAAAAATAGTGGGAAACATATATAAATGTGGAGCTTCCCGACCACAAGTCCAGCCATAAAAGGTCTGCTTCACATTGCAGACCTCATGTTAATTTGGCCCCAAGTTTTAAGTACCACTTCAGCTTTTGGATGGTGTTCTAGCTGGGAGCCTCATTCCGAAACCTCCTTAGAGAAGAGGTCCCTATACCCGAAGTACTTCACGCAGATTAGGTCAGCCCACAATACATGTGCGTTCTGATATAGCATCCAAATCCATTTAAGCATCAACGCTATGTTCATGAATCTAGTATTGAGGATCCCCAGACCCCCAAACCCTTGGGGTTTACACACCGTTGCTCAATCAACCATGTGATATTTCCATTTGTTTCCAACTCCTTCCCAAGAAGCAGGAGTGTAGCGTGTCCATGCCTTTGTGAGTCACCTCGTGTAGGAGATAAACACTCGTAGCGAACATAGGTAGGCTGGACAAGCACAAGTTTGTGAGCTCGATTTTCCCATCTGAGGCTAAGAAGAGCCATTGCTAAGGGTCAACCCTATGACCCACTTTGTCCGGTAGGAAATCCAAGTCCAACACTCGAAGCGGTCGATCACTCACATGGAGGCCAAGATATTTCATAGGGAGCTTTACTAGTTTGCAGTTAAGAATGTTCGAAATCCTACGAGCCTCCCTCTCCATGACCGATGTCACAATGGCTTTTCTTTTGTTGAAGTTTATTTTGAGCCCCGACATATTCTTGAAGCATAGCAACAATAGCTTCAGATTCGTGATCCTCCATATCCGCGGGCTCCACTAGCACCATCGTGTCATCCGCATATTGCAGATGAGTCACTCCCCCTGGAATGAGGTGAGGTACCACCCCCCGGTATATGGACGCCACCGTTTGATGGACTTTATTTCTTGCATTCCATATATGCCAAAGAGTGACAATCCTTGTTGCCTCTTCCATGTCAGAGAGTCTAGAAAATCAAGTGTCGAAACACATAAAGATGTCAAGTGCTTACGCGGAAGATTAATCGGATGAACTGCTCGGACAACATCCTAGAATTCATGAGCAAACTGACAGAACAAAAGCAAATTATCAGTGATCTCTTGTCGTCTACAGAAAATTTAATTTGCCATTTCTAAAGTTGATGTCCACATGGGAGACAATTATGGACGAAACACCATAGAGTTATCTTCATTTTCGCTGACGCCTTTGCTGACCCTAGTCTTTCAAAGCTTCGAGTCCCCATCTGTGTCAGACGACAAACCACAACCCTTTGTGCTTCGCTGATCACTAAAGTTGTCGGTTCGTGCAAGATTTCACCCTGACCTGAGAGTGTAGCAACTTAACCGTGTATGAGGACATGAGGCAAAATCTTCCCTACTGTGGCAACTAATTGGCACCTGTAATGCTTGTGTTACCACATCCTCGGGAAAAATAGTACGGACAAGGTCCACATCCCAAGACCTTGTATCTTCTAGGATGAGAGTGCTCGCCGTTTGATTTTCAAGCAGTGGAACTTGGGGTTTAAGCAGTACAGGGGAGACACCTGGTATCCAATTGTCTGTTTTGATCCTCGTCGAGAAACCATCTCCAATATCCAAGCACACTCTTGATCTCAGTATTTCACGGCCAAAATAAATACTTCACCAGTCATACACCAAAGATCTTGGCCGTTGCAACCCCCAAACGTCGCAATTAGGGTAATATCTTCCATTAAGAACACGTACACATAGAGAGGACAGATCTGTCAACTGACACCACCCATGACGGGCCAACATTGCTCGATTGAAGAGCTCCATATCCCAAAACTCCATTCCTTCCAGTGTTGTGGGTATACTTCATGGGTGTACCATCGACAGTGCCTAGATCCGGCAAGCTCGGGTGGCCCATAGACGGTGATGTGGCATGTGGCCCATCGGGCGGCCTAGTTGCTGTTGATCATGAAGGATGAAGTCCAGCCCAGGATCAGTGAGCCGGATCCTAACCGACCTTCGGAGGAAGCCGGATCCAGAGAGGCCCATGAGGAACCCGGATCCAGTACGACGTAGATGGAGGGCGGATCCTTGACGTACACGGCAAGACATTGTACCGTAGTTAGGCAATCTGTAATCCGGCTAGGACTCTCCATGTAAACCCTAGATCCGTGCGCCTATATAAGCCGGATCCCGGGAGCCCTAGAGGCACAACCACAACCATTGTAACAACGCGCAAGCGCCCAGATAATTCCAGACAAGCAGCAGTAGGCCCTGTCTCCGTGCAGGTGTTCCGAAGCTGGGTAACTCGCGTACTACCGTCCCGAGGACACTCCGCCCTATGGCCCCTACTTTTTTTCCCCCTCGTGAGGATCCCTCCTCCGAGGTACCGTCTACTAAGCAACGACAGTTGGCGCCCACCGTGGGGTCTGAGGCGTCTGGAGGCCGGAACCGGGAGGGTTCCGCCATGGGAAGCTTCAACGACACGATCGCCGTGGGGCGTGTTCTCTACGCCGGGAATTTTCCGATCGTCCCTCCTGACGAGTTCTGGATTCCGGCTAGGTCCAACCCTGTCAAGCTCTCCATCGTCCCAATCGGCGGCATCCACATCTTCATCGGCGAAACCGTCGATCTCGACGGAAACGCTCCGGTAAGTAACGCCGACGCGACCGCCGCCGAGCTGGACACTGTCGCGAAGATCCGATCTGAGTCGCAGGAACTTCCTAAGGAAGATTCCGCCTTAGATCTGAAAAAATCAAAACCCACCCAATCCGCCCCTGAGCAGGAGAAAACGGTGGAAGACCAATGCAGATCCACCTGGGTCTCCCAGGTGTTAGAGAAGCAAAGGTGTCACTTCGTGCACTTCTTGGCCCATACCGCAGGGGCCGCCCCCCTTGAGGGCGGAGTCGATCCCATGCAGGTGGAGGCACCCGGAGACAACATCGCTCCGGATCAGCAGGAGGTTGTCGGAGATAACGATGTTCCCGATCAAGAGGAGGCCGGAGATCCTGAGGAATCAATCCTCAACAACTTAAGCCCAAATTCCGACGATGCCTCCTCAATAGGCATAGAAGAATACAACCGCCTGACGAAGGAACTCGAGATCGGGGAAAACGCTGACGATGCCTCATCCATGGATACAGAAGAGTTCAACCGCAAGCTAAAAGAGCTCGGAGGCGACGAGCAACCTGACCCGGATTCCGCCCAGCTCATGCAGGTTCTAGCAACCGTGGCACCGCTGGGTCAGCAGGAACCGGAAGGCGAAAACACTTCCTCCGACCCAGGACCATCCAATGCTGGATCTCCGTTAGATCGGGCACGACCGCATGAGGAAGTCCTGTCCCCAGAAGAGTTAGTCGCGCAGGCACGCATGGATTTAGTCGCGCAGTCTGACGTCCTCAACACACCAATAACTCCCGGCGATGCCGCAGATCTGGCGGCTTTAGAGGCCACAAGACAAGAGATGCTGGCCACTGCCAAGAAGTTCGCCAACACCGCAGCTGCGATATTGGGGGCAGGAAAGAAGCTGCATTCTTGATGGATCGCTTCGAAAGACAAGACCGCGTGATCACCGAATCACTTGCAAAAGTCAACGAGATGAAACGAGAGTGGGAAGTAAAGATGATTTATGCGCAGGCGGAGGCTGATAGGATCTTTCGAGAAGCCATCCCTCCCCGCAGGATCGCCTTTGCAACCCCTGGAGAGCAACAGCCGCTCGCAACTCCAAAGGATAACATGAAGAAGGCTGCAGAACTCCTAAAAAATAAGGACGAGGAGATTGACATCAACTACGTCCGCAAGCTCGTTGCTTCAGCAATGCAGCAGAGAAAGGCAGATACTTCGCGTAGGTTGGAATCCAACCCGGATCATTACCTGTCCACCGCACAGAAGGACGCCCTCGAAAATCAACATCGTGATGGCGAATCGTGCACCGGATCCACGGAGCGCAGGAGACAAGCTAGAGAACATCCGAACCCGATCCCGGTGCCATCGGATTCAACTCTGAGAGACCCAGCAAAGGGTAAGGACCCAATGTACACTGGCAGAGACAAACATCGGAACCCATCACCACCACCCCGGATTCCGCGTCCTCCGCTGCCCCCTCGTCGATGCAGTCCTGCCGGAAAAACTAGGCCCCATGGGCCAGGTGGAATCAACATCCGCGACAACATGGCACCGCCCAGGAACCGGAGCAGGGAGCGCACGCCGGAGCCACGCAGGAGCCGGAACCAAGACCGCGAGCCTGAGCCTCGTCGGAATCAAGACCGCGAGCCTGAGCCTCGTCGGAATCAAGACCGCGAGCCTGAGCCTCGTCGGAACCAAGAGCGCACATCTGAGCCCCGCAGGAGCCGGAACGACGGAGGCAACCACCACCAAGGGGAAGGGAGCCACCGAAGCCGGAGCCAGCCGTGGGAAGAACGCCGAGAATCTGCGGGTGGAAGCAAAAACTCTTACAGGCCCCCTCGCAGATCCCCCTCGCCACCACCTAGTGGAGGCGGAGGCGGAGGTCGAGGCGGAGGCCGGAGATCCCGTTCCCGCTCAAAAACCCCTGGCGGCGGCCTCAGCGACGCACGGGAGCGGCTCAATGAGTACAGATCCGACTACATCGGCCCAAAGTGTTTTGGTCGGATGATCCGAGAGGAACCAAAGCCAAGAAGCTTGAACCTTAAGCTACCCGGAAACCTGAAGCACTATGATGGCAGCGAAAGGCCGGATACCTGGATTGAGGATTACTACAATGCAGTAACCTTCGCCGGAGGAACCCCCAATATAGCCTGCCGCATGCTCCAGTTGTACCTTATTGGTCCAGCTCGTGTTTGGCTCAGCGACCTCGAGGAGAACACCATCTTTTGCTGGTTTGACTTGAAGAAGGCCTTTGAGAACCACTTCAGGGGCACCTTCTGATGGGGTTCGTTGCATAGAAAACAAAAATTTTCCTACCGCAAGACGAATAAATCCAAGATCTAATCTATGGAACACCCAAGATCTAATCTACAAGATCGAAGCAACGAGATTTATAAGATACTAACCCTTGAAGATTTCCAAAGCCTACGAGATCAGATCTCGTTGTTGATGTAGACGATCATCCCCAGTGCTGCAATCCGGCAGCACTTCCGTACTCGGTCGCGCGTACGGTGTCGATGAAGCCCTTCCTCTCCCCGTTCCAGCGGGCAGCGGAGGTGTGGTAGATCTCCTCCAAATTCCAGCAGCACGACGGCGTGGTGGTGGTGGTGGAGGAAGAAAAGCTGCAGGGCTTCGCCAAACCGGAAACAGCGTATGGTGGAGGAGAGAGGCGGCCAGAGGAGGGGGAAAATCAAGGGGATGGTGGCCGGCCACCCCCTCCCCTCTTTATATAGGTGGAGGGTCGGCTGGGGTGGCCCCCTTTCCCATCTAGGGTTAGGGGGGGCGGCGGCCAAGTGGGGGGAAGAGGATTTCTTCCCCCCCAAGTTGATCCCCCCTAGGGTTTTGGGGAAAACCCTAGGGGTTGGCCGGCTGGGCCTTGAGGGGCATGTGCCCCTGGCCCATTAGGCTAGGGAGCACCCCTCGGCCCATGCTAGGCCTCCTAGGGTCGTGGGCCCACTGGTGGGACCCCGGAACCTTCTAGAACCTTCCCGGTCATCCACCGGAAAAATCCCGAACTTTTCCGAAACCTAGAAATCAACTTCCCTTATATGAATCTTATTCTCCGGACTATTCCGGACCTCCTCGTGACATCCTGGATCACATCCGAGACTACGAACAAACTTCGTCTCCATACCATATTCAAATCTACTTATGCGACATCGAACCTTAAGCGCGTCACCCTACGGTTCGCGAACTATGCAGACATGGTCGAGACTCCTCTCCGAGCAATAACCAATAGCGGGATCTGGAGATCCATAATGGCTCCCACATATTCAACGATGACTTAGTGATCGATTGAACCATTTACATATGATGCCAATTCCCTTTGTCTCGCGATATTTTACTTGTCCGAGGTTCGATCATCGGTATCTCCATACCTTGTTCAACCTCGTTACCGACAAGTACTCTTTACTCGTACCGTGGTATGTGATCTCTTATGAACCATTCATATGCTTGCAAGCTAATCAGATGACATCCCACCGAGAGGGCCCAGAGTATATCTATCCGTCATCAGGATGGACAAATCCCACTATTGATCCATATGCCTCAACTCACACTTTCCGAATACTTAATCCCACCTTTATTGTCACCCATTTACGCAATGACGTTTGATGTAATCAAAGTACCCTTTCAATGTAAGTGATTTACATGATCTCATGGTCGAAGGATTAAGACAACTATGTATTGAAAGCTTATAGCAAATGAACTTAATGACTTGATCTTATGCTACGCTCATTTGGGTGTGTGTCCATTATATCATTCACCTAATGACATAACCTTGTTATTAATAACATCCAATGTTCATGATCACGAAACCATGATCATCCATTAATCAACAAGCTAGTTATACAAGAGGCTTACTAGGGACTCCTTGTTGTTTACATAACACACATGTATCAATGTTTCGGTTAATACAATTATAGCATGGTATGCAAACATTATCATAAACACAAAGATATATTATAATAACCATTTTATTATTGCCTCTTGGGCATATCTCCAATAGTCTCCCACTTGCACTAGAGTCAATAATCTAGTTTACATATGTAAAGATATAACACCTTGGCCTTCTGGTGCTTATCATGTTTTGCTCACGGGAGAGGTTTTAGTCAACGAATCTGACATGCTCAGAAACGTATGTATTTTGCAATTCATTTGCGTCTCAACGCATCACTCATTTTCCAAATGATTTGGCATTAATTATATATGCTTAGTCCTCTGGTGGAACCTTAATTCCGCGGTCTGAAATAAGTCACTAATATTGTCACACACAATATAGTTTCAAAGTTCTGACACTGTCGGAACTACACCAAGTTCTCAAAGAACTCCTCGACTTAACATCATCAGTCATTGTCAAAACAATGACATACTTTGCCTTCATTTGTAGAATCCGTCACAATATTTAGAACTCATCTAAATCTAGCATAGACATATTCTAGCTCATTGTGCTACCTTTTAAATAACACTTAGCCTAATTGAGATTGAAATTTTATTCTTATATGTGATCAAAACAATATCGGTGCAACACCTTACAGCGATTTGTTTGTCATTACCCCATACAAAAACTATATATATACCCTTGGTTCTTCTAAAGCACTCAGGGATATTCTTACTGTTGTCCAATGATCATTACATGAATCATTCTGGTATATGCTCGTAACACTTTAGAGCACAGGACATCTGACTTCGTACATATTATTCGTGATCTGAAATCACTCATGTGTATTTACTCATCGAGTGTCAAATACACTCAAGTCTTGTTAAACCTTCACATGAAAAGAACATCTTCTTAACATTTTGTATTGAACTACTTCAATATTCATTCTATGTACTTTAACTTAAACTTATTATGTGTTTCAATCTATCTTCATAGATCTTGACACTAAATATGTTTCAATTCATATCCTTTCATTGATGTTAATTCTCAATGAAACCTTTTAATCATTTTATAATTACACTATTTATAATCAACGATATGTCATCTACATAAAGTATTACAAATATGTCTCAGCGCTCCCACTTAATTTCTTGCAAATGCAAGCATCTTCATCGTTTCTGATGAAATCAAAACTCTTTGATTATTTCATCCGGTGAAGATTCCAACTCCGCGATACTCACTTCATCCAATTGAAATTTGTATACCTATCTAGTATTCCACGGACCAGCAAAACTCTTGGTTGTATCTAGTATACATCCTTCATACACACTTACGGTAAGGAATGTATTTCTGCCATCCTACTATCATATCTCATAAAAGAAATATGTAGCGACTACTAGAATAATCCACATAGACTATAAGCATTGCCACGGAAGATCTAATCTTATCGTAGTCAACTCTTTGAACTTTGTCGTAAACAACTTTTCGATAAGTCAAGCTTCTTTGAGGATATTCCATCCAAGTCCATCTATTTTATAGATCCATATGCTTTCAAAAAGTACTCATCTATCTTGGATTTCATGGCGCATAGCCATTTTAACGGAGTCATGGCCCATCATAACTTCTTTGTATGTAGTTGGTTTATCATTGTTCAAAAACAATCCTTTGTCCACAAATCATTTATTTGATCACAAAATAAACCACATCTACAAGGTTCAATAAGTACTTTGATCTCCATGACTATAACACTTTGTAGACATGGGAGCCATGATCTTCGTAGCCGCTCCGGAACCATTTCCGATGTTGTGCTACTCTGATCATCATGCTCAGGTTCATAAACCTTATCAAGTTTCATTGTCCTCCCACTCAAATAGTTCGCTAGAAACAATTTCTTTGAAATAAGTAAGAAACATCGACAAACACTTTTGTCTTTGACTTCATAGTGGAAAGAATTCCCAATCAATTTCATGGGATAATCAACAAAGACATTTATCCGATTTTGGTTGTAAACTCATTTACTTATGCTATGCATACCAAAATTTAAGAAAGGACTATTTAGGGTTTATACCCATGCCATAACTCGTATGGTGTCATTTCAATGGATCATGATGATGCTCTATTCAGTGTAAAAGCGGTAGTCTCTAAAGCATAATTCACAAAAAATATAATGGCATCATTTTATATTATCATTAATCCAACAAGGTTTGGATACGTCTCTTGGATACTCCGTCATCATTATGATACTCCAAGAAACGTGAGGTTGTAGAACAATTTCATAACTCTCTTAGATGTTTGCTAAAACTCGTAATTCAAATATTTCCACCATGATCCAATCATAGATATTTGACTTTTCTATTACGATGATTTTTACTTCATGTTGAAACTTATTTGAATCCATTCAAATGTTTTCAAACTTCTTCCTTATCGAATATATCCACATATATATACTCAATTCATTGTTAGAAGTTTTCATGAAGTAGAAGAATCTCCCGCACACAACTATGCTCGATGAACAATATACATCATCATGTATGTTTCCACTAAGTTAGTTTCCCGTTCAACTCTTGGCCTATGAACGGTATTTAAGTCATTCCTTTTAGAAGAGATTTGCAAGCGCCAAATGATTCAAAAATCATATGACTCCAAAAATCCATTCAAATGGAGTTCCTTCATGCGTTCCTTTCTAACATGACCTAAATGGCGGTTCCACTAATGAGTGGAATTCATATCATTTGCCTTATGGCATTTTAGCATCAGTGTTATGCATGTGTGCTTCACCATAAAGATTTATAATAACTTATCCATCGTACATGGAATGTTGTTATAATTCGAACAACTCATTGTTTTCATTTAACCAGAACAACAATTATACAGTTCTTTATTATAAATCTGAATGGCTAGACAGAATGCCAACGACGAACATAATAACACTTTATTTTTGTTCCAGACGTGCATTCCTATCACATTCCTTTTCAGTCACTTAGGCCAATGTATTCTTGTATTGCGTTGTTTTGTATGACACCTCATACCAACCAGTATGGTACTAATACCCAAGAATTCCATTTTGTGACCAAACAAGGAATACATTCACAACATGTATATCATCTATATACACCTGAGCTAGACTTTCTAGTCTTTTCTTTCTTTCTACCAAAATATCTTTTGTAGCTTCTCTTTTAGTTTTCCTCATTCTCAGAAAAACACTTCACTTTCAATGACTTCTAAGTCCATTGGTCAAATACCAATAACCTTGAGGTTCTTGCTTTGAAGTTAATCATCATATGACAAGTGTTCCAGATTTCACTATTAGTAACTTTGTAATATGATGAACAATTTCACTCATAATTTTATCCATCATATCATGACGACTTTCCGAGACCATGTCTGTACATGCTAGGCTCGTAAAGTTTAACCTCGTATTCGCATGTGCAAATCTGGCTTGCACCCGTTGTATGCACACGTAGAATCTATCACACCCGATCATCACGTGATGCTTCGAAACGACGAGTCTCAGCAACGGTGCATACTAAGGACGATCACTTCATGGATATGCGAATATCGTTAGTGCCCAACTAGTTGGAGGATTGGGACGCCTTAGCGTCTTCAACCTTCGTACATTCCCATAAAACTTATGAGTTTATGTAGTCTCACTAGATTATATTCTATCATCTTGCAATAAGGTCTTAGATATCACATATATCTCATACCTTGATTATTTCTGAAAACAAAATTTCCAGCTCCTTACTTTTCAAACAGATTTGAACTTCAAGTTTCACGGAGGCAAGATGATTCTAGGTACTAATTGAAACCATTGTTCTTTGAATCATTAATGAGAGGTTTACTAAAAGTTTGCAATAGGACTTAATCATTTCTTGATTCTTTAACAATACGGTACCAGTCCGTAGAGTTACTTGTCAGACTTAATAGTATTTCTATCTCAATTACAAGACTAACGCATGGTAGATAACGGATGCCAATTCTACAAATTTAATTCAAAATACTATTCAGACTATGTTCATGATAATTAGTTCATGTTTTAATCTAATTACTAATAAACTCCCACTTAATACAACATCCCTCATAGTTGTTAAGTGGCACACGATCCACATCCACTACACCAAAACCGATCATCACGTGAGATGATGTAGCTTCAATGGTGAACATCAACATGTTGATCATATCATCCATATGACTCGTGTTCAACCTTTCGGTTTCCGTTGTCCCGAGGCCATGTCTCGTACATGCTAGGCTCGTCAAGCAAACCCAAGTATTCCGCGTGTGCAAACATGGCTTACACCCGTTGTATGTGAACGTAGAGTCTATCACATCCGATCATCACGAGATGCTTCAAAACGACGAACTGTAGCAACGGTGCATACGAGGGGAGAACACTTTATTATCTTGATATTAATGTGAGGGATCATCTTATAATGCTACCATCGCGATCTAAGCAAGATAAGATGCATAAAGGATTAACATCACATGCAATTCATAATATGTGATATGATATGGCCTTTCTTCTTGTGCTTTTGATCTCCATCTCCAAAGCACATGATCATGATCTCCATCATCACCAGCATTTCACCAAGGTCCGTGGCGCCGCTTCATGGTTGTCCATCACTTATAGCCACTATGACAACTACTTGAAATAAAGCTATTACATGATGAATAGACACGCAGGTCTTTAACAAAAATTAAAGACAACCATTAGGCTCCTGCCGGTTGCCATAATACAATAATGAACATCTCATACATCAAATATAATCATCATCACATCATGGCCATATCACATCACCAAACCCCACAAAAACAAGTTAGACGCCTCTAATTTGGTTTGCATATTTTACGTGGTTTAGGGTTTTCGAGTAAGATCCAATCTACCTACGAACATGAACCACAACGGTGATACTAGTGTTGACAATAGAAGTGCAAATTACAATCTTCACTATGGTGGGAGAGACGAGACACCCGCAAAGCCACTTATGCAATACAAGTTGCATGTCAAGCGTGGAGCAAGTCTCATGAGACGCGGTCATGTAAAGTTAGCCCGGGCCGCTTCATCCCACCATCCCGCAAGAAGCAAAGTGCACAAACTAAAGCAACAAAAGCATCACCGCCCACAAAACCATTGTGTTCTACTCGTGCAACAGATCTATGCATAGACATGGCTCTGATACCACTGATGGGGTTCGTTGCATAGAAAACAAAAATTTTCCTACCGCAAGACGAATAAATCCAAGATCTAATCTATGGAACACCCAAGATCTAATCTACAAGATCGAAGCAACGAGATTTATAAGATACTAACCCTTGAAGATTTCCAAAGCCTACGAGATCAGATCTCGTTGTTGATGTAGACGATCATCCCCAGTGCTGCAATCCGGCAGCACTTCCGTACTCGGTCGCGCGTACGGTGTCAATGAAGCCCTTCCTCTCCCCGTTCCAGCGGGCAGCGGAGGTGTGGTAGATCTCCTCCAAATTCCAGCAGCACGACGGCGTGGTGGTGGTGGTGGAGGAAGAAAAGCTGCAGGGCTTCGCCAAGCCGGAACAGCGTATGGTGGAGGAGAGAGGCGGCCAGAGGAGGGGGCAAATCAAGGGGATGGTGGCCGGCCACCCCCTCCCCTCTTTATATAGGGGGAGGGTCGGCTGGGGTGGCCCCCTTTCCCATCTAGGGTTAGGGGGGCGGCGGCCAAGTGGGGGAAGAGGATTTCTTCCCCCAAGTTGATCCCCCTAGGGTTTTGGGGAAAACCCTAGGGGTTGGCCGGCTGGGCCTTGAGGGGCATGTGCCCCTGGCCCATGTAGGCTAGGGATCACCCCCTCGGCCCATGCTAGGCCTCCTAGGGTTGTGGGCCCACTGGTGGGACCCCGGAACCTTCTAGAACCTTCCCGGTCATCCACCGGAAAAATCCCGAACTTTTCCGAAACCTAGAAATCAACTTCCCTTATATGAATCTTATTCTCCGGACTATTCCGGACCTCCTCGTGACATCCTGGATCACATCCGAGACTCCGAACAAACTTCGTCTCCATACCATATTCAAATCTACTTATGCGACATCGAACCTTAAGCGCGTCACCCTACGGTTCGCGAACTATGCAGACATGGTCGAGACTCCTCTCCGAGCAATAACCAATAGCGGGATCTGGAGATCCATAATGGCTCCCACATATTCAACGATGACTTAGTGATCGATTGAACCATTTACATATGATGCCAATTCCCTTTGTCTCGCGATATTTTACTTGTCCGAGGTTCGATCATCGGTATCTCCATACCTTGTTCAACCTCGTTACCGACAAGTACTCTTTACTCGTACCGTGGTATGTGATCTCTTATGAACCATTCATATGCTTGCAAGCTAATCGGATGACATCCCACCGAGAGGGCCCAGAGTATATCTATCCGTCATCAGGATGGACAAATCCCACTATTGATCCATATGCCTCAACTCACACTTTCCGAATACTTAATCCCACCTTTATTGTCACCCATTTACGCAATGACGTTTGATGTAATCAAAGTACCCTTTCGGTGTAAGTGATTTACATGATCTCATGGTCGAAGGATTAAGACAACTATGTATTGAAAGCTTATAGCAAATTGAACTTAATGACTTGATCTTATGCTACGCTCATTTGGGTGTGTGTCCATTATATCATTCACCTAATGACATAACCTTGTTATTAATAACATCCAATGTTCATGATCACGAAACCATGATCATCCATTAATCAACAAGCTAGTTATACAAGAGGCTTACTAGGGACTCCTTGTTGTTTACATAACACACATGTATCAATGTTTCGGTTAATACAATTATAGCATGGTATGCAAACATTATCATAAACACAAAGATATATTATAATAACCATTTTATTATTGCCTCTTGGGCATATCTCCAACACCTACAAGATACCGGCCACCACAAGCGACGTTCAGGCCTGCATCCAAAAGAAGGGTGAAACATCCAGAAGTTTCCTCACCCGATGGTTGGCAACCAGAAACGAGTGCGAGAATGTCGATAACCGCACAGCTATGCACGCCTTCATTGGTGGCCTGCAGCGTGGAGGGCTGCTGCGGCACAAGCTTACCTGCCTGGTGAATGCGAACAAACTCACGCTTGATGAGATGATTAACATCGCCAGCGATCATACTGCCGCCGATGATGACGCAGGCGGAGATCTCATAGCCACAGCCATACCCCTGCATCAACAGAAGAAAAACCATGACAATGGCGTCAGCAACAGCAACAAGCGGAAGAACACCTCGGAAGACCAGAAAGGCGGAGGATCCGACATGGTAGCCATGACGTTCCAACGCGGAGGTCCAGGAGGCGGAAGAGGCCGCAGACGTGGTGGCGGAGCCGACAGGGGCAGCAGCGCGCTGACGAAGTCACCGCTGCCAGATCCCGCGCTCCCCAAATGTACGAAGAATACAGGGATATGCCGTGCTTGGCTCATCTAGATCCGGCTACGGGAAAATCCACTCACACCAATCGCAATTGCAAATGGGTCAATGATCTGAAAAACGACCCGGAGGCAGGATACAAGCGAGCCCGGAAGCACCGCCCACGCGGCAAAGGAGGCAAGGGCAAGAACAAGGACAAAGAAGAGGACAGTTCCGAGGCAATGGACGAAGATGACGCTTCGCTGGATCCTAAAGAGGGTGCCGCAGCTAACAAGTCCAACCCCTTCGGGAAAAAGAGTGTTGGAGCTTACCACACCTTCCTCGGAACCCCAACAGTCCGTGCCAAGAAATCGGCGCTCCGGCTCTTGAACGCCACAGTCCCGGCTGTGCCGCAGTATGTCAAGTGGTCGGAGAAAGCATGTACTTTTGACAGGTCGGATCACCCGGCCGTCATCCCCAAAGAGTGCTACGCTCTGGTTGTAAGTCCCCGCATCGACGGGTTTGACTTCTCCAAGTGCCTTATGGATGGCGGAGCTAGCCTGAACATCATGTACCTGGAGACTCTGGAGAGGATGAACCTCACCAAGGAACAGCTCAAGCATAGCACCACTGAATTTCATGGTGTGGTTCCGGGTAAGAAGGCGAACTCCCTAGGCAGCATCAAACTTCCCGTGGCCTTCGGCGATGTTAACAATTACCGCGAAGAGATGATCACGTTTGAAGTAGTGCCCTTCAAAAGCTCCTACCATGTAATCTTTGGCAGGCCCACCTACCACAAGTTCCACGCCGGGGCATGCTACATCTACAACAAGCTCAAGATTCCGGGTCCTAATGGCATGATCACCGTGTCCGGAGACTACAAGAAAGCTAGGGACTGCGAGGAGGGCGAAGCCGCCTTTGCAGAATCCGTAATATCTGGAGAGGAGCTGCAAGGCTACATAGCCGTGGTGGATCCGACTGAGATGTAGACCACCAAGAAACAGATCTCCGAACAGAAGACTTCGTTCAAGGCCGCGATAGAAACCAAGAAGCATGACCTCATTGAAGGGGACAGATCCAAGCAGGTTTCAGTCGGAGCCAACATGGACCCCAAATAGGAAAGCGCGCTCGTCGAGTTCCTCCGAGCTAACATGGATATCTTTGCATGGCAACCTTCTGACTTGTCCGGAGTACCAAAGGAACTCGCCGAGCACTACCTCAACATAAATCCGGGTACAAAACCGGTGAAGCAAGCTATGCGACGCTTTGGAGATAAGAAGCGCCGCGCCATAGGAATGGAATTAGCAAAGTTACTAGAGGCAGGTTTTGTAGTAGAAGTTATCCATACTGAGTGGGTCGCAAACCCCGTCCTTGTAGCCAAAAAGAATTCTGAAATACTAAGAATGTGCATCGATTACTCCGGCTTGAATAAGCATTGTCCGAAGGATTCGTTCCCCTTGCCGCGCATTGACCAAGTCATTGATTCGACGGCAGGGCGGAACTTCTGTGTTTTCTTGACGCATATTCCGGGTATCATCAGATCCGGATGAAGAAGTCCGACCAAAAGGCGACCTCGTTCATCACACCCTTTGGCACTTACTGCTATGTTACTATGCCTTTTGGCTTGAAAAACGCATGTGCCACATAGCAACGTACGATGCAACGGTGCTTGAAGGACCAAATTGGCCGGAACGTGCACGCTTACGTCAACGACATCGCGGTCATGACCCGAAAGGGATCCGACTTGATCAGCGAGCTCAAGGAAACTTTCGAAAATCTCTGACGGTACAAGATGATGTTAAATCCGCTGAAGTGCGTCTTTGGCGTGCCAGCCGAAAAACTCCTTGGCTTCATTGTTTCCCATAGGGGCATTGAAATTAACCCGGAAAAAATCAAGGCTATCCTGAATATCAAAAGGCCAACTTGTCTCAAAGATGTGCAACGATTAACTGGTTGTGTCGCAGCAATCAGTAGATTTGTTAGCCGTCATGGCAAGAAGGCCCTACCTCTATACAAGTGTTATCACCGGATTTTGGCCAAATCAGGAGATGGGCCGTAAGTGAAGATGGGCTTGAAAGATAAATGCACGGAGCGTCTTTGAAGCGGCCTTGCGCGAGGAGTTTGGGCTTAATTGCCCGTGTATCTGTAATATAGTAGATCGTATGGTAGTTTAGATTAAAAGATAGAGTTTATCTCGTGCACGGTTAGGTGCACGCCCGAATTAGAAAGTCCCTTGGACTATAAATATGTATCTAGGGTTATCAGAAAAGGAGGACAATCACGTTCACAACAAACACAAACCAGGCGCATCGCCACCCCTTCTTTCGAGGGTTTCACCCGGGTAAGCATCATGCTGCCTAGATCGCATCTTGCGATCTAGGCAGCGTACGTTTATTCGTCCCTTGTGTTGCTCGTGCTGAAGCGTTGTTGATGGCGAGTAGCACTACTTATCATAGATATTTTGGGGCTTGCATAGATGCTTTTTCACGCATATCTGCTTAGCTATGCCGTCCCTTGATATCTAGCTGCCCTTACGCCTATCCAGGTGTAAGGGCAACATCTTGCTTGTTCGTTACTTAGTAGATCTAATCTGTTATAGTTGCTCCTTGATTCTTCAAGGATTAGTTTGATATCCGTATGGTTAGGCCTTGCAAACGGGTTGAACGATCCGGTAGCGCGTTAGGTATGGTTTGTTAGTCCTAAGAGGGATGTTCCGGGAATTAACTTAACGTTGGTTTTTAGGCCTCTTTTAGGGTTAGCTTTCCGTTATCTTGCGTGTCTATTAGGCTCAACTACGCGTAGGATGTTCCGATCATACGGTGAAAACCCTAAACTATCGTAGATTAGTTTAGCTTTGTTTTGATCAAGCAGGATCCCCATGTCATTGAAAATCCATCGTGAACCATGGGGCGATCGGCTCTTTGAGCCGATCCACATGGCAACCTGAGAGCCGATAGGGCTCGTATTTAATGTTTACATGTCTACCATGCAGGAGCCTAATCGAAGCAACTCTACACCTCCCCGGCCGGGTATAGGTCAGGTGGCACGCCCTTGCAAACCGCCAGGACGTGTGCCGGAACAATTTGCGGGACGACGTCGAGGGACCAGGGCCCACTGCCGCCTTGGAAGCCTCCCGGATCTTCGTGTTGTTTAACCACTGCTAGCGGGTGCGCTTTGGCAGCCAACACATTCTGGCACGCCCGGTGGGACATCGGGACAATCTTCCGCAGCAACCATGTCGTCATCTGCACCTCAGGCGGCGGAACCAGTCAAGTATGAAGACCTGCCTCCTGAGCATAAGAAGAGATACGATGAGCTCAAGGTCATCTTGGAAGCCGATCTCATCGGCGCTTTTGAGAAAACCCGTTCGCACGGGATCAAGTTCAAAGGGTTCCAACCCGGAGGTGCGCTAGATGGACTAGATCTATCTCTCCCTTCGGACGAACGTACCAGAGCCCTGCGACAGGAAATCGACTATGATGTTGCTCACTCTCTTCATCGGCATTCTGAGAGCTTGGTGAACACTCTGGAGCGTGTCGCGCTCAATGTGGTGCAAGAAGTCATGAAGCACAAGTACTCTCCGTCAGGACCTGCTCTAGGAACTCATCAAGGAGAGATACCGCTCTATACAAGGCCGCCACTGCCATTCACGACACCAGCTCCACAGCAACAAGGTTCACCAGCATACGTGGTCTACAAGGTTGGAGGTGATCCGGGCGATTACCAATTCCTGTACGAGCCGCCCAAGGAGATTCCACATGGATACGTGTGCACTTACGTGCCGGACTGCAACGATTGGATGACCCAAGTCACAGCAGGAAGGACTGCCACGGCAGGAGGGATCACTGGGACAGGACTAGTTTGCCGGAGCAGGGAGCAGTTCTGGAGCAGATGCTGTGAAACAGGCGTGGCTAACTAAATATTCCACCAATACAAGTCATGAGCGATCAACTTCTGCAGCTCCTACGGTGGATGAGATCACCGCAATCATGAGAGACCGGTTCGGCATCCTGCCGAAGAAGAGAATGATCGGCTATTCCAAGCCGTATCCCAACGACTACGACCTAATCCCGCTGCCACCTAAGTATCGGCTCCCTGACTTCACAAAATTTAGTGGATCAAAGGAACCAGCTCAATCGAGCACGTGAGCCGATACTTGGCACAGTTGGGCATGGTCTCAGCTTCAGACGAGCTGCGTGTGAGGTTCTTCTCACAATCTCTCACAGGTCCGGCCTTTGGGTGGTACACCTCGTTACTACCAAACTCGGTTCAGACGTGGAAGCAGTTGGAGGAGCAATTCCACGAACAATACCATACAAAAGCCACTGAAGCTGGCCTTGCCGATCTGACTCAGGTTCGGCAGAGACGAGGAGAGACGGTATCTGAGTACATCCAGAGGTTCAGGACCGTCAGGAACCGATGTTATTCGGTTCGTCTATCTGAGAAGGAAGCAGTTGAGCTGGTGGTAGCAGGATTATCAGCGCCGCTCCGAGATGTGACCTTCCAAGCCGAGTACAGTTCACTGGCACACATGGTTCAGAAGTTGACAACATATGAACAGCGCCATCCAGAATTGTACCAGGACAAGTACAAGCGCGTCGCCCTGATCGAGACAGACGAAGATGAAGATTCTGTAGGAGATCAGGAGGTCGCTGTAGCTGAGTGGACTCGGGGGGCAAAACCCGTGTCCTGTAAGTGGGTGAAGCAACCAGGGCCTGTGAAGGGGTTTGACTTCGATTTGAGCAAAATGGAGCAAATTTTTGATTTGCTGCTGAAGGAGAAACCGCTGAAGTTACCCGAAGGCCACAAAATCCCCACGCCACAAGAAGTGAATGGCAAGCCATACTGCAAATGGCATCACACGTTCACCCATGCCACCAACGACTGCAAAGTCTTGCGCGGACAGATTCAGATGGCATAGAACAAGGCCGATTACTCTTCGGTCAGTTTGCCATGAGAGTTGACACGCAGCCGTTTCCAGAGGTCAACATGGTAGATCTCAGCCATTGCATAAGAGGCGAGCCAGGTTTCTCGTTTGATATCAATATGGCAGGGTTTGCAGATCGCCATGGCGAGGATAAGCCGGAGAGCAGTCGCTCTCGCGGCAAAGACAAGAAGGAGGCCGATCCACGCGACCGGCCCCAGCATGATGACAGACGGTACTTAACTGAGAAGGAAGTGATAAGCGTGCGGTACCAACGACCACTTTCCGCGCACCTCCTTAACAAATATGAACAGCAGTCCGACCGACGTCGACGCTACGACGAAGATGATGATGGATATCGTCGGTCTGATGCGGACCACAGGAAATATCGTCGATACGAAGGGTATGAGCATCACGCCAGAGGGAGGTCAAGAGAACAAGAGGATGTGGACATGCATTGGAATTGTCCTTTCTTCAAACACTGCTGGGACTCAGGAATGAGCCGATTGCCTACAATCGAGAACTGCCCAGAATGTAATCAGAAGAGGAAGGGCACAAATGAAGTTTCAGTGTTCGATCGTCTAGGGCCTCTCCCACCTCAAAACAAACGAGCTGAGTCATCCCAAGATGAAGACTTCGAGGAGTCAGAGGAAGAAGATAGATATCACCGACCAAGGTGGTGTCCTGATGGACTCAGCCACTCCCAAAAGCGCAGAGTGCAGCGGCTAAGAAACCTAGAAGAAGCCGAGGCACAATACCTGTACACGTTGAGGAAAGCACGACCCGATCTGGCCGTGAAAATTCAGCAAACACGGGAAGCAGAAGCTCGCCCACCGAAGAAAGTGTGGCGGCCCAAGAAGACGCAAGCCGATGCAGGGACATCGGCTGATACAAACATGGTGTTCGTTCTCCCGTCAGAGTTTTGTGCTCCAAAAGACGAGGAAGTATCAGTGGCACAGTTTGATTGCGGGCCACGGCCAGTTATCTTTGAGAAGCCACGAGAAAGGAGCTATAGGCATCTGAAGGCCCTATACCTGAAGGGTTATATCAATGGGCAGCCTATCAGCAAGATGCTGGTTGACACGGGAGCAGCAGTCAACATAATGTCGTACTCCATGTTACGACATTTGGGACGTTCTACTGAAGATCTGATCAAGACCAACGTCACGCTAAGCGATTTCAACGGCCAACCGTCAGAAGCCAAGGGTGTTCTGAACGTGGACTTAACCGTCAGCCGAAAGACCATCCCTACGTCCTTCTTCATCGTCGAAAGCAAGAGCACTTACGTTGTTCTGCTAGGAAGGGATTGGATCCATGCTAACTGCTGCATTCCATCCACAATGCATCAGTGCATCATACAATGGGATGGAGATGAAGTGGAGGTTGTTCATGCAGACGACTCGATCGACATTTCTTTGGCTGCCATGAACATCTGGGAAGCAAATGACCAAGTGCCGCTCTCTGGAGTCAATCTAGACGGCTATGAATGCATCGAAGCTACAAAAAATGGGGTGAGGCTGGTCTTATCCACTGGCCTCATAGAGTAGCAAGATCCGAGTCTATGGACGGACGTGGCGAGGCCGATCCCTGTGATCGGCCCCAAAAAATAAGAAACAAGGATCTCACTTCAAGCATGCCACGTCGTCGTAGCAGAGAACCAAGAAGTTGTAAACCCTCGTTACACATTACAATGGAAAAGGAGGCCGATTCTAGCTATCGGCCACATAGAGTCTCAACATACCTTCTGCTTGTGTTCGTCATTGACGTAGCAGGCGATGGAAAGATGGGGTTTACAGCAGCTGATGGACTAGAAGAGATCAAAATTGGTCCTAGGGATAAGCCATGGCCAACATTTATCAGCAAATAGTCAGATCGACAACTACAAGGGAAGCCGATTCCAGCAATCGGCTAAAATTATTCGCACCATACATATTCACTGATGTGCTATTTAGCATGATGAGTTGCGAAACAAGCTTGAATTGGCTGAAAAGCCGATATCTTCAATCACTTGAAAGATTCGGCTCGGGGGGCATACACACAGAGAAGGTACAAGACACCATGAAGTATGTACCCAGGGGAAGCTGATTCATGAGGGAAGCCGATTCATGAGATCGATCGGCTAAAAAATCGAAAATACAAAAAAAAATCGGCACAGCCGATGTTTGGACATCGACTTGAGAATCTCTTTGATGAGCCAACTACAGAGTTTTCAACCAATTTTCCAATGAAGAAAGAAAGCAGGGCTTTGAGGCATTGGAGCTTGGACTTGGTTCATCACGAGCTATGAAGAGGCCGGCTCGATATTTAGGATCGAGCGACACGTCAGCAAGCCTGCAGATCGGAGGAAGGGCGAGCCAGTTGGAGTAATAAATCACAAGAATTGAGCTAAGAGGAATTGGAGAGCCATTACATTTGAGATTTCTTAGTTCAAGGAAGTTGCTGATCTTTCCAAGCCCTTTTAGTGCATTGGCTCTTTGGGCGTAAGCTTTCCTGCCAGTCTCGATGTAAAGCTGGAGAGGCTCGGGGGGCAGCTTGCCCTAAAGGATTTTTCCCTCTAAGGAGCCGATTTTGTGGGAATCGGCTGGCTCTGCATTACAACTTAGAAGCCGGTGATGGCCCATGTGGCTGGTCCACTTTTGTTCTCGCCTTGACTGAGGCTCGGGGGGCAGCTGCCCCTGAAGATTCTTTGCTTCTGAAGCCGATTGCGTTGAAATTGGTTGTCTCTGCATCACAACCATACTGAAAGATGGTGAATTCTTGTAGAAGAGAACCACCGGAGTTGATGGGAGGAGTTTGAAAAGGGAGCCATCACCTTCGATAGGCTCTGGGCCGGGTAGCTAAGAAAATAGAGTATCACAAGTAGAGTTGTGAGCAGATGGTGCCTGTCAAAGGTATCAGCTTCAACGTCAAGTTGTTTCGGCTACGGTCCTAGAAGCTCTCCTGAAAGCATTAATACAGGAGTTTTTCCGTCAAATCAAATATCACGCTCAGGTGTTTTGGGGTCCAAAAAATGTGGAATTCGCGCGCTGCGAGTTGGACCTGTTCGATGGGAGATTTGGGCTCTGAATTGAAGCAAGGGTTGCAGGTTACTGAATTGACCTATCTTGCAATTCGTTGTAAAAGGCTGATGCATTGCCATCGGCTCATTGAGCATCAACCCAGGTGACAATCGGCAAAATCAAGACAAGGGAGAATCGGCTAAATCAGTTTGCAAGGAATCGGCAGAGTCGAATTGGGGAAATTTCTTCATCGATAATCAGATTTCTTACATGAAAAGAGCTGATTGCTCTCAAAAGGAAGGCCTAGGGGGATACATTGCCCCTCCTACTACTACTGATCCTATTCTAGGGATCCTATCTAGGGGCCGTTGCTGCCCTCATCATCGTCATCGCCGCCGTCGGCGCTGCTCCCGGCCGGCTCGTCGTCGCTGCTGTAGCGACCGCCGGCAGGACCTTCATTGTCCTCGTCCTCCTCGTCAGCGTTGTCGTCGTCGCTGTCGAAGTCGCTAAGATTGCCCGGCCAAGGGCAGAAGCGCTTGGCCGGCGGCTCGTCGGAGGAGGTGCTGTCCTCCTGCTCTTCTTCTTCCTTCACCTCCTCGGAGGAGGTGAAATCATCCCAGGAGAAGCGGTCGTCGTCGCTCTCCTCCTCCGATTCCCCGTCTGCGAGGAAGCGGAGGTCGCTCTCCCCGTCGGTCGAGGACTTGTCGTCCTCCGACCAGACGGAGAAGTCGTGGCTCGACTCTTCCCCGTCGGCAATGGCGCGGCGGATGTTGGCCGCGTGGGCCTCTTGCGGGTCCCACTCTGGCGTCGGCTCTCGGAGGGGGGAGGATTGGACGGAGAGGCTTGATGCAGCAGAGGAGGAAGAATAAGAAGACATGGTGGCAGAGGAGGGCTCTTGGGAGTGCTAATGCGAAGGGGATGAAGAAGGGAATTACGAGAAGTGGCTAAATAAAAGGGGATATGGCAGAGATTTAATGCTCAAGCAGTTTCCGAGGACGTGGTGCCAAAACTGTCAAATCGTGCGGAGAAGTTGAGAAGGCAAGGCGTCATGATGAAGAATACTGCGACGGTTCTGCTCTGCCACGACATGACCCCTCGAAGGAAAAACAGAGTGGTTTTGAAATTATCATTACCAAAACCAGGGGGCATGTGTTATCACCGGATTTTGGCCAAATCAGGAGATGGGCCGTAAGTGAAGATGGGCTTGAAAGATAAATGCACGGAGCGTCTTTGAAGCGGCCTTGCGCGAGGAGTTTGGGCTTAATTGCCCGTGTATCTGTAATATAGTAGATCGTATGGTAGTTTAGATTAAAAGATAGAGTTTATCTCGTGCACGGTTAGGTGCACGCCCGAATTAGAAAGTCCCTTGGACTATAAATATGTATCTAGGGTTATCGAAAAGGAGGACAATCACGTTCACAACAAACACAAACCAGGCGCATCGCCACCCCTTCTTTCGAGGGTTTCACCCGGTAAGCATCATGCTGCCTAGATCGCATCTTGCGATCTAGGCAGCGTACGTTTATTCGTCTACCTTGTGTTGCTCGTGCTGAAGCGTTGTTGATGGCGAGTAGCACTACTTATCATAGATATTTTGGGGCTTGCATAGATGCTTTTTCACGCATATCTGCTTAGCTATGCCGTCCCTTGATATCTAGCTGCCCTTACGCCTATCCAGGTGTAAGGGCAGCATCTTGCTTGTTCGTTACTTAGTAGATCTAATCTGTTATAGTTGCTCCTTGATTCTTCAAGGATTAGTTTGATATCCGTATGGTTAGGCCTTGCAAACGGGTTGAACGATCCGGTAGCGCGTTAGGTATGGTTTGTTAGTCCTAAGAGGGATGTTCCGGGAATTAACTTAACGTTGGTTTTTAGGCCTCTTTTAGGGTTAGCTTTCCGTTATCTTGCGTGTCTATTAGGCTCAACTACGCGTAGGATGTTCCGATCATACGGTGAAAACCCTAAACTATCGTAGATTAGTTTAGCTTTGTTTTGATCAAGCGGGATCCCCATGTCATTGAAAATCCATCGTGAACCATGGGGCGATCGGCTCTTTGAGCCGATCCACGAGGCAACCTCGAGAGCCGATAGGGCTCGTATTTAATGTTTACATGTCTACCATGCAGGAGCCTAATCGAAGCAACTCTACACCTCCCTGGCCAGGTATAGGTCAGGTGGCACGCCCTTGCAAACCGCCAGGACGTGTGCCGGAACAATTTGCGGGACGACGTCGAGGGACCAGGGCCCACTACCGCCTTGGAAGCCTCCCGGATCTTCGTGTTGTTTAACCACTGCTAGCGGGTGCGCTTTGGCAGGCAACAACAAGCTGCTGAAGAAAACAGACAAATTTGTCTCGGACGAGGCAACAGACGAAGCACTTCAGGGATTGAAGAACATACTATCCTCACCACCCATATTGGCCGCTCCAACTGAGTCAGAGCCTATGCTCATCTATATGGCAGCCACCAACAAGGTAATCAGCATAGTAATCGTGGTGGTGCGACAGGAAGAAGGACATGAGCATTGAGTCCAAAGGCCCGTCTATTACATTAGCGAAGTCTTGACGGAATTCAAACAGAGATATCCTCACTTTCAGAAGCTCGCTTATGGAGTTTTCCTAGGCAGCCGGAAGCTGAGACACTACTTCCAGGAGCACCCCATGACAGTAGTGAGCAAGGCTCCACTGGCAACTATCATCAACAACTCCGACGCAACAGGGCATGTAGCAAAATGGGGCATCGAATTATCTGCCTTTGACATCAACTACGAAGCTAGAACCGCAATCAAGTCTCAAGTTCTAGCGGATTTTATTGCGGATTGGACTGAAACGCCGGAGGGCACACCTGTGCCGGAACCAGAAGCTTGGGTCATGCACTTTGACGGATCCAAGCAACATCAAGGCTCGGGGGCTGGAGTTACCCTGAAGTCACCTACCGGAGAAGAACTGCAGTACGTTCTGCAGATTCACTTCGAAGCCACAAACAATATGGCGGAATACGAGGCTCTACTACACGGTCTGCGCATTGCTAAGGAAATAGGGATCAAGCACATCATATGCTGTGGAGATTCCGACTTGGTGGCACAACAAGTAGCCGGAACCTGGAACGCCAGAAACTCCGTCATGGCGGCTTACAGAGATGAAGTTGACGAGATCGC
Organism: Lolium rigidum; assembly: GCF_022539505.1. Classification (NCBI taxonomy): domain Eukaryota; kingdom Viridiplantae; phylum Streptophyta; class Magnoliopsida; order Poales; family Poaceae; genus Lolium; species Lolium rigidum. Next base: position 130,975,647 of record NC_061510.1, read on the forward strand.
TAAGTGCTTCCTCGGATACGAAGTCAAGTACGTCAGGAGAGACGATAACACAACGGCAGATATGTTGTCCAAGCTCGGATCCGGCAGGAAGCCAATTCCGCCTGGCATTTTCCTCGAGCATCTACGGATACCCTCAGTAAAGGGCGCAAACCCGAAAAATCCTAACCTGGCAGTTTCTCCGGCTAAGGAAGTGATGGCAATAATTCCGGCCTGGACTCAGCCATTCCTGGATTACCTCATAAATCGAAAGTTGCCAGAGGACGAGGTCCTCGCGCGACAGATCATCAGGCGAGCAAGGTCCTACACAATTGTTGAGGGACAGCTCTACAAACGAAGTGCAAACGGGGTGTTTCTCAAATGCGTTTCCAATCAGGATGGCATTGAAATCCTCCGAGAGATCCACGCAGGGGATTGCGGGCATCATGCCGCCCCAGATCACTCGTTGCAAAAGCTTTTCGATCAGTATTTTACTGGCTCACGGCTAAAGAAGACGCTGAGAAGCTGGTGAAAACTTGCCGAGGTTGTCAGTACTACGCTACTCAACCAAATGCTCCAGCCCAAGAGCTGAAGACCATACCTATCACCTGGCCGTTCGCGGTCTGGGGGCTCGATATGGTTGGTAAACTAAAGAAATCATCTCCTGGTGGTCATGAATACCTCCTGGTCGCTATTGACGACAAGTTCAGTAAGTGGATCGAGGCAAAGCCAGTGAGAAAAGCCGATGGTGCTACGGCACTAAAATTTGTATGCAGCCTCGTAACGAGATTCGGCATCCCACACAGCATAATCACAGACAATGGCAAAAACTTTGCACAAGGAGAACTCAAGGATTACTGCAATGACGTTGGGATCCGGCTTGACCTTGCATCTGTGGCTCACCCACAATCCAACGGTCAGGTCGAACGAGCCAATGGCCTTATACTACCCGGAATTAAACATCGCCTTGAAGAACCGCTGCGACGCACAACCGGAGCTTGGGCTGATGAGTTAGACTCTGTCCTGTGGAGTTTACGAACTACCCCTAACAGGTCAACCGGATTTACTCCTTTCTTCCTAGTATACGGATCCGAAGCTGTGCTCCCCACTGGCATCATCCATGATTCGCCGCGAGTTTCCGCCTACGATGAAGAAACTGCTGACGAGGCTCGACAGCTATCTGTGGACCTACTCGAAGAAGCTCGGAATTTAGCTGACCAACGCTCCACCATCTACCATTAGAAGCTCCGACGCTATCACAGCCGTCGAGTTCGGAACCGCTCGTTCATGGTCGGAGACTTAGTCCTCCGCCTTCGCTAGGTGAAAGATCACAAGTTGCAATCTCCATGGGAAGGACCTTTCGTCATCAGCAAAGTGCTCCACAACGGATCGTACTACCTCGTCGATTTCCGGGAATTAAAGGACAGACCTGCTAACTGGTACCGGAAACGCAAGCGAGAGGATCCGGGTGACATTTACGATGAAACAGACCGTCCCTGGAATATAGCACAGCTACGTCCTTTCCACACTTAGCATTTTACACATTACATACCTTGTAATACATATGATACATGATCAATGAAATAAAGCTTTTGGTTCACTCTTAGAGTCTTTTACCTCCTGTAATTTTTCATTTTTGGATCGTGTATGTTTTCCGACTAAAACCGCAGAGCTGGATCTTTCCGCCTAGGCGTGTATGAAAGTTGTGATTTTCAAAATCGTCCTTTAGGACGTAAGTTTAAGTTTTTTGGCGGAAAAATTCTTTGTTGCGAACTCATGGATTCCTGGTAGCGACTTCCGGCACCTAGGCTGGGGGCTTGTTTCCGCGGTTATGGACGGATGCCATTGGGTTTCGTCGCCGCTGGCGAGCGTTTCCGGCCAAAGGTCTTCCGGCTCGTGGAAGGTCAAACGAATAAGCCGGAAAATTTACAAACCAGCACTTGCTTTCCAACAAATAGGCGAAACATGCAGATATATTAAAACGGATAGCAGGATAAGTTTTTTCCGCCCACATGCATAATCGTTTCATTCCTAACTACTCACAAATACTTAAAGTTATATATTACAAACCCACTCCGGGGCCAAAATGATGCATCAGTTTGATTATTTCACAGGTTCTACTCGGAGGATTGATCCTCATCGGAAGCAATGTAGGCGGAGCCATCGCCAGAGTCGTCGCCGGAGCCTTCCTTCTCATGATCAGCGCTTGACCCGGAGCCCTCCTCAATAAAATCTTTGGGACAGTCCTCTTCATCTTCATCCTCCGCGTCAGCGAATCCCTCGGGAAGATCATGCTTGTTGTACCCGAACGAGTGATTAACTCGTCCGACAAATAGCCGACCGTACCCTTGGGTCTCCGCGAGAAGGATCCTCATGTTGGCGCCCTTAGGTACTCCGCGCGCAACATCAGCAAAGCTCATGGTCGGGAAGTGCGCTTTGCACGTCGCCAACACGAGGGAAGCGACTCCGCGGGCGGAAGACTCCTGTCAATCCTTGATGAGTTCCAGCACCTGCTTGATCAGCTTGGTCATGGTGTCAATCACCGCGGTTCCGGCTCTCTTCAGGGACATCGATTTGGCGACCCCACGACATGCCTCGAAGAGGTTATCAATGGAACTCTGCACCTCTTCATACGCTTCAGTCCTTTTGAGGGTCGCATCCTTTGTCCACTCAAAACCAAGGCTCGCTGCGAAAAATATGATCAGTTTTTTCCACGAACAGAAGCAAAAGTCTGAGGAAGACGGAGTCAAAAAGAAAGAAAAAGAGGTCCTTACGGAAGATCATCTTGTCAATAGCCTCCGCCTCCGCCTCGTAACTCTTGTTCTTGGACGCCAAGGTCTGGATCCTCTGCTGGCTCTTCTTGAGTTTTTCAGCAAGATCCGATACTTCTTGGGCATGTTTCTCCAGGAGTTCTCTCCTCTTCTTGGTTTCCTCATCGGAGGATTCCTTCAGGAAATTCTTGAGGGATTCATTTTCCGCCTCAAGAACCTCGACCTTGGCAGAAAGGGTGTCGATGGAGGGGTGCTTGGAAATTTCTTCTGGAACTCGGAAATACAAAAACACAGTTAGTTCAGATAATATAGTTACATCATCCTGGGGGCTCAGTCGGAGTTATTACCTTCATAACCCTTGAGGCGGGTCTCCAGCAGCGCGATGGCCTTCTGACTTTCCGCGTCCCTGGTTTGAAGCAGTTCAATTTCTTTCTTCTGCTCCAGCACATGGGTGCGCAAGTCCTCGTGCAGCTTCCGCGTGTTCTGTGAAAGCAGTTCAAGGCTTAGACGGAAATTCAAACTTATGGGGGCTGGACGGAAGTTAAAATCTTTAGCATGTGAAAATTTTGATTTTCCGCTACAATCTACAGTTCAAGACATTGGCTCATACATGTTACTCGGAAAAATGCATTAACCAATGCCTGGGGGCTGGTGTTACCTGACGCACATTCTTGTGCTTCGCGAAGAAAACCTTGATACCGCTTTCAAGTTCGGTCAGCTCTTGCTCTTCTGTGTTCGCAGGCCCCCACACTTGGTCCATCATGGCAGAGATCTCCGCGTGGCGCTATGAGAGGGGGACCTTTTGCAGAATCGGAAAGAAGTGAGGGTGAGTCTGGGGCGTGCCAGTGGCGCCGCCCAAGGTTAGCTTTCTCTCAACTTTGTCAGTCGGAGCTTCAGTTGAGGTAACAGTGGGCTGCTCAGGCGGAGGTGCAGGCGAGGATGCGCCCTTGCCGGAATCGCCTTTGCCGGACTCGGCAGTTGGATCCTCCGGAAGATCATCAAGGTCGATGACATTCTTGGGATCCGGCTTGGCGGTTGAGGAGGCCTTGGGCGGAACCTCCACTTCCGGTGTGACGGGCACAGAAGCCGGAGAGGGCTTCACTCTCTTCTTGGCGATCTTGGGGGGCTGGCTTCCGGAGCTTTTGTTGCAAATATAAAAAAGGCATAACAGTTAGCATATGTTGATTCACAGCAGCAACAAGATCTTATGACGGAAACCAGATGCTTACCCAGTTGGTATAAAAAACTGCTGGATGTTGGGCTGAGCTCGATTACTGGTGTCAATAAGATTGAGGCGTTTCTTTTCCGCCTCTACCTTCCGGGTAGCCGCGGTGCTAAGCACTTCGCGGGCGCGTTTGGCAGCAGGGCCGGAGGAAGAAGTCCTTTTCCTTTTAGAGGGACCCGGAGCCTCGGGAGCCTCCGCCTCGGACGCGGCCTCCGGGTCGGTGTTGCCCGTTTGAGGTACTCAGAGGAGAGTTCCGAGGTCTTTCTCTTCAAGGGCCTCGAGCTAAGGTTACACAGTAAACGCTCAGACAAATTCACCAAAAACTTAAAAATAATCAGTAGTTGAGTCATATACACTTACCGCGGTCCCGGAGCCATTGGTGTGAATATCCATATTGCACACATGGATCTTCAGCTCGCGCGGAATCTTGATCAGCACCCGGAGGCGCTTGTCCAAGGCGTCGGCGGAGAGGTTGTCCTTTGAGGCGCGCATATTGTCTTCGCGCCCCGTGTACTGAAATAGCAGGCGGTCTCGATGTTGTAGAGGCTGGATCCGCTTAGTAAACTAGGACATGGTTAGGTCCTTCCCCGACAAGCCCTCGTCCGTAAGCTTGTGGATCCGCCTAACCACCCGAGTCAGTTGAGGTGACTCGGAGAGATGAGGACATTGAGTCCAGGCCGGAGTCTTGGTGGGGGGGCCGTCCTTGAAGTCAGGCAGCACCTTTGAAAATGCTGGATCCGACACGTCCTTCAGGTAGAAGAAGTTACCGGACCAGTACCGCACAGATTCATGTCGATCTGTATGCGGGTACGTGCGCCCGGGGCGGAGCTTGAAGGTGACGTCGCCGTAGGTGGCCAGCGTAGAAGTCTGAGAAACTTTCTCCTTTTTCACGGAGAAGTAATACTGGAAGAGGGGAAGATCCGGGGTTATCCGTAGGTGGCCTTCACACAACGCTACGTGGTTGCTGATGGCCAAGATGCTGTTCGGAGCAATATGATGAGGCTGGAGCTCGTACGTCTTCAGGATTTAGGAGAAGAAATCGCTGGGCGGGAATGAGAATCCGCGCTCGATAAGGGCCTTGGTCACCACCCATTCCCCGGCTTCGGGAGCGGGATTCAGTCCGCCGGAAACCCTCCGCCAGGATCCAGGTTTTATGAAACCCTCCGCTTCGAGATTGCGGAGCTCTATCTCCATGGTGAAGCAGGGCCACCACTTCCTTTGGCCTTGTCATCTCGTTTCCGAGCCTTTGATTTCTTAGCAGCAGCCTCCTCCGTTTTCTTCTCCATTTGCTCTGCCCCCGCGGTGTCTTCCGGGTTGGCAGACGCCCCTTCAATGCTTTTGCCGGAATCCTTTGAGGGCTCCAGCTGCACTGGGATGAATGGTGGAGGGGCAGAGGAAATTGGTATTGCCGCGATCGGCTCGGTGGAGGGAGGCGGAGTCGACGAAGACATCTACAAAATCAATGAGCGAAGGAGACTGATACTTAGCCGGATCCAATGTGACAAATACCCAGTTCATCCCTGCCAACTACGGCGAGAAGGAAAAGCTTGAGTGCTTACCGGAATGGCTTCCGCGGTGGTTGAGGTCGCCGGCGGCGAGGTTTTGCTGCGGTGGCTCGCCGGACTTAAGAACACGAAGAACAATCTGCGGTGGCGAGACTGCTCCGGCGAAACTCCGGCGAAATTCCGGTAACTCCGATGCGGCGGAGGAAGAGCTCGGAGGCGGCGCTTTGCAGAGAGGTGAAAAGGAGGGCGAATGGGGTTAACAGGGTGAACGGCGGATATTTATAGGCTGAGGGGAGGAGATTCGTGCTCCGCATCCTGTGGTCGGAACGCAAGCGTTGCGCCGTTGGATGATCGACACGTGTCACAAACCCTAACGGTAAAAATGGCTAAGGATAAGTTACCACTCAGATCGCCCGAAAATGACGCCAAGATTGGCGGAACCGTTAGAACTTTTCGGGGTTCCGGGTAAGAATTTGAAATTGTTGACCGATGTCTCTGCTGGGAAGTAATCCGGAGATGCGTTGTAAAATGACGTCGATGGATGAAGTCCCGCGGGATGAAGGTATTTTCCGATTACGAGTTGGAAAGGAAAAAAATATGAAGTTGGAGTTCTTCAAGTTTCCCATGTTACCAAGATTGACGGAAGCTATAAGGTTTTAGCAAGGTGGAAACAATAGGTGAATCTCGGAGAACTCTGGGGGCTACTATTGTGGGTATACATCATGGGTGTACCATCGACAGTGCCTAGATCCGGCAAGCCCGGGTGGCCCATAGACGGTGATGTGGCATGTGGCCCATCGGGCGGCCTAGTTGCTGTTGATCATGAAGGATGAAGTCCAACCTAGGATCAGTGAGCCGGATCCTAACCGACCTTCGGAGGAAGCCGGATCCAGGGAGGCCCATGAGGAACCCGGATCCAGTACGACGTAGATGGAGGGCGGATCCTTGACGTACACGGCAAGACATTGTACCGTAGTTAGGCAATCTGTAATCCGGCTAGGACTCTCCATGTAAACCCTAGATCCGTGCGCCTATATAAGCCGGATCCCGGGAGCCCTAGAGGCACAACCACAACCATTGTAACAACGCGCAAGAGCCCAGATAATTCCATACAAGCAGCAGTAGGCCCTGTCTTCGTCCAGGTGTTCTGAAGCTGGGTAACTCGCGTACTACCGTCCCGAGGACACTCCGCCCTATGGCCCCTACTTCTTTTCCCCCTCGTGAGGATCCCTCCTCCGAGGTACCGTCTACTAAGCAACGACACCCAGCCTTTGATGTTGTGAGCCATGCCGGGATCTCCAAGGTAGCTTCTTCTTTCCATCATCTATTCCCCACCAGTGATTTGCAATGGATTTCCTCATATCCTCACAAGATGACCCCGGTAGTTGGAAACAACTCATAACATATAGGGTAATGGCTTGGATTACGGATTTGTGAAAAAAACTTCTTTTCCAACTCTAGACATTGGTCTATTCGAACAACCATTAATACGCTTCCACATGCAATCATACATATATTTGAAAGTGCTTGCCGGTGACCGAACAACATCAATTAGCATACCCGTGAAGTATATTTAGTGCTTCTACAGGTATCTCCATCTTCTGCATGGCCGAATGTTTGATAGCATTAAGGGCAACAGGGACCAAAAAGGACGGATCTTTTGTCCATATTGATTTTCTGCCCCGACCCCTCACAAAAAATTATCCAAGGTGCTATGCATTGTGTCAACACTTCTTCTATCATTGCGAGGAAAGAATATATTGTTGTCTGCAAACAGTAGGTGTGAGATTGGACATTGCCGAAGCAGTTGTCTCTTCTTTTATAAGCCTAAACGCCATGACTCCTCCTCCATCATCCATCGGTTCTCCCACCTCTGTTCGGCCTTGACGGCGTCGTGAGAGGCGGGGAACATGATATATACGAGTGGAGTTTTCCAATAAAAGTAGTTTTTCAGAACAAATGTTCAGGGTTTAGTCATTGTCTTCCTTTTGGCACTGGAGAAAACATCATCTTCAATAAGCACTATTCAACACTTTGTTCAACGACGAGGGCTCCTTCCCAGCGTCAATGGTGATATTGAAAGATCAAATTTCTATAGGTATGGTCTTACATATCTTACTTCATCAGATCAATTTTATAATTTTTCTCATGGTTTTCATGAGGAGGATGATTTTCGCAATATTTGTCCCAGATTCTATGTGCTCAATAATGGTGATTCATGTCAAACCGAACTTCACTCGTTAGAGGAATACAATGGACCTGATTGGGTTTAGTAAATATCAAAAGATGTCGATGACGATGTGAGTGATTGCATATGGTATTCTAACTGATAACACTGATAAGTATGTTCTCATTGGAGAAGACACAACCTTCAAGTGTGTTAAGAAGTTTGCATGGACAATGATAAGGTCTTTCGAGGTGAGTACCTAAGAGCTCCCAAAGAGAAGGGCACAACAATTCTCTTGGTGATGAATAAAGCAAGAGTGTGGCCAGGGATGCTATGGATCATTGACGTTATCCATTAGAGATGGAAGAATTGTCATGCGACATTGCATGGACAATACATTTTTATGATCCGACTATCATACATGAAGTGATTGCCTTTGAAGACTTGTGGTTTTGACACTGGGTTCTCGGCCTCTTACAATGACATAATTGGTCTACACAAGTCTCTTTATTTTCCTAGGCTTGCAAGAGATATGAGATGGGCTAATATCTAGTTGACGAAATTTATCCTTCATGGTCAACATTTGTGAAGAAAACTAAAATTTATCAACGTAAGAAGCAACCTAAGTGTTCCACATGTCAAGAATCTTGCCGAAAAGACATCAAGAGCTAGATTTTTGTGTGTTGCAAACTTAGTTTGCCATTTTCCAAGGTCTTGCGCGTTTTTTTGGAAAAAAATCCCTTGGCAACATCATGACGACTTCTCTGATCCGCAACATGATCACCCAAGATGAGAGGGGATTGGACTTAGACTTTTGAGTATGAAATTGTACTCATGTCGAACCTCGTGGGAACCTGATACGTCTCCGACGTATCGATAATTTCTTATGTTCCATGCTACATTATTGATGATATCTACATGTTTTATACACATTATATGTCGTATTTACGCATTTTCTGGAACTAACCTATTAACAAGATGCCAAAGAGCCGATTGCTTCGTTTTCTGCTGTTTTTGGTTTCGAAATCCTAGTAAGGAAATATTCTCGGAATTGGACGAAATCAACGCCCAGGGTCCTATTTTTGCACGAAGCTTCCAGAAGACCGAAGGAGAGTCGAAGTGGGGCCACGAGGTGGCCAGACAACAGGGCGGCGCGGCCCAGGCCCTGGCCGCGCCGGCCTGTCGTCTGGGCCCCTCGTGCCGCCCCTTGACCTACCCTTCCGCCTACTTAAAGCCTCCGTCGCGAAACCCCCTGTACCGAGAGCCACGATACGGAAAACCTTCCAGAGACGCCGCCGCCGCGAATCCCATCTCGGGGATTCAGGAGATCGCCTCCGGCACCCTGCCGGAGAGGGGAATCATCTCCCGGAGGACTCTTCATCGCCATGATCGCCTCCGGAGTGATGAGTGAGTAGTTCACCCCTGGACTATGGGTCCATAGAAGTAGCTAGATGGTCGTCTTCTCCTTATGTGCTTCATTGTCGGATCTTGTGAGCTGCCTAACATGATCAAGATCATCTATCTGTAATACTATATGTTGTGTTTGTCGGGATCCGATGGATAGAGAATACTATGTTATGGTGATTATCAATCTATTATTTATGTGTTGTTTATGATCTTGCATGCTCTCCGTTATTAGTAGAGGCTCTGGCCAAGTTTTTGCTCTTAACTCCAAGAGGGAGTATTTATGTTCGATAGTGGGTTCATGCCTCCATTGATACTTGGGACAGTGACAGAAAGTTCTAAGGTTGTGGTTGTGCTGTTGCCACTAGGGATAAAACATTGATGCTATGTCTAAGGATGTAGTTGTTGATTACATTACGCACCATACTTAATGCAATTGTCTGTTGCTTGCAACTTAATACTGGAAGGGGTTCCGATGATAACCTGAAGGTGGACTTTTTAGGCATAGATGCATGCTGGATGGCGGTCTATGTACTTTGTCGTAATGCCCAATTAAATCTCACTATATTTATCATATCATGTATATGCATTGTTGTGCCCTTTTCTATTTGTCAATTGCCCGACTGTAATTTGTTCACCCAACATGCTTTTATCTAATGGGAGAGACACATCTAGTGAACTGTGGACCCCGGTCCTATTCTTTACATCGCATACAATCTACTGCAATTGTTCTTTACTGTTTTCTTCGCAAACAATCATCTTCCACACAATACGGTTAATCCTTTGTTACAGCAAGCCGGTGAGATTGACAACCTCACTGTTTCGTTGGGGCAAAGTACTTTGGTTGTGTTGTGCAGGTTCCACGTTCGCGCCGGAATCCCTGGTGTTGCGCCGCATCACATTTCGCCACCATCAACCTTCAACGTGCTTCTTGGCTCCTCCTCGGTTCGATTAAACCTTGGTTTCTTTCGAGGGAAAACTTGCTACCTGTGCGCATCATACCTTCCTCTTGGGGTTCCCAACGAACGTGTGAGTTACACGCCATCAAGCTCTTTTTCTGGCGCCGTTGCCGGGGAGATCAAGACACGCTGCAAGGGGAGTCTCCACTTCCCAATCTCTTTACTTTGTTTTTGTCTTGCTTTATCTTATTTACTACTTTGTTTGCTGCACCTAAACAAAACACACAAAAATTAGTTGCTAGTTTTACTTTATTTACTGTCTTGCTCTCTATATCAAAAACACAAAAAAATTAGTTACTTGCATTTATTTTATCTAGTTTGCTTTATTTACTGTTGCTAAAATGAATACCCCTGAAAATACTAAGTTGTGTGACTTCACAAACACAAATAATAATGATTTCCTATGCACACCTATTGCTCCACCTGCCACCACAGCAGAATTCTTTGAAATTAAACCTGCTTTACTCGAACCTTGTTATGAGAGAGCAATTTTCTCGGTGTTAGTTCTGATGATGCTGCTGCCCATCTCAATAATTTTGTTGAACTTTGTGAAATGCAAAAATATAAGGATGTAGATGGTGATATTATTAAATTGAAATTGTTTCCTTTCTCATTAAGAGGAAGAGCTAAAGATTGGTTGCTATCTTTGCCTAAGAATAGTATTGATTCATGGACTAAATGTAAGGATGCTTTTATTGGTAGATATTATCCTCCCGCTAAAATTATATCTTTGAGAAGTAGCATAATGAATTTTAAGAAATTAGATACTGAACATGTTGCTCAAGCATGGGAGAGAATGAAATCTTTGATAAAGAATTGCCCAACCCATGGACTGACTACTTGGATGATCATCCAAACCTTCTATGCAGGACTAAATTTTTCTTCGCGGAATTTATTGGATTCAGCTGCTGGAGGTACCTTTATGTCCATCACTTTGGGGGCGGCTACAAAACTTCTAGATGATATGATGATAAATTACTCTGAATGGCACACGGAAAGAGCTCCACAAGGTAAGAAGGTAAATTCTGTTGAAGAAACCTCTTCCTTGAGTGATAAGATTGATGTGATTATGTCTATGCTTGTGAATGGTAGATCTAATGTAGATCCAAATAATTTTCCTTTAGCTTCATTGGTTGCTCAAGAAGAAAATGTTGATGTGAATTTCATTATAAATAATAATTTCAACAACAATGCTTATAGGAACAACTCTGGTAATAACTATAGGCCATATCCTTCTGCTAATGGTAATGGTTATGGTAATTCTTATGGGAATTCTTACAACAATAATAGGAGTGTACCCTCTGGTCTTGAAGCCATGCTTAAAGAATTTATTAGTACACAAACTGCTTTTAACAAATCTGTTGAGGAAAAGCTTGATAAAATTGATATTATTGCTTCTAGAGTTGATAGACTTGCCTCCGATGTTGATCTATTAAAATTGAAAGTTATGCCTAATAATGATATTGATAATAAGATTACTACTACAGCAAATGCCATCCAAGTTAGAATTAATGAGAATATAAGATTAATGGCTGAATTGCGTGCTAGGTGGGATAGAGAAGAAAATGAAAAACTAGCTAAAGAGAATAATGTAGCTAAAGTTTGGACTATTACCACCATTAGTAATGATAATGATTCACATGTTGCTGCACCTCCTACTATCAATGGTAAAATAATTGGTGTTGGCAATGTTTCTACTCCTAGTGCAAAGCGTACAAAACTGCCTCGAAATTGCTAAAACTGTCTGAAACTGCTTGTGATAAAACTGCTGAAATTTTTTCCAACCTTGGGGACAATGATCCCATTGCTGTAGCTCATAATGATTTAGATTTTGATGATTGCCACATCTCTGAAGTTATAAAGTTCTTACAAAAACTTGCTAAAAGTCCTAATGCTAGTGCTATAAATTTAGCCTTTACAAAACATATTACAAATGCTCTCATAAAAGCTAGAGAAGAGAAACTAAAACTTGAAACTTCTATTGCTAGAAAGTTAGAAGATGGTTGGGATCCCATCATTAAAATGAAATTCAATGACTTTGAATGTAATGCTTTATGTGATCTTGGTGCAAGTATTTCTGTTATGCCTAAAAAGATTTATGATATGCTTGACTTGCCACCATTGAAGAATTGTTATTTGGATGTTAATCTGGCCGATAATTTTAAAAAGAAACATTAGGGGAGGATTGATAATGTGCGCATTACGGTTAACAATAACCTTGTCCCCGTTGATTTTGTTGTCTTGGATATCAAATGCAATGCATCTTGTCCTATTGTGTTGGGAAGACCTTTTCTTCGAACCGTTGGTGCTGTTATTGATATGAGGGAAGGTAATATTAAATATCAATTTCCTCTCAAGAAAGGTATGGAACACTTCCCTAGAAAGAGAATGAAGTTGCCTTTTGATTCTATTATTAGAACAAGTTATGATGTTGATGCTTCTACTCTTGATGTTACTTGATTTGCACTTTCGCGCCTAGCCGAAAGGCGTTAAAGAAAAGCGCTTATGGGAGACAACCCATGTTTTTACTACAGTACTTTATTTTATATTTGAGTCTTGGAAGTTGTTCACTACTGTAGCAACCTCTCCTTATCATGTTTTTGTGCCAAGTAAAGTTTCTATGTTAAAGTTGATGTTATATTTGGGATCGCTGCGCAGAAACAGCACTGCTGTCTGTCACGAATTCTGGCACAAGTCTCTGTAGAAAATTCTAAAAAATCTGAAAAATTACGAGCATGATCCTCAGATATGTACGCAACTTTCATTAGTTTTGAGTTTTTCCATTTGAGAAAGTCTAGTGCACCTTTCAGGTTCGTCTTTACGGACTGTTCTGTTTTTGACAGATTCTGCCTTTTATTTCGCATTGCCGTATTTGCTATGTTGGATGAATTTCTTTGATCCATTAATGTCCAGTAGCTTTGTGCAATGTCCAGAAGTGTTAAGAATGATTGTGTCACCTCTGAATATGTGAATTTTTAATTATGCACTAACCCTCTAATGAGTTTGCTTGAAGTTTGGTGTGAAGGAAGTTTTCAAGGGTCAAGATAGGAGTATGATATACTATGATCAAGAGGAGTGAAAGCTCTAAGCTTGGGGATGCCCCCGTGGTTCACCCCTGCATATTTTAATAAGACTCAAGCATCTAAGCTTGGGGAAGCCCAAGGCATCCCCTTCTTCATCGACAACATCATCAGTTTCCTCCCCTGAAACTATATTTTTATTCAGTCTTCTTTACTTGGAGCGTCGGTTTGTTTTTGTTTTTGTTTGAATAAAATGGATCCTAGCATTCACTGTGTGGGAGAGAGACACGCTCCGCTGTTGCATATGGACAAATATGTCCTTAGGCTTTACTCATAATATTCAAGGCGAAGGTTGAAACTTCTTCGTTAAATTGTTATATGGTTGGAATCGGGAAATGATACATGTAGTAATTCTAAAATGTTTTGGATAATGTGATACTTTACAATTGTTGTGCTCATGTTTAAGCTCTTGCATCATATACTTTGCACCCATTAATGAAGAAATACATAGAGCTTGCTAAAATTTGGTTTGCATATTTGGTCTCTCTAAGGTCTAGATAATTTCTAGTATTGAGTTTTGAACAACAAGGAAGACGGTGTAGAGTCTTATAATGTTTACAATACGTCTTTTATGTGAGTTTTGCTGCACCGGTTCATCCTTGAGTTTGCTTCAAATAACCTTGCTAGCCTAAACCTTGTATCGAGAGGGAATACTTCTCATGCATCCAAATCCTTGAGCCAACCACTATGCCATTTGTGTCCACCATACCTACCTACTACATGGTATTTCTCCGCCATTCCAAAGTAAATTGCTTGAGTGCTACCTTTAAAATTCCATCATTCACCTTTGCAATATATATCTCATGGGACAAAATAGCCTTAAAAACTATTGTGGTATTGAATATGTACTTATGCACTTTATCTCTTATTAAGTTGCTTGTTGTGCGATAACCATGCTTCTGGGGACGCCATCAACTATTCCTTGTTGAATATCATGTGAGTTGCTATGCATGTTCGGCTTGTCTGAAGTAAGAGAGATCTACCACCTTAATGGTTGGAGCATGCATATTGTTAGAGAAGAACATTGGGCCGCTAACTAAAGCCATGAATCATGGTGGAAGTTTCAGCTTTTGGACATATATCCTCAATCTCATATGAGAATAATAATTGTTGCTACATGCTTATGCATTAAAGAGGAGTCCATTATCTGTTGTCCATGTTGTCCCGGTGAAAGGACACGGATGTCGCCTAGAGGGGGGGGTGAATAGGCGATTTAAAACTTTTACGAGATGGGCTTAACAAATGCGGAATAAAACTAGCGTTTACTTTGTCAAGCCCAAAGCCTATAAACTATGGTTCACCTATGTGCACCAACAACTTATTCTAAGCAATGGTTCACCTATGTGTACCAACAACTTATGCTAAGCAAGACAAGCAACTTATGTGATAGCACGATATATATATAACTTCAAGCACGATGGCTATCACAAAGTAAAGTGCATAAGTAAAGAGCTCGGGTATAGGAATAACCGAAGTGACGCGGAGACAACGATGTAGCCCGAAGTTCACACTCTTGCGAGTGCTACTCTCCGTTGGAGCGGTGTGGAGGACAAGTCACTCCAAATGCACGAGGGCCACCGTATTCTCCTCGAGAATTCCCACCAAAAGGGATGTCCTCGATCCACTATGGGACCTTAGGAAGGTCACCGAACCCGCACAAAGCTTGGGGCTATCTCCACAACTTAATTGGAGGCTCCCAACAAATTGCCACAAAGGCCTTGCCCTTGAAGATTCTCCACAACTTAATTGGAGTCCCCAAGAACACCACAAAGATGCCACAAAGGCCTTGCCCTTGAAGATTCTCCACAACTTAATTGGAGTCCCCAAGAACACCACAAAGATGCCACAAAGGCCTTGCCCTTGAAGATTCTCCACAACTTAATTGGAGTCCCCAAGAACACCACTAAGATGCCACAAAGGCCTAAAATCCGTCTAGGGTTCCAAGAACCCAAGAGTAACAACCTTCTTGCTTTCACCTCCACGAATCACCGTGGAGAACTCAAACCGATGCACCAAATGCAATGGCAAGAACACCACAGAGATGCTCAAGTCCTTCTCTCTCAAATTCCAACAAAGCTACAAAAGCTATTGGGGGAATAAGAGAGGAAGAACAAATAAGAGGAGGAACACCAAATTTCTCCAAGATCTAGATCTAGTGGATTCCCCTCACAAAGAGAGGGATTTGATTGGTAGGAATGTAGATCTAGATCTCCTCTTCCTTTTCCCTCAAAAAGATTCAAGAAGCATAGGAGGAGTAGAGGGAAAGGGAAGCTCTCAAGGTCAACAATGGTGGAGAGCACAAAGGGGAAGAGGTAGCTGCCCAAGGAGGAAGAAGGGGGCTTAAATACCCCCTCCCATCGAAATATGACCGTTTGGGTCAGCTCAGGCCGGATTTTCCGGGCCGGATATTTGCAAAATATCCGGGCCCCGAAAAACGGCTAAGGACATGAGAAAACTGCTCTCAGGATGGGGGCCGGACATTTGGCCGGATATTTGCCCGGTTTTGTCCAAAAACCGGATTTTTCCGGGGGGCCGGATTATCCGCCCCAAACTTGGGCCGGAATATCCGCCCCCTGAAAACTGGCGAAACATCAAACCGAAACGGGCATAACTTTAGCATCCGGACTCCGATTTTGATGATCTTGGGCTTGTTTTAAAGCTAGGAACAAGCTCTACAAGATCATGCAGGAAACCATCATAGTCCAACAAGGGAGGATAGAAACAAATGATGAAAGGTTTGACCTATCTAAAAAGACATACCGGTAAAACCTCCAATCTTGAAAATGCAACAAGTTGCCCGTGCAAAAACCATTCTTGATGAACTAGAGCTTGTCATGAGAATAAGCACAAGCTCTAAATCATCACATGGATAAGATCCAAATAATAACCAAGAAAGATGATGCAAGGATGCAAAGGTTTGAGCTCTCTCCGAATGATACGATCGAGTTACTCACTCGAGAGCCCTCTTGATAGTACGGCAACTAAACTATAAACCGGTCTCCAACTACACTATGAGACCGGTGAGAAAGAAACCTATCAAGAGAAAACCTTATACTTGCGCATTCCACTTGATCTTGATGACGACGATCTTGACCTCAACAAGATGGAACGCCTTTCTTGCTTGTGCTTGCTTGACGAAGTCTTGTAGATTGCTCCCCCATAAACCACCATGGGAGAGCTTCTTCTTCGGCGCATCTTCACATAAACATGACCACCATGTGGATTGCTCCCCCATAATCCACCATGGGAGAGCTTCTTCTTCGGCGCATCTTCACATATCCATGACCACCATATGGATGGCAAGACTCAAGCAAAGGATCTCTTCGAGATGGCTCATCTTGAACTTGCACATCATTTCTTCATTCTTCATCATGTTGATGTCTTGAAGTAACTTGAGGGCTCACTTCATCTTCATCTTCAAGACATACTTGACACTTGATATCCTTCATCAATTTCTTCTTATTGAAACCTTGAAGCCAACATATGGCTCAAGAATTGCCTATGGACAACTCCTACAAATATAACTCAATGCAAACATTAGTCCATAGGGATTGTCATTAATTACCAAAACCACACATGGGGGCTCCATGCACTTTCAATCTCCCCCATTTTGGTAATTGATGACAATCTCTTTGAGAGGGTTTATATAAGGAATTTAAGTAACAAATAAGTTGAATCTATAGAGCAAACTCCCCATAATATATGCATGTGTGAATGATCTTGACTTTCATTGCATATATTGGCATTCAAAGCCTAGTGGAGTTTCCTATAAATATTCAACTATGCAAAGCAACAAGATGCAATGCAATAAAGGCACATGCTTAAGCACAAAGCAAAGATATAACCAAATTCCCTTAAACCCTCCAAACTTCTCCCCCATTGGCACCAATTGCCGAAATGGGTGAAAAATTAGAAGGCCAATATAGTGAGAGTTCCTCCATAGCATGTGCATTTCTCATAATTTGGGTGGAATCAAATGCACATATCCAATTACGAATATTCGGAAGGAGTCACACCATAGATAGGATCAAAGATTGCAAAAAGATAACAAAGTCAAGAAGCTTCAACAAATGAAGCAAGCAACCAAATGAACCACAAAGAAGATACCAAAAGAAAGAAAGATATTATGATAAGATCAAGAAGATTGCTCTAAATAATATGAGGAAGCTCCCCAAGGTTTGTGCACAAAACAAGACAATTTGCATTGGAGTATAAAGTGCACAAACATGGAATCATCACTCCCATAATATCATTCAAAAACAAAATATACCAAGTGAATCAAACTCTAATGATCACCAAAAGATAGTGCTCTAAATTAAATGAGGAAGCTCCCCAAGGTACATGCATAAATTAAAATGTTGTATTTGAATACAATATGCATAACATGGAATCCTCACTCCCTCATTACCATTTAAAACACAAACATTTGGAATAGATCATAGATAGAGAAATAAGCTTAACACTTGCAACAAACAAATAGTTGAGCAACAAGTAAGAGGCACCATTATAAAAAGGCTCAACCAAGAGGATATGTGAAAGGCATGATAAAGCATATTATAAGACTATTACAAGGATGAGCAAAAAGCATCATCATAGTCTTCAATGAATTATATTGCTTAGCATGACCAATCAACACGCAGATAAATAAATAAGATATCAAAAGGAGATGTATCATCTCTTATGTGTATAAGTTTCTCTAAGTGGGCAATATCACAAAGATATTTATCCACAAAGAAACATGCACACATAAAATAGATACACAAGAAAAATAGTATGATATCCAAGACGAAGTCATGCAATATACCAATAAGAATTTTTGCTTAATAGCATGGCCAAAGGCTCAATTTTATCTTATTGTACATTCATGAACTTCAACCACAAACAACTAAAATACATCACAAATATCAACAAGGGATAGAAGATAGTTGGGATGCATTTGAGAAAGGCAACAAGTATCACAAACGGGGATACCAAAAGAAGTAACTAAATTTGCACTTTCATCTATATTGCACATGTGCGAGCCTTGAGGAATTGATATGCAACAAAATATCTAGATAGGCATAGTTGGGATGGATGAATCATGAGCATGATTTAAAATACTTCCCAACAAATGCACTCATCTCAAATTACTCACATTCACAATAAAGAGGTTTCATTAAGACTTTTGCAAGAAGCACAACATTTGCAAATCAAGAGATTCATGCCAAGATGCAACCATAAGGTTGGATACAACAAAAGTATGCATGAGAAGATACTTGTTACCAAGATAGCATTGGTGTGGATGTAGTAGATATGTGTTCGTTGATCATCCTATCTTGCCTCACGTTACCATTGAGTCACCACTTCTTTCCAAGAGTGAGACAAGCATTCAATGCATATCCATTGTACCTAACACAAAGGTAAGTACAAAATGGTCCCCAAACTAATTGGGTCCGAAGTAGTTAGACACACTACAACATATAGGACAAACTCCACAATTCTATGTGCATATAGATATGAAATTGAATTTCATGCACATCTTAGTCAAATTAGGATTTGATGGAGTTTACCCTATATATTGGATCAAAGAAAGTGACACATGCCATAAGATATACATATATTAAATATGCATGCACAATACTTTCAAGAACCAAAGGAAGATACAATTTGGACAAAACACCAAATAAACCAAGAGACAATGGTTGTCCAAATTATATCAAAGAATCAAATCAACACAAGATTGAATCCAAAGACTTATCTCATTATAAGAAGCTAATTAAACCTAAGCACAAAGGAATGAGATAACCAACTCCCAAGAGAGCAAGGTTCCAACAAATAAACCAAACCCTCGACACTTTTTATGATGGCACAAAGTACCAAAAAGAAAATTTATGACTCCCAAAACCAAATTTTTGATAAAGATCAAGAGATGTTAAGCATTCTAACAAATAAAGGAGAGCTCCCCCAAGATTAGTGCATTATCTAGGATTTTGCATATGAATACTAAATGCACAAAACTAGGATCATCACGCTACCTAAATCTACTAAAATGCTAAGAAAGTTTGAATAGACAAATTAGATCCATAAGATGCAAGGAAGACACATGGGAGTCAAAGCACAACACATTCATGGCAATAAATAAGACAATTTAAACACAAGAGCCAATGTAAATATGATCAATAAATTTCTACCCAATAATAGATTGCCAATTGTCCTAGGACAAGAGGTATTAGGAAATATTTTCCGGTGGTATTTTGTAAGTATATGTAAGATCATTTTTACACCAAATAAAGCATATGGTAAAAGATAAGAGTTAACCAACATGCAAAGAGAGTTTCTTGATAGCTTCAATTAGTCATACCAACATGCAAAGCAATTAATAGTATTCATACCAACATGCAAAGCAATTAATAGTATTCATACCAACATGCAAAGCAATTAATAGCATTCATACCAACATGCAAAGCAATTAATAGTATGACTTGAAGCACATGGTTTTACAAAAATTTATTGAGGGACACATTGTGAAAAACCATGCCAAGAAAAACTTTCACAAATAAGATCCACAAAGATATTAGCAATGAAGCCATTTAAGCAAATTGGAACTTGTTTGAGAAAACATATCACATATGAGAGACAATTTACAATATCAATTCTATGTGACACAACCTCAAATGTTCACATTTCCTAGGCTTGTAATATGCACAAAGCTTATTACTCCCCCATAATGTGATAATGAATTTATTTTCACAAGAGGCAAATAAGATCCAACTAGAGATATTAATGGACATTAGAATTTGAATTTCTCATGAAGATGACATACCACATAGAGACTAGATAATCTTGCAATATCAATTCTAAGTGATATTCCTCATGTACACACATTGTTAGGATTGTGAAATTCCTAAAGGCATATCACTCCCCCAAAATGTTATAGTCCATTAATCTCTCATAAGAGCCATATAAGATACAACAAGATGCAAAGAGGCTCCAACACAAGCACAAATACATGGTGTGCAACCTAACATACATAGACTTGATTTCTCAAGAAAAACAAGTAGGATGCACAACATATACAAACACATGTTAGGAACAAAACTAACACATGCAAAGGGGCGAGTAACTTTCAATATAAATGAGTTGAGCACATGTTACCGCAAGGAGGAACATTGGGTGTATGATAGAAGTAAGATAACCAAAAGACTTGGCTTGAGATAATATAAATGATGAAGATCCCTTAATTCTTCATGATGTAGCCAAGTCTCCAATGCCCTCCAACAAGCACCTATTGATCAAGTTTTGGATTGTTGGTCCCCAACTAAGTTGGGTCCTAAGAGATTAGTCACAATAGGCTTGGCAACCCAAATGGTTCTTTTCTTGACACCACTTTGAGCACCAACAAATTTGGCAAACACATTGCCACCCTCATCCTTACGAAGAGAATAAACATCATCAACGGTGATAGAGTTGGATGAGGTACCAATAGTGCAAACGGAGGAGATGTGGCCCTTCTCGCGGCATATGTAGCAAGTTCTTTTCTTCTCCTTCTTCTCACTAGATTTCTCCACAATGGGAGCATTGGCTTGATTCTTCTTGGGAAGTGACATTTCTTCAACTTGAGGTTGAATATGAGTTTGAGCTTGAGGCCGCTTCCCTATTTGCTTCTTCTTCAAAGGGCAAGATCTAACATGGTGCCCTTGAATTTTGCACTTGAAGCAAACAATCTTGGCCGGGTCTTTGACTTGTACTTGGCCCTTGTTGTTGTTGTTGTTGTTGTTGTTGTTGTTGTTGTTGTTGTTGTTGTTGGACTTTTTCTTGTTGTTGGATTTGAATCCAAGTCCACTCTTGTCATTGGGGGATTGTTGCACACTTAACATCGTGTCAAGTTTGCGTTTCCCTTCATGACTCTTTACCAAGTCATTCTTCAAAGAGGTGACTTGGGCCTTGAGCTCTTTGATTTCCTCTACATGGTTAGTAACAACACAAGTACTAGAGGAAGTAGAATCTTCATTGTTAGAGCAACAAGGCAAGGAAGATAATTCATCACAAGATTTAGCAATATTATGAGTGGATGAATTACTAGGACTAGCACATGGTAATATAGCATTTTGAGTAGTAGTGCTAGTATCCACATGAGGCTCACAAGGTGTTTCCTTTGATATGATAGCCTCATGAGCTAACTTTAGCCTATCATGAGAGGCTAGAAGATCCTCATGGGAGCTAGAAAGCTTTCCATGATTTTCTTCCAATTTCCCATAATTGCTAGTTAGCAAATCAAGTTGAGCCCTTAGCTCAACATTCTCCTTCAAGGTAGATGCTTCACAAGAAGTAGAGTTAGTAGCACAAACATCATTATCAATAGCAATAGGAGAAGGCAAGTTGGCATGCACTTTTAGATAAGAAGCTTTAAGTTGCTCATGCGACTCGGTGAGTTTGGTGAGCGCACTCTCAATGACCCTTGAGCCCTTTTTGAGTTGCTCAAAATCCTCAAGGAGTTTAGCATTAACAAACACAAGCTTATCATTTTTTAGCTTTAGTTCATTTGCAATCTCAAGAGCTCTATCATGGTTTTCCTTTTCTCTAGACAATTCTAGAGCAAAGGTCTCCTCAAGAGCTTCCTTGATGGTTTGTTCTTCTTCAAGTTCATTCTTCAATGATGCGACATCATCGGCATACTCTCGTTCAAGAGCACCCTTTTTATCAATGGTGTTCTCATGCATCCAAATAAGTTTTTGGCTCTCAATGGCGGTAGTCAAGATTTCAAAGAAGTGAGTGCTAGCAATTTTATCTTTGCAAATAACCTTGAATACGCTCTTACCCTTATCGCGTAGAGAGACAACCCAATCCTCTTCTTCATATTCATCCTCATCCTTATCACCACGAGACATATTAGGATCCATGGTAGGAGGTACCGTGGAACCCTTGGCCATAAGGCATATATGAGGACCGTGAGATAAAGAGGAGGAGTTACTTGAGGCTCCTTTCAAGATCTTGTCTTGACCAATAAAATCTTTGGTTTCCTCTACATTGTTACAAACACAACAACTAGAGGAAATAGAAGCATTTTTATCATGGCCACAAGACAATGCAAGCATATCATCATTAGATTTATTCAAGCAACTTACACATGATATGCAAAGACTATCAACACAAGCATGTAAAACATTTCTAGTGCTAGATGTGTTTGAGTCCGTAGATGAAGCATTACAATGAGATAGAGATGAAGAATCATCAATAGTAAGCTCAATATCAACATTGCAATTTTCACCACCACTCACCATATCATTACCTTGTGTCTTACCACACTTGGGTGAAGTGGAAGAAGATGAGACCTCATCACGGCCGGAAGTGGAAGCAATACAATCATCCTTAATAATATTGGACACATCATATTTATCTTGAATCTTTGTCCATAACTCATGAGCGCTCCAAAAAGGCAAGTATGGAAAGAGACCTACATCTCTCAAAGCATTCATAAGAACATAAGAAGCTTGAGAATTGAGATATAAATTTTTCTCATCCTCTAACGATAGATTTTGTGAATCCATAGGAGGAGAAAAACCTATATCTACAATTTTCTCCATATGAGGGTCAATGTCCCGAAAATGACTAAGCATGCAAATTTTCCAAACATCATAATTTGTGCCATCTAATATAAGAGTGTTATCGTGCACTAATCCTCTAGCCGACATCTTTACTCTCAAGGCGGTGAAGCCTAAGAATGAGAGACCTTGCTCGATACCAATTGAAAGGACACGGATGTCGCCTAGAGGGGGGGTGAATAGGCGATTTAAAACTTTTACGAGATGGGCTTAACAAATGCGGAATAAAACTAGCGTTTACTTTGTCAAGCCCAAAGCCTATAAACTATGGTTCACCTATGTGCACCAACAACTTATTCTAAGCAATGGTTCACCTATGTGTACCAACAACTTATGCTAAGCAAGACAAGCAACTTATGTGATAGCACGATATATATATAACTTCAAGCACGATGGCTATCACAAAGTAAAGTGCATAAGTAAAGAGCTCGGGTATAGGAATAACCGAAGTGACGCGGAGACAACGATGTAGCCCGAAGTTCACACTCTTGCGAGTGCTACTCTCCGTTGGAGCGGTGTGGAGGACAAGTCACTCCAAATGCACGAGGGCCACCGTATTCTCCTCGAGAATTCCCACCAAAAGGGATGTCCTCGATCCACTATGGGACCTTAGGAAGGTCACCGAACCCGCACAAAGCTTGGGGCTATCTCCACAACTTAATTGGAGGCTCCCAACAAATTGCCACAAAGGCCTTGCCCTTGAAGATTCTCCACAACTTAATTGGAGTCCCCAAGAACACCACAAAGATGCCACAAAGGCCTTGCCCTTGAAGATTCTCCACAACTTAATTGGAGTCCCCAAGAACACCACAAAGATGCCACAAAGGCCTTGCCCTTGAAGATTCTCCACAACTTAATTGGAGTCCCCAAGAACACCACTAAGATGCCACAAAGGCCTAAAATCCGTCTAGGGTTCCAAGAACCCAAGAGTAACAACCTTCTTGCTTTCACCTCCACGAATCACCGTGGAGAACTCAAACCGATGCACCAAATGCAATGGCAAGAACACCACAGAGATGCTCAAGTCCTTCTCTCTCAAATTCCAACAAAGCTACAAAAGCTATTGGGGGAATAAGAGAGGAAGAACAAATAAGAGGAGGAACACCAAATTTCTCCAAGATCTAGATCTAGTGGATTCCCCTCACAAAGAGAGGGATTTGATTGGTAGGAATGTAGATCTAGATCTCCTCTTCCTTTTCCCTCAAAAAGATTCAAGAAGCATAGGAGGAGTAGAGGGAAAGGGAAGCTCTCAAGGTCAACAATGGTGGAGAGCACAAAGGGGAAGAGGTAGCTGCCCAAGGAGGAAGAAGGGGGCTTAAATACCCCCTCCCATCGAAATATGACCGTTTGGGTCAGCTCAGGCCGGATTTTCCGGGCCGGATATTTGCAAAATATCCGGGCCCCGAAAACGGCTAAGGACATGAGAAAACTGCTCTCAGGATGGGGCCCGGACATTTGGCCGGATATTTGCCCGGTTTTGTCCAAAAACCGGATTTTTCCGGGGGCCGGATTATCCGCCCCAAACTTGGGCCGGAATATCCGCCCCCTGAAAACCGGCGAAACATCAAACCGAAACGGGCATAACTTTAGCATCCGGACTCCGATTTTGATGATCTTGGGCTTGTTTTAAAGCTAGGAACAAGCTCTACAAGATCATGCAGGAAACCATCATAGTCCAACAAGGGAGGATAGAAACAAATGATGAAAGGTTTGACCTATCTAAAAAGACATACCGGTAAAACCTCCAATCTTGAAAATGCAACAAGTTGCCCGTGCAAAAACCATTCTTGATGAACTAGAGCTTGTCATGAGAATAAGCACAAGCTCTAAATCATCACATGGATAAGATCCAAATAATAACCAAGAAAGATGATGCAAGGATGCAAAGGTTTGAGCTCTCTCCGAATGATACGATCGAGTTACTCACTCGAGAGCCCTCTTGATAGTACGGCAACTAAACTATAAACCGGTCTCCAACTACACTATGAGACCGGTGAGAAAGAAACCTATCAAGAGAAAACCTTATACTTGCGCATTCCACTTGATCTTGATGACGACGATCTTGACCTCAACAAGATGGAACGCCTTTCTTGCTTGTGCTTGCTTGACGAAGTCTTGTAGATTGCTCCCCATAAACCACCATGGGAGAGCTTCTTCTTCGGCGCATCTTCACATAAACATGACCACCATGTGGATTGCTCCCCCATAATCCACCATGGGAGAGCTTCTTCTTCGGCGCATCTTCACATATCCATGACCACCATATGGATGGCAAGACTCAAGCAAAGGATCTCTTCGAGATGGCTCATCTTGAACTTGCACATCATTTCTTCATTCTTCATCATGTTGATGTCTTGAAGTAACTTGAGGGCTCACTTCATCTTCATCTTCAAGACATACTTGACACTTGATATCCTTCATCAATTTCTTCTTATTGAAACCTTGAAGCCAACATATGGCTCAAGAATTGCCTATGGACAACTCCTACAAATATAACTCAATGCAAACATTAGTCCATAGGGATTGTCATTAATTACCAAAACCACACATGGGGGCTCCATGCACTTTCACCCGGTATGGATGTCTAAGTTGAGAATAATCAAAAGCGAGAAATCCAAAATGCGAGCTTTCTCCTTAGACCTTTGTACAGGCGGCATGGAGGTACCCCTTTGTGACACTTGGTTGAAACATGTGTATTGCGATGATCCGGTAGTCCAAGCTAAGTAGGACAAGGTGCGGGCACTATTAGTATACGATGCATGAGGCTTGCAACTTGTAAGATATAATTTACATAACTCATATGCTTTATTACTACCGTTGACAAAATTGTTTCATGTTTTCAAAATAAAAGCTCTAGCACAAATATAGCAATCGATGCTTTCCTCTTTGAAGGACCTTTCTTTTACTTTTATTGTTGAGTCGGTTTACCTATCTCTCTCCACCTCAAGAAGCAAACACTTGTGTGAACTGTGCATTGATTCCTACATACTTGCATATTGCACTTGTTATATTACTTTACATTGACACTATCCATGAGATATACATGTTACAAGTTGAAAGCAACCGCTGAAACTTAATCTTCCATTGTGTTGCTTCAATACCTTTACTTTGATTTATTGCTTTATGAGTTAACTCTTATGCAAGAATTATTGATGCTTGTCTTGAAGTACTATTCATGAAAAGTCTTTGCTTTATGATTCATTTGTTTACTCATGTCATTACCATTTTTTGATCGCTGCATTCATTACATAATGTTTACAATAGTATGATCAAGATTATGATGGCATGTCACTCCAGAAATTATCCTTGTTATCGTTTGCCTGCTCGGGACGAGCAGAACTAGGCTTGGGGATGCTGATACGTCTCCGACGTATCGATAATTTCTTATGTTCCATGCTACATTATTGATGATATCTACATGTTTTATACACATTATATGTCGTATTTACGCATTTTCTAGAACTAACCTATTAACAAGATGCCAAAGAGCCAGTTGCTGTTTTCTGCTGTTTTTGGTTTCAGAAATCCTAGTAAGAAAATATTCTCGGAATTGGACGAAATCAACGCCCAGGGTCCTATTTTTGCACGAAGCTTCCAGAAGACCGAAGGAGAGTCGAAGTGGGGCCACGAGGTGGCCAGACAACGAGGCGGCGCGGCCCGGGCCCCGGCCGCGCCGGCCCGTCGTCCGGGCCCCTCGTGCCGCCCTTGACCTACCCTTCCGCCTACTTAAAGCCTCCGTCGCGAAACCCCATGTACCGAGAGCCACGATACGGAAAACCTTCCGCAGACGCCGCCGCCGCGAATCCCATCTCGGGGGATTCGGGAGATCGCCTCCGGCACCCTGCCGGAGAGGGGAATCATCTCCCGGAGGACTCTTCATCGCCATGATCGCCTCCGGAGTGATGAGTGAGTAGTTCACCCCTGGACTATGGGTCCATAGCAGTAGCTAGATGGTCGTCTTCTCCTTATGTGCTTCATTGTCGGATCTTGTGAGCTGCCTAACATGATCAAGATCATCTATCTGTAATACTATATGTTGTGTTTGTCGGGATCCGATGGATAGAGAATACTATGTTATGGTGATTATTAATCTATTATTTATGTGTTGTTTATGATCTTGCATGTTCTCCGTTATTAGTAGAGGCTCTGGCCAAGTTTTTGCTCTTAACTCCAAGAGGGAGTATTTATGTTCGATAGTGGGTTCAAGCCTCCATTGATACCTGGGACAGTGACAGAAAGTTCTAAGGTTGTGGTTGTGCTGTTGCCACTAGGGATAAAACATTGATGCTATGTCTAAGGATGTAGTTGTTGATTACATTACGCACCATACTTAATGCAATTGTCTGTTGCTTGCAACTTAATACCTGGAAGGGGTTCGGATGATAACCTGAAGGTGGACTTTTTAGGCATAGATGCATGCTGGATGGCGGTCTATGTACTTTGTCGTAATGCCCAATTAAATCTCACTATATTTATCATATCATGTATATGCATTGTTGTGCCCTTTTCTATTTGTCAATTGCCCGACTGTAATTTGTTCACCCAACATGCTTTTATCTTATGGGAGAGACACCTCTAGTGAACTGTGGACCCCGGTCCTATTCTTTACATCGCATACAATCTACTGCAATTGTTCTTTACTGTTTTCTCCGCAAACAATCATCTTCCACACAATACGGTTAATCCTTTGTTACAGCAAGCCGGTGAGATTGACAACCTCACTGTTTCGTTGGGGCAAAGTACTTTGGTTGTGTTGTGCAGGTTCCACGTTGGCGCCGGAATCCCTGGTGTTGCGTCGCATCACATTTCGCCACCATCAACCTTCAACGTGCTTCTTGGCTCCTCCTGGTTCGATTAAACCTTGGTTTCTTTCTGAGGGAAAACTTGCTACTGTGCGCATCATACCTTCCTCTTGGGGTTCCCAACGAACGTGTGAGTTACACGCCATCAGAACCCGGACTCGATGCAAGCGTTCGTTTAGGTGTAACGAAGGATTGAAGATCGAGCTTCACATGACTAGCTTCACCAAGATCTCGGTGAGCGCCAATGACAACTATTTGTGAGATAGTTTGCTCCTATTTATTCATGTCTATTCATGTTTACTTGTGTTTGATTCAAACCATAATTTGAACTATTTTTTTGTATCAAGTTCTGTCGAAACATAAAAGGTTTGATATATGTACCGATGTTAAACTAGAGTTCGAATGAATTTTATAAGGATTTCTATTTCTGTGCTCTTCGTTCTTTTGTTGTACTTAGTTTTCCCTAGCCTCTAACCTTTTCATCACATTTGCCCAAACTATTGTCTCAAACTCTCACAAGAAGGTCAAACCGGTTGCCGTCAGCTCAATGGCATTGACCATTATTTTGACGTATGGGGCCATGGGGTGTGGGGCCGCGTAGGACCATGTCTGGCTCCTCTGCCCCTGGGTAAATATCTAGCGTTTTACGTGATACCATGATACCAACCTTAATAATTTCAATATATACGTCAAAAAATCTGAACAAAATTATGGCTGTTCACAAATTGTGTGTTTACATTTCCTAGAAATTTCATAGCCAAATCCTAAATACACAAAGAGAAACAAAAATGACAAATTGCTATGTGAATAGTGCTATTTTGTTGTTTCGTCTTTTTGTGACACTATTCATGGATTTGTCTTTTATGTCTCTGTGTGTATTTTGAATTTTGTTCTCAAAATTATAGGGATAATAAACACATATCTCATGAACATACAAGAATTTATTTCGGAATTTTTTGATACTTGCAAATTTGAATTTTTATTACTAGTATCATTGTATCATTTAGAATGTGGGATCACTATATATATGCTCTGCCCATAGATAATTTGGGAAATAAATGAGAACAGATTTTCTCTCTCTACTCTCACTAACCTCATGTCTCTCTTTCCGGAAACAAATGAAAGCACTTTCTGTCTCTCTCTCGATCACACCATTCATTATTTTTTGCCTAATTTGGTAGTAAATCTGGAGCAGCTTCTCTTTCTCTCTTGCTTACCTATACCTAATTTGGTAGCAAACGTCTAGAAACAAATGCAGATATAAGGTAATCTAGCAATAAAAGTTCATAATATAGGAGCAACACACAGATAGAGACAGAGTCAATAGGCTTTCATAAACCCATTCTCATCAGCTGCAACCTCTGCCTCTCCTTATTACTACCCAGACCCATGGTCTTAGGCAACTTGGGCTAGGGAGGCGGCATGCCACCCCTCTCAATGGTCAGGGTGTGTAGGCAACGCAGGTGAATGCCAAACGCCTTGGTCTTAGGCATGAAGGCATACTTGTTGACGTTATCTCTCATGTTAGGGCGGGTGGAACCAGGGGCTTCAACATGCATCATGATGTTGGCGAAGTATGATAGACCTCTGGCAGAAGGGGCATCTGTACTTGTATCTATTCAGATGATCCTAATATGAACATGATAAAAAAGAAATGAAACAAATTCAATTTAACATTGGACACACGTATCTATTCAGAGTTAGTGAATCAAAAATCATGCACAACGAATTCGTACACACCACTGGTTCACTAAGTCCACTCTGAACATATGAATCATTTGAGTGCATCATCGTGAAAAATCATCAAAGCCACAACCACAATTCCTAAATCTTAAAAAATAACATAGTGAGATTAATTATTTGTATGTCTAACTTGCATAAAATAAGCGAATGAGTATTACTTGCATAAATTAACCGACTATGTTTACTTACTTACATAAATTAAGCGAGTGAGTTTAAAACTCTAATCCTCAAATCTAAAAATATCCAAAAATTACGGAGCCGCCCTAGCGATAACCCTAGGCACCAGATGCGAGCATGAGTCGCGGCACGCGCCGTGGCGCGTGGCGGCTGCTACGACGGAGAGGCACCGATGGAGCACGGGGTGGCGGCTATGTAGGAAAAACAGCGTTGGTATTGGTTGGTGTCGAGGGCTGCCGGCTGGTCGGGCTGGAGCTAGGCCGGCTGGGAGATCGGTCGGAGATGGTAGGGAAAGACGGCGTGAGGAAGATAGGAGGATGGGTCAACTCTCGGGACGCTCGCGTGGATAAGAACCTGGTGAATGGGGTTCGTTCGTTTTCGGACGTAGTGGACCACAAGATTTGATCGATTCAATGGCTGCATATCCGGAGGTTGCTAGCGTCCATGAATGCAATCCTTTTCCCTTCTATAAAACAAGCTGCCAATAGGAAAAATGCCGATGTATGCTGAAATCTGAAGAAAAAAGAGAATCTCACTGTTAAGTCGACTCAATCGGTCCCTCCTACTCTATATATATTCGTAAGCCTCGTTTGAAATTCATCATAACACACGCTCTCCATTTTCCAATGGATTATTTGTCTATAGTCGTTGCACTCGCTGTCACGGTTTCATCCATAGCCATCATTCACCTCCTGACCAGAGTCAACAAGCCATGTCCGGCCAACCTGCCCCCGGGCTCCCTCGGCCTGCCGGTGATCGGGCAGAGCCTCGGCCTCCTCCGTGCCATGCGTAGCAACACCGACGACCAGTGGATACGGGACAGGATCGACAGGTACGGGCCGGTCTCGAAGCTGTCGCTGTTCGGCACGCCGACGGTGCTCATTGCAGGGCCGGCGGCCAACAAGTTCGTGTTCTTCAGCAGCGCGCTGGCGACGCGGCAGCCCCGGTCCGCCCAGCGGATACTCGGCGGAAACACTATCTTCGACCTCCACGGCGCCGACCACCGGCGCGTCCGAGGCGCGCTGCTGGAGTTCCTCCGGCCGGACATGCTCAAGATGTACGTGGGGAAGATCGACGGCGAGGTGCGGCGCCACATCGAGGAGAACTGGGCGGGGCGCGCGACCGTGACGGTGATGCCGCTGATGAAGAGGATGACGTTCGACATCATCTCCGCTCTGCTCTTCGGCCTCGAGCGCGGCGACACACGGGACACCCTCTCCGGCGAGTTTGCGCGCGTGATGGAGGGCATATGGGCCATCCCGGTGAACCTGCCTTTCACGGCGTTCAGACGGAGCCTCAAGGCCAGCGGCAGGGGTCGCCGGGTGCTAGAGGGGATCACGCGGGAGAAGAAGGAGAAGGTGGAGCAGGGCAAGGCGTCAAGGAACAGCGACCTCATCACCTGCCTGCTCAGCCTGACGGACGAGCATGGCGAGCGGGTCCTGACCGACGAGGAGATCGTCGCCAACGCCATAGTCGCCCTCATCGCCGGCCACGACACGACGTCCATCCTAATGACGTTCATGGTCCGCCAACTCGCCAATGATCCGACAACCCTCGCCGCCATGGTCCAAGGCAAGTAGTCATTTGACTTTCTACTTGCACGTTTGTGCATGCATCCGGCAAGCAATCCATGGTCATGCTGTGTCTGTCTCGTGACACAGAGCATGAAGAGATTGCCAAGAATAAGGCTGACGGAGAGGCTCTCACCTGGGAAGACCTGGCCAAGATGAAATTAACGTGGCGAGTCGCCCAGGAGACACTTCGCACCGTCCCTCCCATCTTCGGCAACTTCAGAGTAGCACTCAAGGATATCGAGTTCGACGGCTACTTCATCCCCAAAGGATGGCAGGTCATCTCACCGTAGCATCATCCTTGTCGAGAAACCTGAACTGAAGACACAAACTAACTCTTGCCGTTTTCAGGTGCTTTGGACAGCAAACGTAACGCACATGGACGCGAGCATCTACCACGAGCCGGCCAAGTTTGACCCGTCCCGGTTTGAGAACCAGTCAGTATCGGCGGCTCCGCCATGCTCCTTCGTCGCCTTCGGCGGTGGCCCGAGGATATGTCCCGGGATAGAGTTCTCCAGGATGGAGACGCTGGTCACCATGCACTATCTGGTGAGGCACTTCACATGGAAGCTGTGCTGTAAATCTGACACTTTCGTCAGGAACCTCTTGCCGTCCCCGCTGCATGGCCTGCCCATCGAAATCGAGCACAGGACATCCGCTTGACCGGCAATCAGAACTCGTAACTATACCAGCATTGAGGTCGGTCGCGTACAAACATTGCAGTATCACAGCATCTCCAACATGCTCTATCCCGCGCTGTATCCAAAAAAAAGTGTCTAGTTTAGCGCGTGGGTGCAAAATGATACTCCAGCAGGTGCTGCAACTGGCGCTGTAAAATAGAGCTCGGGCACTATATCTAGCGCGCCGAAAAGAGCTCGCTGTATAAAGTCGCGCGCAGAAACAACTACGGATTTTACAGCTCCAAGGTTTAGAGATTCTGCTGGAGGTGAATATGCCCTCACGCGCAAAACACGGATGAAGCGCGCTGTAAAGTAGTTTTACAGCACCTAAATTTGGCGCGTCTGTTGGAGATGCTCTCAGATCTCTGTCTAAGCTGCGAGCTTTAAGCTCTTGATCCAGCGGTAATTGTGTTTTTGCACGTGAAAATCGGAATAGGAAAAGGAATAGGAAAAGGACGCAGCTAATTCCCAGTCAACCTGGAATTAGCTTAATTACCGGTCACCTGGTTTCATGTGTAATTCACGTGCAACTAGAGCAAAGAATATGCATGTGCAATTATACATTCATGTGTAATTCTCGTGTGCACGAATCACGATGCAAATTTAACGGTTGTCGAGTTGATCTAGAACTAACTTAATTCCCGGTCAACCTGAAATTAGCAAAAGGAATAGGAAAATGTACTACTTCCTTCCTTTACTATTACTAGTAAAGGTGCACGTGCAATGCACGTTAATATTAGGATTTTGTTTCAAACTCAAACTCAAAATCCAAGTGAACTTACATTTCACAGAAAAAAATGTTTACCTTGAAGTCAGTAAGTGCGCACATGCAACACATGTCTGGATTATCTAATTAAATTTCCAACTAAATAATAAATTTAATTTCTAAATCACAAATATGCCTCTAGAAGGTTATCCACATTTCCGCCGGTACAATCAAAACGCCCACTCAAATCCACCTTCCAATAATGCAACTAATGCTGAAACTAAAAAAGGATGCTCATATGTCATACGCAGAAACTGACCTCATCATCATATTCTAGAAAAATAAAATGACTTTGTCATTTAACCTAGTAAAACCACCAGCCACAAGATATAGTAAATAGACACTGGCCAGGCAACATGCCACTGGACCAAAGCGCATACATAAAATAATTCCTGGATCAACAATTCAGTGTAAATTATGGTGAAGAACATGAATTAGTTTAAATCAATAATAACAAGATCACACTGCAACTGTGAATCCAAGTGGCACATCAGATAAGTCAACTTTTTTGCACATGACATCCAAGACAGCCATATTCCTGTTATAGGAATCAAACTGCCAGAGGGTCCATAGCAGACAACCGCAGCAAAATCAGTGTAGACCCTCGATCTCAGCACCGGATAACAGAGTAAAGTAGACACTTAGGGTACACGCTAGCAGCTTTCTTACAAATAAGTAAAGCGTATATTTCTCATAATAGGTACATTATTAGTGAAGAACGATGGAGATAGCAAATATGTACACCATTGTCCATACCCATTTACAACGATGGATATAGCAGCTTTAACAAAAAAAAAACATTGATTAAATATCTCATGGGTGAAGAATGCCATTCTTATTATTCCATAAAAATGTTTTGTTCCTAGCAAGCTGCAGTAGCATACTTACATCTGTAGTAATCATGCACGTGGAATGCACGTTTCGACTAACATAAATTACCCAAACGTATAGGACATAGCAATTAGAAAAATCTGAAACTTAACATCTTAGCTCCATTTAATCAAATCTAGAGGCTTCTGCTTGGGATTGAAGCTATCATCAGTGTTCCATTGATGATGGCTATATATGGGGCCTGGCACATTTAGAAAGAGCGATTTATGTAATGCATGAGCGTCAGTTCCTATAATTACTCAAGGACAATTTGCTGCTGCTGGGAACTTAATTGCAGGAAAAAGCTAGAGGAGATGAGCCAGGTATGCAGCCTGATA
Organism: Lolium rigidum; assembly: GCF_022539505.1. Classification (NCBI taxonomy): domain Eukaryota; kingdom Viridiplantae; phylum Streptophyta; class Magnoliopsida; order Poales; family Poaceae; genus Lolium; species Lolium rigidum. The sequence goes on from NC_061510.1 coordinate 131,009,262, forward strand.
TTAGCAAGTAGTCCACTTATTGGCTCAGTCTACTGTGTTTTTGTTTTATTCTTGTTTGTTCTGTTTTCTGTCAGCTAGTCTCTTTTTATCTTAAAACTGAACTTACTATTCCACTCAATTCATTGAATTGGCAGGAGCACATGCCGTTTTTCATTTTTTTAAATCTAGGTTGTTCACTAATATGGCAGACAAATAAAAAGATGTCTACTGTTAACTTTCATCAGCAAAATAGAGTTTAAGGTGTGTACATCAGAAAAACATATTTGTTTTCTATACCATCCCAAAGCTTATACCTTATAAATCCTAGCAGATGAAACTCCAGAAAAACTTACCATGCTAAGTTCATTTAGCTAGCCAATTGTACGATGGTGCATCAGCTGACAAGTACTGACCTCCCAATAAATAGTCTAGGAACCTGCATGTTAGAATTTCGTCACTCGTTATGTTAAGACATAAACGAAATACGTATCTAACAACAAATACAGCAGTGATGTGTAGATTTAATTAAAGCTAAACAAAAGATGCAGACGCCCTGATAATTAAAGGAAGAAAGCAAAAGAGAAACAACCTCACCAAAGTTTCATAAGCTTTGTCTAAGTTGAAATATTTTTACTATGGAATCGTATGTCCACCATGGATTCCAAAAACAACTCTTCATTGAAGAGTTGTATTCTAGAAAAACTCTTCATTCATGAGCATGAGAAAAAAAACAGGGTTTGTGCAGAGAATTTCCTCCACAATGTTACAGACTTACAGTCAAGTCCAAGCATTTTTCTGAACCTTCTCGTCTTGTATTCATATTATACTGAAATGAGAATAGATTCATATTATACTGAAATGAGAATAGATTCTTATTATACTGAAATGAGAATAGACGGCTGTAAACAAAGAAAAAATAATAATAACATTTCCATATAGTGCTACACGAAAAATCACAGTGATTTGAGGTAAAATGGCAATCTAAGAATGTACACTGCCCCACTTGATTGAGGCCGCCTTTCCAGCCATGAGAACAATTTCTTTCGTTTTATAAAATAATTTTGTTGAATGAAAAAACTGGCGAAAATCACATTTGTTAATCGAGCAACACTTTGCAATTCTGCTCGTATATATATATGATATCGATGCATCGTAGTTGGGCTAGTGGCCAAGGGGATGTTACTGGTATTTTGAAGCTTTAGGAGAACATGGTCGCCATGTTTTGATTTCTGAATGTTGAATTGCACAAGAAAATTCTGCCCCCTTATTGAATACACAAGATCAATTGCGGTTCCTTCCTGAATGCAAAGACAACAAAAAGTTACCTCGAGACCCTGCCTTCAACGGAGTAATTTGTTTTCTCACAACATTTCCCTTTTCCAATAGAGAAATTAGAGAAGAAAAAATAGACGGGGTTGGCAAGGCTTACATGAATACTCGTCGTTGATCCCGGCACACTGCTTGCTTGGCCCCCGCGTGCACCGCTATTTCCATCTTTTGCTTAGTACCTGATATGTAGATGACCGTGTGAGTACTCAAATATTACTCTACACACCCATGTCTGCCGCATCAATCTGGATCGATCTCTAGTGCCTGGAGCAGATGTCAGGTGCCGTACACGGCGGGCTATTAGGATGCGGAGGTGGTCGATCTCGGCGGGGTCAAGAGATATCTTCTTGTCCGTGAAGCAGCAGAACTGGCGGAACTCCAACTCACCCTGCACTGCAACAGCGGACCAGCGGTGTCCTACGCCGACGCAGTCTGCCGCAGCCCGAATTTCCTCCCCAGCCTCCACCGTTCCAGTCGCCCCCCCCCCCCCCCCCCCTCCTTCCCATCCCCACCTTTTCTCCCCGTCGAGATTCCGCTCCATAAAGCGTCGTCTCACCTCTTCAAGCCTCCTTGGAGGCGGCTGTGGCAACTGGGTCATCGACGCCGTACGCAGGCGCTGGTGCGTGCGGCGAGGAGATTTGGGCGTGTGGGCAGAAGGGTGAGGCAAAGAGCGGAGGCACGTGCAGATGTGGCGGAGGGAGGCGGAGATGGTGCCTCACGGAGACGCCGGCAGATTAGGGCCGTGTGGATGGTGTACGGCGGCAGCGGTGGTTCACTGTTTCCTCAGGCGGCGATGCCGGAATGGGGATGCTTTACGGTGCGGCGGCCGCATCGTTCCCCTGTTTCTCAGCGCTGGAACTGCTTTCTCTCTTGGAGAGATGCGGTAGATAATTAGTGGAGACGGGAATAGCGGTCAGGCGCTCAACGCGTTGAGCACCTCAACATTCGGTAGTTTTGGATCGTTAGATTTTATAAGTGTAGGGCTGAGATTGATTGGATCTGCCTCTCTCTCCCTTTTTATATTAGTGGAGATAACATGTTTTAGATATATCAATATGGACTAGATATAGAATGAAATAAGTAACCTACACGCTCGAATGGGTCTAGATACATGCATTGATTTTTTTTTTTTGGAATGGTGTTTTGGCACATGCATATGCTTCCTTTATATTGAAATGCATCTTAGACACATTTTTAAATGTAAAAAATAAAAAGAAACATTCATGTGTACATCTTCTCGTGCTACACACTCATAAAATTGTTTCATGGAAAATCAACTTGTTCGATGGTGCGTGTAAAAAAGACAAATTTCAGTGCTAAAAATAAGGCTCTTCACAAAATTATCGGTTTTCTTACGAAACTTGACAAACACACATATACTGTGGATATGTACATGTAGATTTTTTTTTCAAAACTTTTTGACACTTCAAAATATTTTTTTTTGGTGGAGGGAGCATATGCACTTCGATGCCAAATTGAGTTCCTGTTTTTTTTAGAATATGCACCCTGAATGATTTTATCATCTTGCTTCAAAGAAAACAAGGTTCTTTTCCTTTTACAACCACTAGACACTTTGTAGAAATAAGTTGTGTTGCTATCTCCCTGCAAGTGCCAATCCTCTCTTGATCTCTGGGGCCAAAAATTCTCTTCATTGTCAAGAATTTTAAGTAATTCCTGTTGTATCTAAACTTTTCTGTTTTATTTGATATGCATTAACTCTAGGTAATTCAATTCTGCAGTGATATCTTTCTTCCTCTTTATATATTTTCCCCTCAAATTAACTCCCCACCCTTTCAAACCATTCTTGACATTTTTCAATTTTTTCTGCATTTTTTCTAAGCTGTTTCTGGCCACCACAAGCTACATCCAGATCCAATTCACCTTAAGAAAATTTTCTTCTAGGATCCATCTTTTTCCAAATCTAAACTCTCTGCAACACTTAGTTTTTGCATCCATTGTATCCAAAATTAAAGGGTTATGATCAGAAACATCCCTAGCAAGTTTATGATCAGTAGTGAGAGGAAAAATATCCTCCCAAAAACTGCTCATCAGGAATCTATCAAGCTTCTCAAGAGTGGGATCTGCCTGATTGTTTGACCAAGTGTATTGACCTCAAGAAATATGAATCCCCCTGAGAGCACATGTATTTATAATGGAGTTGAACAACCAGACCATTTATTGCATCTTATCAACTTATTTTTTCAGAGGAAAATCTTAGAATATTGAAATCTTCCCCAATTAACAAGGGGAGGGCTTGATTGCTATAGACATTTCCCAATTTAATCAGGAAACCTTCCTTGTCACAAATCTGAGCAGCACCATAAACAATAACCAAGCACCATTTCAAATTAAGTAACAGTATAATGGAACCACCAGGACCCTTCCTCAGCGATTTGACGCTCTCAGCCGTCGGATCTTGGTCTTGAACGTCCCAGATCATCCACTTGTCATGCTCAACTTCGCTGCTTCGTTTTGACTGTTTCTAGCTAGCGCCACGGCCGTGTCAACATAGCTGGGCTGCTGCTCCAGGAACTGAGTTGGAGGCCTTGCAGTTAACTGGGCCAAAACCACCGGAATTGCGTAGCAGAGTTTTGATGGGCCTATGCGTGGTCAGCTCGGCCAGTTCCTACTCGTTAACTTTCCTTGCAAGTGGTTTATTCAGGAATGCGAAGTGGTCGTAGAGGGAGGCCCGCCGCGCCGCCACAATCATCATGTGATTAAGGTGAGCGTTACTACTATCTTTTTGCCTCCTCTTTTCAGCCGGTTCTTAAATCCTTAATATATGTTGATTCTCCCAGTTTAATCTCATCATGTTTCCTCAAAACTGCAGAGGAGCTAACACGTGCTATTTTGTTTTGGTGATTATACATGAATTATGGAGGTGGCGGCGACAGGCGAGAGACTAATGGCGTCAATGACTGGCGGGCGACAAGGAGGATGCTGGATGCGGCGACAGCAGTGGCGTCGTTAACGGGCGTCAGCACTGACGCAACAGGACAAAGTGGTGCCGCCTGGTGCAAAAGGAGGAGTTGGAAGAGACAGCCGGCATAGCAACCTCGACGGCTATGAGAGTCCAGATCGAATCATGTTCACCTACATCAGTTAAACTCTTACTCTACCATTTCACCTTCATCATTGAGCAGTGGCTCTCTCCTTAACTTGGCTCTGACTGGTGCACGGTAGAAGGGTCATGCCGTCATGGTGAGGATGCAGGATGTAGCCCTGTTCTGCTGTTCAGGAGAAAAATGAAGTTCTGCTGATGGTACAGGTTAATTCTTCTTTCTCTACTTGATTTGTATCGTCTTTTTTTGACCCCTCCTGTTTCGCCGTCGGCCTCCCCGGCTCCTATTGTTCATCAGAATGTTCCTTTCTTACGATTTTTCTTTTTTCTTTTTGCCCTCCATCCTCCTCTGTAATTTCATGGACGTCAAGGTAGCCACGTCCCACATGACTTACTGTTATTTGTGACGTGCTTGTTCCTTTGGGATTTTATTCAGGAGGTGCTCACAGAAACTTATTGACCATGGCTGCTCAGTGCTGACAGGTATCATTTATGCAATTTTTACTTCTTAATGGTCCATTGTTATTGTTTTATTTAAATTTCTTCTCTACTGTCCACCAGCTGTTCAATTTTTATTTATCCCAGACAAATAGGTAGAAATGGAATAATCTGGAGGTTGAGGTGAGAGGATGCAGCCTTGAAGAGTGGAGATTAAGGAGGAAGCATTGATACAATTGGAGGCAACTCTCTAGCCAAGAACAGGTAAGAGAGCACATATTAACATCCATTCCGTTTATAAAATTGTATATATCAGTTCCTATTTTTCTTTGGGTTCTGATTGTTTTGGAAAAAGGTCCTGGTCAAAGATCTTCTGTAATGTGCAATTTTGTTCATAGAAGCATCTACTTTTTGTTCCAGTATGTCAAAATTGTTTGCAGCTTATTGATGTATCAGCTTCTACAGTGAGATGGGTGATGAGAGGAGGATCAGCTAGAGGGTGAAGTTTATGGACAATCTGAAGCGTACCCTCATGAAAACAATCTAAGTACTGTCTCAACTGTAAACCGTTAGAGTGCTCACATAAATACTCAGCATGCTGGATCCCTTCTGTTAGAAAAAAATAAAACAACATGGTTGATTGTACTATTTGAGTGAATAGCTTCTGAAAACTGTGTATAGACCTTATTATAACTTCCTATGACTTCTCCAGTACTTTTCTGAAATAGTACATTCTAATGTTAGGCTGTTGAGGTGGCGCTGGCGCTGGCACTGAAATGAAGTGTGTGTATTCTGAATAAATTATATTGTCGTATTTCCTTCATGATATAATTTGAGGATACGGCTTCTTTTCAAATCACATGTCGCTGAACATGTAGAAACTGTCGGATGTGAAAGGCAGGGTCATTGTCATTGTCATTGACATCAAGGCTGAACATTGGATACCAGTTGCGATCACCCTCCCTTGCCTTGCTTGTTGATACTTTAGATTTAAGAAAATCTTCCATGGAAGCATTGTTTTCAACTGTTATCAGAACTGTAGATTCTTAGTTAGTTTTTAGAGAGGAATTGATTCGTGCTATAACTAAGTCCATATGCTATACGTCTTTGCATATTGAGTTTTATACATGACTCACAAAGTTTGTCCCATTTTGAAGCTTTCCAAAGATTCCCAAGGAACCCAAAATTCTCCCTGAAGATTTACGGTTAGCTTGGTTCGTGTGTTGTGTGTGTGGTCAGCTGGACTTGCTTCCAGGACTCTCTTCAAGCAGTCTCGAAATCACATTTGAAGCATAGCACAAAGGTTGTGAAGAAACTGTCAGTTCCAAGAGCTGCCATGCGATCACGGTTGGTGAGAAAATTATACCGTCCCTTTGCTTGGTGAGCGGCTTAATCCATGATCAACTTTATATCCATATTTAGACTATACATATTTCACATTTGCATGCCTTGGCCCTTCTTATTTCAAACTTATTGCTAAGTATTGTAGATGTCCTAATAAAAAATTCCGTCAGCTCATCCCTGAATATCTTAGGTCGCAATTTCTGGAATATATTCTTACAGATTACACAATCCTATACCTATACCTAAAGTCTAAACAAAAAGTTCAATAGAAACGATTAATTTTTCTCATTCATCATTCATTTCGTCGAAACATTCTAAATATTTATGGTGTTCTTTCTACAAGACTAGACGGGTGCTGGCAAATTACTATTACCTCGGGACTGACTTCTAGGGTGCACCGACCCTGGACCAGTGTCAAATCCCAAACCCAAACGATTGGTTCACCTTTTGGATATTAAAAAAGGAATGACTCCTTTTTCAATCATGATGTACATTTGGTGTTGCTGCAATATAAACACTACGCTGGAGATCAAGTTTCTAATGTATGAAATTCTATTCTCTTATAAGAATGAGATGACTTTCTTCATGTGTGAATCTAGATGAACTTTCAGCGGGTAATTTTAAAATTACCCTACAATTTGAGCACATCTGTATCTTTTTTGCATTATTGTTTTAAAGAATTATTCGCCAATGTTGAATACAGTTAATGATCCCATTGGAGTCCTATGGATCTTGTTTAGATTTATGGTCCCCTACCACCACATTATTTTGCTAGAATATGATTAATTATCCAATTGCTTTTATGTAATCAATATACATGTTTTAATGCAAATTTAGTTATACGTTTTGTGTTCGTTATATTACTAAAACTATTATAGGAATGGACGGGCGCACCAACGCGCGCCGTCATGGTCTAGTTCAACTTCAGATCCATCAAAATTACCTTGATATAAACTTTTCCAACACTTGTATCACAAATGGAAACCTGGACAACCTAAAACCACCCAGCATACCACCACTTCTCCGAGTGGAATTAACCCACTTCCAATCAAACTCACCTCTGGGATCAATCTTCCTAAAAAAGAAGGAGGATAATCTTTCTTGATCGTTTCATGTAAACTAATAAAGTCCAAATGTTGATCTTTTAGCAGGTCAGATAGAAAAATGCTCATGTCACTCTTACCATTAAAGTTGCTTCTATCATATATTTTTTGGATTTTTCTTCCTCCTCCAACAATGCCACACAAAGGGTGGTCATTGAGTGCCTTCACCGAGGCAACACTTGATTTTTTTTTTTTTTTGAAACGGAGGCAAAAGCTTTGCCTCATCTATTAATTAAGAAGAAGTTGCTCAGTTTTTAGGAGAAAACCGAGCGAAAACCTACAACGACAGGGCCAAGCCCATACCAACAGCACACCCACAAGAGAGAAAACATCGAAAGAATGCAACCTCTAAACCAACTAGAACCGACGCCCAAGAGCACAACGTCCCACTAAAAGAACATGACAACCAATAAGAGTCCAACAACTAATCAGCCGCCCCTCTTCCTTCTTATGCTCCTGATAGATACTTTCTTGAGAGACTTCTCCACCCTCCTAATCATATCCTCCGAGGCCTTTCCCGCCAAGACGCAGTCAATGTCCTTGCCATATCCAGGGCTAGCCGCCTCCAAACTAGCGAGCAAGCCGCAAAGCTCTTTTGCAAAAAGAGCCTCAGAACTAGGCGCCAACACTGCTCCACAGTCCAAAGAGGTGAGGGACTGGGAAGGCTCCAACTGTGGTGGCGGGGGTGTCATGGCCACCTCCAAGGTCTCAAAAGAGCATAACGCCAGCGGAAGCACCGCATGAGAATCACCACGCAACTCATGTCGCTCTGGCATGATCTGCAACACCGGAGCCAAGGTCTCCTCTATGTCCTCGGTCTCCGAGGCAGCCGACACAACAGGTTGCAGCGACTGGCCGGGGCTGCCACGAGGAGAGAAACAGCTGTAGAGATATTCTTTCTCGACCACAGATGACTTCTCCTCAACGGAGCCAAGTGCAAGTGAAACCTGCACGGTGGCGAGCTCATGTCCACCTGAAAACATGCCTCCGTCGGCTCCAAAGAATCACCAACATGTGCCAACAACAACTTGAGGCTTGCCACCTCCTCACGGAGGGGGCGAGTCGCCTCCTCAACGCGCGTAGCAACCAACTGGGTGAGCTCCATGCGTAGCAAGGAAAGCTGGCACTGAAAGCGGGCGTCCAAACTGGCGGCAACACTTGATTTAGATTGTGCCCTTCTAGTGGCATCACCTGATTTAGCTAGTGATCCACTCATCATCACCTTACAAGCAGCTTTTCTTTTCTTTTTTTTTTCCTCCTAGATACAACAGGTGTAAAACCCTCCTCATCATCATTGGCATCACTCATTCCCAGCAAAATAATCTCCCTTGTTTCAACAGGATCGGTGGCCACAGGTTTGTTATGTGTATCTACAATAGCATGTCTAGCAATTTCCAAATCTTTCAAGTAATTAATTTTTTCAAGGACAAAAGAATCAGCACTAACATCCATTTTCAAAGCTCTAGCATAGATAACATCATCATCTAATAAAGCAAAAGAATTGTGAGTGGAAAGATTAGCCTCCACATTATTTCTAGCCCTTGCATTAATTCTTGTTGAATGTAAACCAAGAGATTCAATTCTAGCACTCATCCCCACCACCTGCAGCAATAGATAGCTTCTGATTTTTGTCATCACCAAGTGGATCACTGTTAAATGTCAAATGGAGGATTATCAACTTGTGACAAGGGTTTCCGATTGTGTGGTTATGACAAAGACCTCAGTCCCGATGTCAGTTCTGGCCAAATTCCGCCGGGACGCCCCTCCTCGCTTCGCCCCTATTCCATTCCCGTGTCCACTGGAGCTCGCTGCGCCCCGGCGCGAGTGGCTGGCAGCCTGACATGGCCGCCGCCGCAAGCTCGCCACGTGCTAGGGTCGGGAGGGAGCAACCTCCGGAGCAAGCAGGCCGCGTTCACCCAGACCACGTAGAAAAGCCCTGATTTCAGGATCCGACAGAGAAGGCATTGAATGGATTAGGACCAGAGTCTTAAAATGACGCTTGCAGTTTTGCACAAACATAAAGCCGCCAGCTACGGGCTACCTAGCCTAATCTTTTTTTTTTTTGAGCAGCCCTAGCCTAATCGAGACGCTAACCCAATTCGCCCACCAGATTGATGGCCGCCTCGTCCTCGTCCCCGGACTCCGGCGACCTCATCCTGGTCGAGCCAGCGAGGCCGGGATCCCTGGTGGCCGTGGTGACCATCAACCGCCCCGACGCGCTGAACGCGCTAACGCGGCCGATGATGGTCTCCCTGGCCGCGGCTTTCCGGCGACTGGACGCCGACGACGGCGTTGCCGCGGTGGTGCTCACGGGGCGCGGCCGGTCCTTCTGCTCCGGAGTTGACCTGAAGGCGGCGGAGGAGGCGTTCAAGGGCGACGTGAACGACCCCGCCGCCAACCCCGTCACCCAGATGGAGCTCTGCCGAAAACCCATCGTCGGCGCCGTCGCCGGGTTCGCCGTCACCGCGGGGTTCGAGATCGCCCTAGCCTGCGACCTCCTCGTCGCTGGCCGCTCGGCCAAGTTCCTCGACACCCACGCCAAGTAAGCTCTCCCCGCACACTAGGACTGATTCTTGCGAGATAATCACTCCGACCTCGCTGTTCTTGCAAATAGAATTACTACGTTGTGAGTGAGTGTCGTGGCAGAAATATCCTTTAGTTAAAAGTTGGTGCTATTTTGCGAATAGGGTTAACCTTTTTCTGTATGGTGGTGTGATTCTTGTAAAGCTGTCACGCTCGGGTTTCAGGAAAATGGGAAAAAACAGTAAGCTTTTGTGGTACAAAATTAATCTTCCAACTCAGTAGGGGGAAAGCTTGATACTGAAGCTTATGTACTCCTACTGTCCTGCTAGCTATAATGATAAATCCTGCTAAGATACATTACAATTGCCGTTGCACTGCGCACCTCCCATGTTGCTTCCTAATCAACCTTTGGATAATCTGGTGTAGGGTTGGGATATTTCCTTCTTGGGGTCTTTCACAGAAGCTCTCTCGTTTCATTGGGCCGAGCAGAGCACGAGAAGTGTCACTAACTTGCATGCCTATCACTGCTGAAATGGGGGAGAAGTGGGGACTTGTTAACCACATTGTCGAAGACAGCCAGGTGCTAAGTAAGGCCATAGAGGTCGCCGAGGCCATTGCGAGGAATAACCGCAAATTGGTGATTCTATACAAGTCAGTTATAAATGATGGGCTTCAGCTGGACATGAAACATGCCCGAGCTCTTGAAAAGGTGCGAACTTAGAACATGCATGTCATAGCATATTTCTGTACTAGCTTAATGTACATTGTGCGATCAATTATTTTTGCAAACACGTATATTTGTTGTTGCGAATCTAGTTGTTGCTCAAGTTAGTTAAGTTTGATTTAATCGTGTGCACAATTATAACAAATGATATGCTAATGAAAAACTAAGCATAACTAGATTGACTTCGCACACTAGAAATATGACATAAATGTCCTTAGGAATGGACAGGATGGTCGTCTGCCGTAGCCACTTGATAGTCCATGTTAGCCGAAATCCTATAAGAACAACAAACCCTGAAAAAAATATCAGTATAGAGTTAATGGGAAAAAACGAAACCGTAAAACCGTATACCCTAAAACCATAAACCGCAGCAAGATGTAGATGTGCAGGAAAACGTAAATTTTGTGTTCCGAAGAATTTAAGAAGACTTGTGTTTTCCTGGCTATGATTCTTGAAGATGGATATGTCTTTTGTACTAGTTCTTCTTGGGATTGGAAACAAGAAGAACTGGAGATTTCTTTATTCGTATTCTATTATTCTGCGAGTGCACCCTTCTCTCATTATTCCAATAGAAAGATCTTTAATAACTAATTCAAGATACCATTGTAACTTATAACATCATGTAAGATGATGACAGTTTTTTAAGGTTAGCCTACCTCCCATAGTGATATGATTCACCAATAACACCAGAAATCTTCTCTTAATATCTTCCTGCGGAGTTCTTTATCTGGCATGGTCAGTCTTAAATAAGTTTTGAGAAAAGGAGACAATTGGACATCCCATAACGGAAGTGATAGAACCACTCTCTTCACCCGTCACCTTCGGATCTATTGATCAAACCAACAATACAAACTCCCTAAGAAAATAAAGAAAATACATCGAGGTTCTAAGGGTGCGATCGTCTTCTTCATCCCGAATTGGTTGATGGCACGATGCTGCCTCTCCATCACTGAAGCCAACTAGTCTTTGTTGATCACATACGGGAAGTAATCTAGGTCAGGGTCCTACCGGACCAACGCCTTGGAGAAGAAACCGTCGAAGCCACCGCCACTAGAAGATCCATATATCCATGATCCCAACCTACAAAAACCTTGCAGAACTCACGCTGGCGCCCGAGGCCGCACGGCCCACTGCCCACACCAACGTGATAGAGAGGAGGCTAGAGGACTAAACTGCAAAGACAAACCCTGCAAACCCTAACCTCACCACCCAAATAGTTCAGTAGGAATCTATGCCAACGTGGCATCGACTTCGCCGTAGCCGACATTGTCAATATGGAGAGGCTCGCGAGAAATTATTTGCAAGAACAACATTGCTCTAATGAAGCAACACCGTGTAGCCCTACGGAAAGCCCCATATGGTAGATTGGGGCCTCCCCACACTCCCAAGGTGGTGGAGCCGTTGAAGGAGGAGGGGCGGCGAGCTACTGGTGGAGGATGGTGTGGCCGCGAGGTGTGCCTAGAAAGTCGCCTCTCTAGGGTTTGGAGAAGAGGACGACTTGTAATTGAGTCCTATTTAATACTAGTGGGAAATGCTTCCAGTATCTTTTTAAGAATCTTGGCTTAGTTGTCTGCGGACCCTTAACCACAACATGTTCATGAAAAACTTGGTGAACTTACGATATATTTTGTGCAGACTTAAAATGTTTTTTTGGTAATAACAACAAATTATTCTAAGTGAATATTGTGCTTACCGGTTTTGATTGGAAACAGAACAAATAAATATGAATTTTCTTGTTGTTTCTAACTTTCTGTATTGATCACTGAGGACAGCCGGCCCTCTTATGTTAGCATTGCTCTGGTTTCAGGAAAGAGCTGTCAAATTTTACAGTGACATGACAAAGGAGCAATTCGCAGACATGCAGAAGTTTGTGCAAGGCCGGGGATCTACATCAAAGTTGTAGATGCATTGTTCTGTATGTGTGTATTGATATGAAAAAAATATCAACTTGTATGTATGCAGCTACAGTGTGGTGATCTGATTAACTTTAAATGTAAGACAATGTGAATCTTCCAGTAATAGTACTTTTCTTTTGCGTGGAATTCAGAGTGCTTTATTCAGCTAAAACAGAGACCGAATAAATAATCAGCTTGAAGGCTGGCCACCAGAAAGTCAGGGATACAATCTAGCCAGCTGCTGGTCACCATCAGTGTTCAAGCTAACTTAGTACAAAGATGAGCCAATTGATTAGCTGACCTGGGAATATGCCCAATTAAAAAAAAAATGAAAACTACCAACTAGCTCTCCAAATTCCTGTAGAACTGGTGCCACTGCCATGCCTCTCCACACAATCAATCTCCATCACCACATCAGGGTAGCCTCTTTGTTTAGCAAAAGTGACACCATCACGTAGTACCTGTGCTTCGGAGATGAGAGGATCAGTATTACCTGAGTAGGGTTTACTCCATGCTCTAAGATAGGCTGCAGAAGATCTTGACACACCTCTCGCCCCCTCCCTTGCGAGCTTTCATTGACAAACCACCATCTGTATTAATCTTGATCATATTTTTATCTGATGGTCTCCATCTATAGCCAGGTAAAATCACCACATTCTTTTCGGAATTTCAAGAACTGCGAGTGCTTCTTTGGCCATCTTCACAGACCGAACAGGTTGAAACTCCCCTTATCGTCGAGCTGTTTCGAGAATTCTAGATCACCCATATAATTGTAATTATTTTGGCTCGATCTGAATCAGAAAACCACATGTCACTAGTTATGCCACGTGACCAAGTATGAGGACGAAAATTTTGCAACACAAAATTCATCCAGAACTTCCGTCCATGCTCCCATTTGATCAAAGCGTGCATAAAAACTTCGTCTGCATCAAGGCAAATTTTGCATCTGCGGATTGAAGCAATATGTCTATGCTTCAAGATAGATTCAACCCGGAGAATATCGCGAAGAACCCTCCACCATAATACACGTACTTTTGGCATAAAAATCAATTTCCAGAGAGTAGGCCGCATATGTTTTTCGGATTCTGAAGTTTCGCTTATCGCCCCTCCGTCTAGAGCTGCTAGCTCGCCGCGACTCATTAGAAATAGATGTTCCTCTTAAGAGAGCAGGCCCGAAAGTCATCACCACCTTCATACCTTAACGGGATATTCAAAATAGCACCCGCTTCTGGTGTAATGAAGTTTCTTCTTACCATATCAATATTCTAGCATCCTTTTTCTTGACCAAATAGGTCGGGTACTGTATTAAGATCCTCCTTTTCATCTTCCTCTCCAAGTTGCATCGACGACTGCATTGGCTGGATCCTAGGGATCCACTTATCATCATTCTAAATAGTAATTGAGGACCCATCACCAACTCGCTTGATAAGCCCCAATTGAAGGGCATCTCTTCATGCAACAATTGCTCGCCAAGCAGTTGCATGCAGAAAATCGGTATATGGGTTCTATCTACCTTTAATAACTCGGGAGCAAAGGGTGTCATGGTTGGACATAAACCGCTAGCCATGCTTGCCCAATGATGCCAAATTTAAAAGCCCAAGCTCCCTAAACTGCATTCCCTCTTTTACCTTAGGTGTTGTAAGTACGTTCCTAGAGACCCGGTGCAAAGAATGATGGTCCAAAGAACTACTCCACCGGTATTTCCCAATAATGAACATCAAGGTTTTGTAAACTTTCTTTGTCACTTTGAAGCAGCTCATACTGTTAGTGGGAATCACCAGATTAGTAGTTTTCAGAAACACGTCTCTCCCCACGCACGACATAACTCTCTCATAGTCTTGGATCTATATGATGAACGGGCACACTGGCGATTCTACCAATTAACGCTAACTAAAAGCTTCTACTTGAATACCCAACATTTACTTTACATTCTGCTGCAAGGGATCTGGAGTATTGGGACTATAGAAAGTTGAGCTCTTCTCTCTATTAACACTTGTCCTGAACAATCTCCATATATACGCATAATTTCATTCAATCTCTCTTTAGTTTGGATACTTGCACTCATGAAAATTAAACGGTTTATCAGCGAACAATAAGTGATTGATCCAGCTAGGGAGACTGTGAACCCACCCTTATTCCTCTATCTATATAGCTACCACCAAAATGATTCAGTAGGGCACTAAAACATTGAGCACACAAAAGGAGAGGCTCATGATGACCGGGTTTCCTGCACTACAATAGGATTGTTGTAGTACTTAATAACATAAAAAAATATTATAAGATCGATCCCATGGCAGTTTTGCGGAATGAAAACTAAACAACCCACGACTGCGTCAATGCAGCCACGTTCACACCCTATTAAGGAAATAGCATATTCTATATGCTGGTACGGAACTATTGTAAACAATAGTTTGAAGAAGTTGCGAATAAGAATAATAATTAAAACAAGGTAAAGTAAATGTTATAAGTAAATTAAGAACATGTGAATGGTATTAAGATGAACTACAAAGAAATAAAATGCGCTCTCGGGGGAAGCACAGATTCACCACTAGCATGAGTAGTATGTTGATTAGGACTTAATGTGTTAGTTACAATATGTTCGCAAAGTGAGGAGGGGCCGTATAAAGATGCTCCAAGAAGCATTGTTCCACACCTCTCATAGCCACTACCTTGTCCCTCTGCATGTCGCGTGGGTCTAGTAATTAAGAGTCTCCCCGTGGCTATGGTCGTATGTTCTTGTACCTCGTACCCCTCGTTAAGATATGATTGAAAGAAACGGCGGATTGTTGTCACATGTACGCCCACATACCTCCAACCACGCTTAATGATGATTGCCTTCAGTGTTCCTAATAGCAAATATTACATGGTGCACAACATACAACATCACTGAAGACAACCACCACTTTCACATAGTGTAACTAATCAACATAAACATGTATCTCGAATCATAGAAGTGCTAGCGTTCCTCCATCTCCCCAAGAACTAAGAGAATACTCACATATAGAGATACAAGGGAATGATCATGAAAATGAGGTGAAATGTATATGAATGTACGAATGAATACAAGTGCAAATCCTCAATCAAGTTCTGGATTACAACAAGATTAATGGAGGAATACATGATGGCGCGTGGATGATGATGGTGTTGATGGAGATTGTTGTCGGTGTCTCCTTATCCCAAGTCTTCTTATTTTCTCCCTTCAGTGGTGGCAGCGACACGGTGGCATGGTTCCGTCATGCCAAGATGGGAATGAGATTGCCGATGAAGGCTAGGCCCCCCTATCCTTTTATAGCCTCCTGGAGGTCGGTTTTGCATTTTGGGTAACCTCCGCACCAGATATAGCCTTCGGGCCTTCACAAATGTTGTTCGGTTTGACGAAACGGTCCTGACGGAGGGTGGTACGGGCATCCGGTACTACTATGGACTTCTTCTACAGTAATATGGGCTACATTTCTTCATACGATCTCTAATTTAGGTGATCTTCAGCTCGTTCGATTCATGCGGACGAGGGATACAACACCATGGTCTTGGATCTTTATTATCTTGTGATGGAAAAATTGACTTGTTTCCACCCTTAAAATGGCTAAGTTTTTGGTGCGTGTAACTACTCCATATTGCATCCTTTGGCTCCTTTCCTTGAGTTTTGGCCATAAAGATTCATAACACCTACACACACGGCAAAGACAAGAAAAAGTGATAAAATCCTACTAAAACTACTAGTTGTACAAATCTCTCATGAAAATGAAGCAGTGCTTGTAATCGTGCATTTTAGACTCATCAGCTCAACATTTACACGCATAATAAATCGGACCGAAGAGATTGTGTTGTCATTAAAGCCTAGTTTTAGCATAATTGCCTATAGGAAATGCCATTCAACCCCATTGTATGCTTTCATCATGACAAGCTTGATTGCACATATTTAGTTGTGCCCTTCTTTCCTCCTCATGGCGTGGAGACTCTCATATGCAATTAGCATGTTGTTCGTGGTAAGTTTTTTTTTGCGGGGAAATATTGTTCGTGGTAAGTTGCCGAGGAACAAAAAGCACTCTATTCTTCCCCCAATAATGTCATCCAAAAATACACACAGACTATTTGCAATATATTTTGGCACCAATCTTGTATAAAACAATGCCTATATTGGGGGGGGGGGGATGTGGGCGTGGTGCCTTTCGGATAAGAGTTATAGAAGTGTCATTCATGCCATCAGGCAAGGTACCACCATTAAGGAAATCTAGCACCGCTAAAACCACAATTCTTGATTAAATTCAAGTGCCTTAGAAAAAACCCATCAATAAAGTCCTCCAGGGAGCCCTTCTTAATCTCCTCCTCCGTGTATAGTGGTTTTGACCGGAAACAAACCAAATGAATCGAAATTGGCTTTTTATTGCCCATTTAGTAGCATTGTTATGGTTTCAGGAAAGAGCTACTTTTACAATGGCATGACAAATGAGCAACTCACAGGCCTGGAGAAAAGTTCGTGAAAGGCCGGAGCTCTAAGGGCATGTGCAATGGCGAGCGCTAGTGCTGGCGCTTAAACAAAGAAAAACAAGAAAAATAATCCTAGCGCCTCGCCAAGAGTCCACGAACTCCAACGGCAGGCTCCAATCTCAGGCGCTTTTTTGTCTAACAACTTGCGTCCAATTTTAGTGCCACAGGCGTGTTTTTAAGGAAGCGTCCGGCGCATCATTTTGCGTCGATACATCTAATTAAGCGTCTACTAACCAGGATTGCAAGAAACAACTGTCGATCGGACGGGATTGAATTCCTGGCGTCGATAAATAAGCGCCTGCGTTGTACTTGCCATAATGCACCATTGTAGTAGCACGTCGGTTTCAATTTTTTTTTTGTAGTAGTACTACATGTTCTGTATGTGTGTATTGAAATGTCAACTTGCATATACAGCTCGTGAAAGTGTCCAATAAATAACATGACATAAACAAGCGCTCCAAATATGGCATAGAATTTTACGTAGATCTAGCATTATTGCTCAGAAAGCACCGAGTTGGATTGCTTGCCCTCCAAACGTAGAGTCCCAGTCCTAGTTCTCGAGTCCTTATTTTGCTTGCCGTGTTGAGTCCGTCATTGAGCCCTTGCTTCGTATACATACCGACGCACCGTCGTACGTACGTGTGAGACCAAGCACTTCGCGGCGAGATCGCATCGGCAAGTCGGGCCTACGCCAACAATAATTCTTCGTCGCCGCTGCCGGGAGCGATGGCGGCCAAGCGAGCGGCAGTACTCGCGCCAAACTGGTCCGCGCTCCCGATCGACGTCATGTACAGAGTCGTCGGCCGCCTCCCCGTCGGCGCCGACCGTCTCCGCGCCGCCAAAGTCTGCCGCCAATGGCGCGCCGCGGTGCGGCGACGGAGGCGAAGGCACGGCAACGGGCCCGTGGTGTACCTCGCGCTCGTGGACGGGAAGGTGTTCAGCTTCCCGGGCGCGAAGCCCGCGCGTCCATCTCGCTGCCCGGGCTACCTCGGCGTGTGCAACGACCAGCTTCTCTTCGAGGATAGAGAGTACTGCTGCTACCGTCTGGTGAGCCCTTTCACCGGCAGGGCGACGGCTCTCCCTAACCTGTCCTCCATCCGGGACGAGCAGATGAGTCCGGATATGTCCATCCGTAAGATGATCGTGCGCCCGGACGGCCTGATCGCCGCCATCGTCGGCCGCGAGCACTTCGCCAAGGTCGCGCTCTGCTCGCTGGAGCACTTCTCGTGGTCCGTCGGCGCGGGCGACCAGTGGCGGTGGTACGAGGACATGGTGTACTACGATGGGAAGCTGTACGCGCTCGTCGCCAACGGTGGGGACCTCCTCGCGTTCGACCTGGGCTACGAGGACAACGGGGAGGCCATGATCTCCGGAGTCAAGACCGTCATCACCGGCAGTGGCTACAGCGGCCTGCGGGGAATGCGCTACCTCGTCAAATCACGCAGCGGCGAGCTTCTCATGGTCAACAAGATCATGAACGGCGCCGAGAAACCGTACGCGTTCGAGCTGTACAAGGCGGTTCTCCAGTCGTGGGGGTCCAAGTGGGAGCGGGTGACCCCCCTGGATTGCGATGAGGCGCTCTTCGTCGGCCGGCTGAGCTCGCGGGCCGTGCACGCCGACCGGGAAGGATTGGAGGGTTATCAGATCTTCTTCCTTGATGATACGGTCGGGATGTCGTCCCGGACGTCGGCGCCGTGGGTGCAGCCTTCGCATCACGCAGGCGTGTATGACATGCTGACCGGGAACATTGCCAAGCTCCTGCCGCGGGAGTCGACGAAGAACGAAGGTCCGTCGCCGGCCACATGGCTCTTCCCTGAGGACTCCGACGACGACGACGAGTGACCAGAGAAAGCGCGTGTGCGGCTTGCCTGTTAACATATCTGCGTTGCACATCTTTGCTCCTCGTTTCCGCTGTTTTTGTGTTCTTATTAGTGGGGCATGTATAATAGTAGAGAAATATAAGTGGTATAGTGCATTTATTTTATTGTCATCTCTAGGAATTAACCATAATTAATTAATCTTACTAGAAAATTCTGTTGATAAAGAAAAACACATGATACAATGGAGAAAATAGACTTCTCTTATAGTACTAGTATTTTTTTTAAAGATTATTATTAGCTAATGGAGGGTAATTTTCTCTTTCTTCATTCTCTCTCCTCCAACTAAACAAAAATTTGTGATGATAAAGGAAGGCTAAGGTCGGCACATTATGCATGCCTTTAAATCGCCTCAAGACCAAATCTCCAAGATCCCTTTAAGGCTACGAGTTACATTATTGGACCTTGCTACGCGGCGGCGCCGCATAGTTATCGATCCGTGCGGCGGCTTCTGCTGAGCTGGACGACTGCGTATAAGCGCGCCGCATCCATGCATGCATGCAGATTTCTAGGCAGCAGTTAATTTTATTTTATTGGATACTAGCAAGACATGATAAACGATATCCGGTGCATGTAGCTGTCAGTGCACACAAATGTACTAGCCCTACATTGCCACAGTTTGCACTAGCTTTCTCTTCGATATACTACTGTTCAACAACTAGCAATAGTATTAGCTAGTTTTCAATATTGCAATGCATAATTGCCAAGTTAATTATATTTTTAGTGCCAACCAAATTAGTGCCTAACTGCCTGGTTAATTTCACCTAGTTTTCAAATTTGCTGTGCTTGCTTGTAAGTTAATTACATTTTGTGTCAACCAAAATTAGTGCCTAATTGCCAGGTTAATTTCACCTACTT
This sequence comes from Lolium rigidum, assembly GCF_022539505.1. Lineage (NCBI taxonomy): Eukaryota > Viridiplantae > Streptophyta > Magnoliopsida > Poales > Poaceae > Lolium > Lolium rigidum. The sequence goes on from NC_061510.1 coordinate 131,028,881, forward strand.
GCCGGAATTGCAGTGAATGACTAACAAGTTAATTGCATTCGGTTTTCAGCCCAAATTAGTACCTAAATTGCCAGGTTAATTTCACCTAGTTGCCGGAATTGCAGTGCATTACTAACAACTTAATTGCATTTGGTCCCAGCCAAAATTAGTGCCTAGGCTGCCAGGTTAATTCCATCTAGTTGCCGGAATTGCAGTGCATGACTAACAAGTTAACTGCATTTGGTTCCCAGCCAAAATTAGTGCCTAAGCTGCCAGGTTAATTCCACCTAGCTGCCAAGAATTGCAGTGCATGAGTTTTCGCAAAGAGCTTTTCCTCCAACAACGAAATCGACACACAGAACTATAGAATCACTCACAGGATTTTAGTGCACGTAAAAAATTCCAGAACCAACAAATAAATTGCAAAGAATTCGAGATCTGGGGAGAAGAGGAAAAACTGAGCCGGCTGCCACACAAAAAATCATATCGCGCGCCTCTGCCGCGCCTACTCGTGCTCGGCGGCGACGGCAGGCAGAGCCTCCGCTGCATCCCGCTGCTTATCCTCTTGTCTGAGGTGGACTGTTGACGCCCTTGCTGCGACGCGCCGCCTCATCCCTTGTAGCCGGCGGCCTGGTGGAGCTCTTACAGCACCTCACCTCCTCCTTCCTTGTCGTTGACGGCCTGGTGCTGGTGCCGCGTCTCCTCCTCGCTCGTCGGGGGCAGTGGAGCCCTCCTCTGGCGGAGCCAAGCGTGCGTCGCGCATCCTCCTCGCTCGTCGGCGGTGGCTTAGCAGGACGCTCGTACGCCGCGCGTCCTCGTCGCTTGAAGGCGACGGCTTGGCGGAGCTGGGCGTGCGCCGTGCGTCCTCGTCGATTAACAGCGGCGGCTTGGCGGAGCTGGGCGTGCGCCACTGATGTCTACGGGTGCTTCTATTCTTGTAGACAGTGTTGGGCCTCCAAGAGCAGAGGTTTGTAGAACAGCAGCAAGTTTTCCCTTAAGTGGATCACCCAAGGTTTATCGAACTCAGGGAGGAAGAGGTCAAAGATATCCCTCTCAAGCAACCCCTGCAACCACAAAGCAAGAAGTCTCTTGTGTCCCCAACACACCAAATACACTTGTCGGATGTATAGGTGCACTAGTTCGGCGAAGAGATAGTAAAACACAGGTGGTATAGATGGTGGTAATATTGCGGAAAGTAAAGATGCAATAAAACAAGTAAACAAGCGGCGCCGGAAAATAGCTTGTCGGCGTGGGAAGCAATTCTTTGTGGTGGAAACAAGGCCTAGGGATCATACTTTCACTAGTGGACACTCTCAACATTGATCACATAATAAATAAGTTCTCTTTCCTTTGTGCTACATATACTCTTGTTAGATGATGAACACCACTAATTGTGTAGGATTACACGAACCCTCAATGCCGGAGTTAACAAGCTCCACAACATTCGATATTCATATTTAGGTAACCTTAGAGCATAATAGATCTTTGCAAAATAAACCAAGTACTAACATAGCATGCACACTGTCACCATCACACTACGAAGGAGGCATAGATCACATCAATACTATCATAGCGATAATCAACTCCATAACCTACAAGAGATTATGATCATAATCTATGACAAGAACTACACGATGCACACACTGTCACCATTACGCCATGCAGGAGGAATAGACTACTTTAATAACATCACATGAGTAGCACATAGATAAGTAGTGATACAAAACACATTGCAATCATAAAGGGATATAAATAAGCACTTCACTATGCCATTCATAACAGTGAATAAGTATTCTGTGAAATATAGCCTAAGAGACCCACACGGTGCGCACACTGTCACCTTTACACACGTGGGACAAGGAGTCTCCGGAGATCACATAAGTAAAACCCACTTGACTAGCATAATGATATCTAGATTACAAGCATCATCATATGAATCTCAATCATGTAAGGCAGCTCATGAGATTATTGTATTGAAGTACATAGGAGAGAGATGAACCACATAGCTACCGGTACAGCCCCGAGCCTCGATGGAGAACTACTCCCTCCTCATGGGAGCAGCAGCGGTGATGAAGATGGCGGTGGTGTCGATGGAGGAGCCTTCCGGGGGCACTTCCCTGTCCCGGCGGCGTGCCGGAACAGAGACTCCTGTCCCCCAGATCTTGGCTTCGCGATGGCGGCGGCTCTGGAACTTTTCTCGTACCGTGGCTTATTCGTATTGGGGTTTTAGGTCAGGGGCTTCTTATAGACGAAAGGGGAGCCTCAGAAGGGGTCTGGTGGGGTGATACGCCCAATTTGCATCACTATTTTGTATCATAATTTGCTGTTATTCATTGATATATTTCGTATTTGGACACAATACTTATGTTATTTCATCTATTTTGCATGTTTCATCATTGTTGGAGGATCAAGCACCGGGGCCAGGATTCTGCTGGAAAAAGCATCGTCAGAACGCAATATTTCGGAAGATCAACTGTGGAAGGAAATTACACGTAAATTCCTATTTTCCAGATGACGGAGGGAGCCAGAAGGGGGAGAAGAGGGGACCCAAGGTGGGCCCAGACCATAGGGCGGCGCGGCCCATGGCCTGGCCGCGCCACCCTGTCGTCTGGGGGCCCCACAGCCCCTTTCGCCTCCTTTTCTTCGCGTACTCCTTCGTCCCGAAAACCTAAGCCACGGAGGGTACCTCACGGAGAGTTACAGCCGCCTCTGCGGGGCGGAGAACACCAGAGAGAAAAGAGCTCTCCGGCGGGCAGGAATCCGCCGGGAAATTCCCTCCCGGAGGGGGAAATCGACGCCATCGCCATCGTCATCGAGCTGGACATCATCTCCATCATCATCATCATCATCTCCACCGTCTACACCGCCATCACCACCGCTGCACCTCGTCACCGCTGTAACAATTTGGGTTGGATCTTGATTGTTTGATAGGGGAAACTCTCCCGGTGTTAATCTCTACTTGTTAGTGATGCTATTGAGTGAAACCATTGAGCCAAGGTTTATGTTCAGATTGTTATTCATCATCATATCACCTCTGATTGTATTTCATATGATGTCTCGTGAGTAGTTCGTTTAGTTCTTGAGGACATGGGTGAAGTCTAAATGTTAGTAGTGAACTATGGTTGAGTAATATTCAATGTTATGATATTTAAGTTGTGGTGTCATTCTTCTAGTGGTGTCGTGTGAACGTCGACTACACGATACTTCACCATTTATGGGCCTAGGGGAGTGCATCTTGTATTCGTTTGCTAATTGCGGGGTTGCCGGAGTGACAGAAACCTGAGCCCCCGTTAGTATATCGATGCAAGAGGGATCGCAGGATCTCAGAGTTTAAGGCTTTGGTTAGATTTATCTTAATTACTTTCTTGTAGTTGCGGATGCTTGCAAGGGGTATAATCACAAGTATGTATTAGTCCTAGGAAGGGTGGTGCATTAGCATAGGTTCACCCACACAACACTTATCAAAACAATGAAGATTATTTAGCCACATGAAGCGAAAGCACTAGACTAAAATCCACGTGTGTCCTCAAGAACGTTTGGTCATTATAAGTAAACAAACCGGCTTGTCCTTTGTGCTAAAAAGGATTGGGCCACTCGCTGCAATTATTTCTCTCGCATTTTACTTACTCGTACTTTATTCATCTATTACATCAAAACCCCTTGAATACTTGTTTGTGAGCATTTACGGTGAATCCTTCATCGAAACTGCTGTCAACACCTTCTCGCTCCTCGTTGGGATCGACATTCTTACTTATCAAAGATACTACGATACACCCCCTATACTTGTGGGTCATCAAGACTATTTTCTGGCGCCGTTGCCGGGGAGTGAAGCGCTATTGGTAAGCGGAATTGGTAAGGAAAAACCTTTACTGTTTGTGCTGATTTTATTTCCGCCTCGCTTCTATAAGTCATTATGGAGAGATCTTCTCTTCAATTTCTATTTGGGAAATCTACTACTACCGCAACGGTAGTGGATGAAGCGCCAGTGTGAGGAAGTGATACCATATAAAATACCTATGAAAATTATTGAACGTGTTATGGATAACCGCTATGAAGGGGATGGAACTGTCCATCCCGGTGATCATTTACTGTTTTTGCACGAATTATGCGGGTTATTCAAATGTGCAGGTATTGCTATGGATGAAGTTAGAAAGAAACTATTCACTATATCGTCTGTCCGGTAAAGCGGCGCATCTGGTATAAATTGCTGAAGAATGGTGATTCTATTGATTGGGAGGACATTGTGCCTTTATTTTATTCCAAATTCTATCCTCCAAGTGAAATTCACAAGGATCGGAACCGCATATATAATTTCTGGCCTCATGATGGAGAGAGTATTGCCCAAGCTTGGGGGAGATTAAAGTCTTTAATGCTCAAATGTCCCATTCATGAGCTTCCTGGTAATGTTATTATTGATAATTTCTATGCAAGACTTTCTTTTCAAGACAAGAACTTGCTGGATACTTCTTGTTCTGGATCATTTACACGCAACAAAGAAGAGTTTAAAAGAGACCTTCTTGATCGGATCCAAGAAAATACTCGAAGGATGGGAGAACGACAAGGATAGAGAGTCGGTATAATTTATGATTATAAATGCATTGAAGCTTTTATGGATACTGATAAATTTCGTGATATGAGTGCTACATATGGTCTTGATTCCCAAGTTGTTGCAAATCTTTATAAAGCTTTTGCCTCTCATTATGAATTGCCTAAGAAGAATTTTGATAAGTATCATGAACCATATAAAGATGACGTAGATTCATCTGTAAACAAATGTGTAGTGATTGAAACTGTTGATAATGTTATTCCCGAAGTTTATATTGAAAAAACTCCTTTCCTCGCTAAAATGAAGGAGTACTCTGTCATATCTAGTGCGGTTAATAAAAGTGAAAAGAAACCTAAAGAACCCGAAGAACAAATTAAAATTGAACCTCGCTCGTTGCAATAGTTAAAGATCTTGTGACTGAAAATGTGGAGGATGGTCATATTATTTTCCGTGAAGATGCTTCTAATATTGTTTCACATCCTAATAAACCCAAACAAGTTAGTGTTCCTATGCTATCCGTTAGAATTGGTGATCATTGTTATTATGGTTTATGTGATATTGGTGCAAGTGTTAGTGCTATTCCTTATGAGCTTTACACGGAGATTATGCACGAAATTGATTCTTGTGAACTTGAAGATATTGATGTGGTTATTCAGCTGGCTAATAGAGAAACTATTTCTCCAATTGGTATTGTTCGAGATGTGGAAGTTCTATGTGGTAAGATTAAATATCCTCGCTGACTTTTTGGTACTTGGTTCTGCTCGCTAGTGATCATTGTCCTATCATTTTTGGTAGACCTTTTCTAAATACTTGTGGAGCTATTATAGATTGTAAGAAAGAGAAAATTTTGACTAAATTTGCTCGGTGAACCTTATGAATTTAACTTTTCTAAATTCACTAAAACTCCTTATAAAGCTGACTTGCCTAGTAATGATTTTAAAATGGAGCAAAGTGTGCATCTATTGTTCTTGTTCCCGATAATCCTTTGCAAAGCAACATTTGGAGAATAGTGAAAGTGAAGCTTTTAGGAAAGAAAGAGATGAGCTTGAGGAAATTTTGCTTCGCCAACCTATTCTCAAGCATGATTTACCGGTGGAAGATTTGGGTACAACACCGCCACCAAAGGAAGATCCTGTTTTCGATTTAAAGCCTTTACCTGATAATCTTAAATATGCTCATATTGATGATAAGAAAATATATCCTGTTATTATTAGTTCTAAGCTTTCAGAGATTGAGGAAGAAAGGTTATTGGAAATATTGAAGAAACACCGAGGAGCTATTGGCTATACTCTTGATGATTTGAAAGGAATTTCTCCTTCTATTTGCCAACATGCTATTAATATGGAAGATGATGCAAAGCCTGTTGTTGAACATCAACGTCGTCTAATTCCGAAGATGAAAGAGGTGGTAAGGAATGAGGTATTAAAACTTCTTGAAGCTGGTATTATATATCCTATTGCCGATAGTAGATGGGTTAGTCATGTGCATTGTGTTCCTAAGAAAGGAGGAATGACTCGTTGTGCCTAATGATAATGATGAACTTATTCCTCAAAGAGTAGTTGTAGGGTATAGAATGTGCATTGATTTTCGAAAAGTTAATAAAGTTACTAAGAAAGATCATTACCCTTTACCCTTTATTGATCAAATGTTCGAAAGGTTATCTAAAAATACTCATTTTTGCTTTCTTGATGGTTATTCTAGGTTTTCACAAATTGCTGTTAAAGCTAAAGATCAAGAGAAAATCACGTTTACTTGTCCTTATGGAACTTATGCTTATAGGCGTATGCCTTTTGGTTTATGTAATGCTCCTGCTACTTTTCAAAGATGCATGTCCGCTATTTTTCATGGTTTTTGCGAAAGTATTGTAGAGGTGTTCATGGATGATTTTTCTGTCTATGGGAATTCTTTTGATAATTGCTTGCGAAATCTCGATAAAGTTTTGCGAGAGATGTGAAGAAACTAACCTTGTTCTTAATTGGGAGAAATGCCACTTTATGGTTAATGAAGGAATTGTATTGGGACATAAAATTTCTGAGAGAGGTATTGAAGTTGATAGAGCTAAAGTTGAAGCAATTGAGAAGATGCCCTATCCGAGGGATGTTAAAGGTATTCGTAGTGTTCTTGGTCATGTTGGGTTTTATAGGAGATTTATTAAAGATTTCTCTAAAATTTCAAAGCCTCTTACTAATCTTCTTCAAAAAGATGTACCTTTTGTTTTTGATGATGATTGTAAGGAAGCTTTTGAAACTCTAAAGAAAGCCTTAACATTTGCTCCTGTAGTCGAACCTCCTGATTGGAATTTGCCTTTTGAAATTATGTGTGATGCTAGTGATTTTGCTGTAGGCGCTGTTCTTGGACAGCGGGTAGATAAAAAATTAAATGTTATTCATTATGCTAGTAAGACTCTTGATGCTGCTCAAAGAAATTATGCTACGACTGAAAAAGAATTGTTAGCTGTAGTCTTTGCTTGTGACAAGTTTAGACCCTATATTGTTGATTCAAAAGTCACAATTCATACTGATCATGCTGCAATTATATACCTTATGACAAAGAAAGATGCTAAGCCAAGGCTTATTAGATGGGTACTTCTTTTGCAAGAATTTGATTTACATATTATAGATAGGAAAGGTGCTGATAATCCTGTTGTCGATAATTTGTCTAGATTGGAAAATATTGCTTATGATCCTCGTTCTCGTTAATGATAGTTTTCCGAATGAACAATTGGTCTGTAATAAAGGTGAGCTCGCGAGAGAGCCCTTGGTATGCTGATTATGCTAACTTTATTGTTTCGAAGTATTTGCCTCCAACCTTTTCAGCTCAACAAAGGAGGAAATTCTTTTATGACTTGAGGCATTATTTTTGGGATGACCCACACTTATATAAAGAAGGAGTGGGTGGTATTATGCGAAGATGTGTTCCTGAATATGAACAACAGGAGATATTGAGTAAATGTCATGGTAGTGTTTATGGAGGACATCATGCTGGAGATAGAACCGCGCAAAAGGTTCTACAATCAGGTTTTTATTGGCCAACACTTTTCAAAGATGCAAGGAAGTTTATCTTATCTTGTGATGAATGTCAAAGAGTTGGTAATATCTCTAGACGCAATGAAATGCCTATGAATTATACTCTGGTTATTGAACCATTCGATTGTTGGGGATTCGACTTCATGGGTCCTTTCCCTTCTTCAGAAGGTAACACTCATATACTTGTCGCTGTTGATTATGTTACCAAATGGGTAGAATCTATACCCACAAAAAGTGCTGATGGTGAGACTTCTTTAAAAATGCTTTTAGATATTATTTTTCCTAGATTTGGAGTACCTAGATATATTATGACTGATGGAGGTTCTCATTTTATTCATGGAGGTTTTAGAAAAACTCTTGCTAAGTATGGTATTAATCATAGAATTGCTTCCGCTTATCACCCTCAAACTAGTGGTCAAGTAGAATTATCAAATAGAGAGATTAAATCCATTTTGGGAAAGACCGTTAATAAATCTAGAAAGAATTGGGCTAGCAAATTGAAGGAAGCACTATGGGCTTATAGAACTGCTTATAAAAATCCCATGGGAATGTCACCTTATAAAATGGTTTATGGAAAAGCTTGTCATTTACCTCTAGAACTAGAGCACAAAGCTTATTGGGCTGTTAGAGAACTAAATAAAGATCCGAAACTAGCCGGTAATAAGAGGTTGCTGCAATTAAATTCTCTAGATGAATGGAGAAGTGAAGCTTATGAAAATGCTAAACTCTTTAAAGAAAAAGTTAAGAAGTGGCATGATAGAAGGATCATCAAAAGAGAGTTTAATATTGGGGATAAAGTCCTATTGTATCGATCTCGTCTCAGATTCTTTGCAGGGAAATTACTCTCGAAATGGGAAGGACCATATGTTGTTGAGGAGGTGTATCGTTCGAGAGCAATTAAAATTAGCTCTCTCCAAGGCAATGCCACACAAGTGGTGAATGGACAAAGACTCAAGCATTATATCTCGGGTGATTCTTATAATGTTGATGTTGATATTATTCAAGTAGAAACACCGGAGGCTTTCATCAAAGGACAAATTGACAGTCCGCCGTAACTCGACTTTGAATAGGTAACAAGACAGGTAATAAAAAGTCCGCGTTTACCTTTCCGAACAATATTTTTGCTGTTTTTGGAAAATATGAAAAATTACGGAATCGAAACGGAGTGGAAAAGACGCGCGAGGGCCCGTCACCATAGGCCGGCGCGGGCCCCACCCTGGCCGCGCCGACCTATGGGGACAGCCCCTCGGCGTCCCGTTTCCACTCGTTTTCGTCCTGGAACCTTCCTTTTATCGTAAAAATATTTGCTATATAATCCCCCGGACCCCTGGAGGTCCGTATATCGTTTTCTCGTCGTGTTTTGTTTCGAGCTGTTTTCTGCCAGATTTGTTTTGATCTAGAGGCACCATGGTCTCCAACAACAAGGACAAGGGGCCTTGGAAGGAAGAGATGGATGAAAGGATCAATAAGGAGAAGAAGAAGATAGCATCGACAAAAGGAGAGTGGGAAACTACGAAGAGTAAGCCAATCTTGGTGGGATCGGTTAACACTGGGCGTTCTTTTTCTCATAACTTGCAGGGAGCTCTTCCGCCTGCTCTGGACCTCGACTCTTTCCCTTGTGTGGAGGAAGCAATACGGGTTGCTGATGAGTTTTGTGATCAATATCGTGCTCTCAAAAGGGAAGTGAAGATACTTCAGGAGGAGAACCAGCGACTTCGCAGAATGCTGGAATATTACTCAATTCCCAGCACAAGGCCGTCACCGCCATATTCGGATAACAATGAGTCTCTTCAAGTTTTGGTGCAGAATTGGAAAATTGAGAAGCTGAAGCTAAAGGAGCTTGTTAAGAAGCTGGTCGAGAAGAATCCATCACCATCACCACCGAAGGAGTAATTCATCATCGGTATTGGCATCCCCTTGGTTTGTTCCAAGCTTGGGGGAGTGCCGCGGTATCACATCATCACTACCTTTATCTTTTACTATCAAGTAGTGTCATATCATGAGTAGGGAAGTTATCATATGGAATAGTATGCAATGTGGAAGTATCTCTCTTAGTTGGTTATCTATGTATCCGTTGGTGTGAGTTATCGTTATGGAATATTAATGAGAAGTCTTATCATTTACTTTTTGCACACCTTATTTTAGTTTGCAATCTCCATTATATGATTACTCTTGACATGAGTATTGATATCACTTTGGGAGCATCAAGTAAATCTATTTGGTTTTGGCAAACTTAGCATTGGTCAAGTAGCAACAACACCCTGATGTTTAAATAGAAGAGAGAAATACACTTAGATATATTACTCTATTATCTCTATGCTAATGAGTTTAGTATTCTGAAGTTAAAATTGCTTGTGCTTATGAGAAAGATGCATGATTGTTTCTATCATATGTATATTTGTTTGTTTCCCTCAACCTTTATGCTTGCTATCAAACCTTGCTAGCCAAAGACCCGTATTGAGAGGGAATGCTTCTCATACATCCATAACCTTAGACCAAAACTATGCCATTTGTGTCCACCATACCTACCTACTACATGGTATTTTCTGCCATTCCAAGTAAATACTTCATGTGCTACCTTTAAATAATTCAAACTATACTACTCCTTATTTGTGTCAATGTTTTATAGCTCATGAGGAAGTATGTGGTGTTTTATCTTTCAATCTTGTTGGGCAGACTTTCACCAATGGACTAGTGGCACATCCTCTTATCCAATAATTTTGCAATAAGAGCTGGCAACGGGGTTCCCAGCCCCAATTAGTAACTTTCATTAATAATTCTCTTCACATGTTTTGCCCTGATTTATCAGTAAGCAACTTAATTTTGCAATAGACACTCCTCCATGGTATGTGAATGTTGGAAGGCACCCGAGGATTCGGTTAGCCATGGATTGAGAAAGCCAAGGTTGGGGGGAGTGTCATCCTTAATAAAACTAAAATACATGTGTAAACAAAAGAGAAGGGGGTGATCTACCTTGCCGGTAGAGATGCCGTCCCTCATGGGAGCCGCTCTTGGAAGGTTCGTTTGGCAAGGGGGTTAGAGTGCCCGCTACCATTCGTTGACAACAACAAACACCGCTCAAAATCTTACTTTTATGCTCTTTATATGATTTCAAAACTTGAAAAGCTCTAGCACATGATTTGATCCCTGCTTCCCTCTGCGAAGGGCCTATCTTTTACTTTTATGTTGAGTCAGTAAACCTATTTCCCTCTATCTCAAGCAAGCAATTGAGTTGTTGTGAACCAACCATTTATGCTATGATTCAGTTAATCATGTCTTTTATACTTTCTTGTTTAGTACAAATTTTATCTGAATGAATATGACTTTGAAGTTATCAATGATTATGAGGAGATTGTTATGATTGAATATGAAAGCCCAGCTATATAAATTCTAATATGAAAGCTTTGCTTAGAAGTACAATCCGTTAGTAGTTCTCTGACCAAGAACAAAGTTTGCCATCACCAACTATGATTTCTTATGCACCTTTACTTGTGATTTCTCTTTACTTATTTCAAGTTGAGTTATATGAGGAAGTTGTTTACTAGAATGTCTTGTGTGAATGAATATGATGCTTCTTGTCCGTATTTTATTTATCGACTCTTCACTCCATAAACATGTGGTCTTGTTTATCGAGCTCAGTTTCGCTTGGGGACAAGCGAGGTCTAAGCTTGGGGGAGTTGATACGTCCAATTTGCATCACTATTTTGTATCATAATTTGCTGTTATTCATTGATATATTTCGTATTTGGACACAATACTTATGTTATTTCATCTATTTTGCATGTTTCATCATTGTTGGAGGATCAAGCACCGGAGCCAGGATTCTGCTGGAAAAAGCAACGTCAGAACGCAATATTTCGGAAGATCAACTGTGGAAGGAAATTACACGTAAATTCCTATTTTTCCAGATGACGAAGGGAGCCGGAAGGGGAGAAGAGGGGACCCAAGGTGGGCCCAGACCATAGGGCGGCGCGGCCCATGGCCTGGCCGCGCCACCCTGTCGTCTGGGGGCCCCACAGCCCCTTTCGCCTCCTTTTCTTCGCGTACTCCTTCGTCCCGAAAACCTAAGCCACAGAGGGTACCTCATGGAGAGTTACAGCCCGCCTCGCGGGGCGGAGAACACCGCAGAGAAAAGAGCTCTCCGGCGGGCAGGAATCCGCCGGGAAATTCCCTCCCGGAGGGCGAAATCGACGCCATCGCCATCGTCATCGAGCCGGACATCATCTCCATCATCATCATCATCATCTCCACCGTCTACACCGCCATCACCACCGCTGCACCTCGTCACCGCTGTAACAATTTGGGTTGGATCTTGATTGTTTGATAGGGGAAACTCTCCCGGTGTTAATCTCTACTTGTTAGTGATGCTATTGAGTGAAACCATTGAGCCAAGGTTTATGTTCAGATTGTTATTCATCATCATATCACCTCTGATTGTATTTCATATGATGTCTCGTGAGTAGTTCGTTTAGTTCTCGAGGACATGGGTGAAGTCTAAATGTTAGTAGTGAACTATGGTTGAGTAATATTCAATGTTATGATATTTAAGTTGTGGTGTCATTCTTCTAGTGGTGTCATGTGAACGTCGACTACACGATACTTCACCATTTATGGGCCTAGGGGAGTGCATCTTATATCCGGTTGCTAATTGCGGGGTTGCCGGAGTGACGTAAACCCGAGCCCCCGTTAGTATATCGATGCAAGAGGGATCGCAGGATCTCGCAGTTTAAGGCCGTGGTTAGATTTATCTTAATTACTTTCTTGTAGTTGCGGATGCTTGCAAGGGGTATAATCACAAGTATGTATTAGTCCTAGGAAGGGCGGTGCATTAGCATAGGTTCACCCACACAACACTTATCAAAACAATGAAGATTATTTAGCCACATGAAGCGAAAGCACTAGACTAAAATCCCCGTGTGTCCTCAAGAACGTTTGGTCATTATAAGTAAACAAACCGGCTTGTCCTTTGTGCTAAAAAGGATTGGGCCACTCGCTGCAATTATTTCTCTCGCATTTTACTTACTCGTACTTTATTCATCTATTACATCAAAACCCCTTGAATACTTGTTTGTGAGCATTTACAGTGAATCCTTCATCGAAACTGCTGTCAACACCTTCTGCTCCTCGTTGGGATCGACATTCTTACTTATCGAAGATACTACGATACACCCCCTATACTTGTGGGTCATCATGGGGCCAGACACTAGGGCGGCGCGCCTGGCTCCTTGGCCGCGCCGCCACCATGTGTGGGCCCCACGTGGCCCTCCTCTGGTGGCTCTCGGGTGTTCTGGAAGCTTCGTGGATTTATAAGGTACTGGGCGTTGATTTCGTCCGATTCCGAGAATATTTCCTTACTAGGATTTCTGAAACCAAAAACAGCAGAAAACAGGAACTGACACTTCGGCATCTCGTCAATAGGTTAGTTCCGGAAAACGCATAAATATGACATAAAGTATGCATAAAACATGTAGATATCATCAATAAAGTAGCATGTAACATAAGAAATTATAGATACGTTGGAGACGTATCAGCATCCCCAAGCTTAGTTCCTACTCGTCCTCGAGTAGGTAAACGATAACAATGATAATTTCTTAAGTGACATGCCATCATAACCTTGATCATACTATTGTAAGCATATGTAATGAATGCAGCGATCAAAAACAATGGTAATGACATGAGTAAACAAATGAATCACAAAGCAAAGACTTTTCATGAATAGTACTTTCAAGACAAGCATCAATAAGTCTTGCATAAGAGTTAACTCATAAAGCAATAAATTCAAAGTAAAGGCATTGAAGCAACACAAAGGAAGATTAAGTTTCAGCGGTTGCTTTCAACTTGTAACATGTATATCTCATGGATAGTTGTCAATGCAAAGTAATATAATAAGTGCAATATGCAAGTATGTAGGAATCAATGCACAGTTCACACAAGTGTTTGCTTCTTGAGATGGAGAGAAATAGGTGAACCGACTCAACAATAAAAGTAAAAGAATGGCCCTTCGCAGAGGAAGCATTGATTGCTATATTTGTGCTAGAGCTTTGGTTTTGAAAACATATAGAGAGCATAAAAATTAAAATTTTGAGAGGTGTTTGTTGTTGTCAACGAATGGTAGTGGGTACTCTAACCCCCTTGCCAGACAAACCTTCAAAGAGCGGCTCCCATTTTATTTTATTTATGGGTGGCACTCCTTCCAACCTTTCTTTCACAAACCATGGCTAACCGAATCCTCGGGTGCCCGCCAACAATCTCATACCATGAAGGAGTGCCTTTTTATTTTAGTTTTATTATGATGACACTCCTCCCCAGCTTTGCTTTCTCAAGCCATGGCTAACCGAATCCTTCGGTGCCGTCCAACAATCACATACCATGGAGGAGTGTCTATTTTGGTTAATTAATTTGGGACTGGGAATCCCATTGCCAGCTCTTTTTGCAAAATTATTGGATAAGCGGATGAAGCCACTAGTCCATTGGTGAAAGTTGCCCAACAAGATTGAAAGGTAAACACCACATACTTCCTCATGAGCTATAAAACATTGACACAGATAAGAGGTAATAAATTTTGAATTGTTTAAAGGTAGCACTCAAGCAATTTACTTTGGAATGGCGGAGAAATACCATGTAGTAGGTAGGTATGGTGGACACAAATGGCATAGTGGTTGGCTCAAGGATTTGGATGCATGAGAAGTATTCCCTCTCGATACAAGGCTTAGGCTAGCAAGGTTATTTGAAACAAACACAAGGATGAACCGGTGCAGCAAAACTCACATAAAAGACATATTGTAAACATTATAAGACTCTACACCGTCTTCCTTGTTGTTCAAAACACAATACTAGAAATTATCTAGACCTTAGAGAGACCAATTATGCAAACCAAATTTTAGCACGCTCTATGTATTTCTTCATTAATGGGTGCAAAGTATATGATGCAAGAGCTTAAACATGAGCACAAAAATTGCCAAGTATCACATTATCCAAGACATTTTACCAATTACTACATGTAGCATTTTCTGTTTCCAACCATATAACAATTAACGAAGCAGTTTCAACCTTCGCCATGAACATTAAAAGCTAAGAACACATGTGTTCATATGAACCAGCGGAGCGTGTCTCTCTCCCACACAAGGATGAATGCTAGGATCCATTTTATTCAAACAAAAACAAACCGACGCTCCAAGTAAAGAACACAAGATGTGACTGAATAAAAATATAGTTTCAGGGGAGGAACCTGATGATGTTGTCGATGAAGAAGGGGATGCCTTGGGCATCCCCAAGCTTAGATGCTTGAGTCTTCTTAAAATATGCAGGGGTGGACCACGGGGGCATCCCCAAGCTTAGAGCTTTCACTCCTCTTGATCATAGTATATCATACTCCTCTCTTGACCCTTGAAAACTTCCTTCACACCAAACTTCAAGCAAACTCATTAGAGGGTTAGTGCACAATTAAAAATTCACATATTCAGAGGTGACACAATCATTCTTAACACTTCTGGACATTGCACAAAACTTCTGAAAGTTAATGGAACAAAGAAACTCATTCAACTTAACAAAAGCGGCAATGCAAAATAAAAGGCAGAATCTGTCAAAAACAGAACAGTCTGTAAAGACGAACCTGAAAGGGGCACTTAACTTGCTCAAATGGAAAAACTCAAAACTAATGAAAGTTGCGTACATATCTGAGGATCACGCTCGTAATTTTGCAGATTTTTTCGAATATTTTACAGAGACTTATGCCAGAATTCGTGACAGACAGCAATGCTGTTTCTGCGCAGCGATCTCAAATATAATATCAACTTTAACATAGAAACTTTAGTTGGCACAAAAACATGATAAGGAGAGGTTGCTACAGTATTAAACAACTTCCAAGACTCAACAAAACAAAAATTGCTGTAGTAAAATAAACACATGGGTTATCTCCCAAGAAGTTCTTTCTTTATAGCCATTAAGATGGGCTCAGTAATTTTAATGATACTCTCATGAAAATAGACAATGAAGCAAAAGAGAGCAGCAAGAGGCAAATTCAAAACATATTTAAGTCTAACATGCTTCCTATGCATAGGAATCTTGTAAATAAACAAGTTCATGAAGAGCAAAGTAACAAGCATAGGAAGATAGAACAAGTGTAGCTTCAAAAATTTCAGCACATAGAGAGGCATTTTAGTAACATGAAAATTTCTACAACCATATTTTCCTCTCTCATAATAACTTTCAGTAGCAACATGAGCAAACTCAACAATATAACTATCACATAAAGCATTCTTATCATGAGTCTCATGCATAAAATTATTACTCTCCATATAAACATAATCAATTTTATTAGTTGTAGCGGGAGCAAATTCAACAAAGTAGCTATCATTATTATTCTCATCATCAAATATAGGAGGCATATTGTAATCATAATCAAATTTATCCTCCATAACAGGCGGTACTAAAAGACTACTATCATTATAATCATCATAAATGGGAGGCATATCATAATCAACATAAACTTTCTCCTCAATACCCGGAGGGCTAAAGAGATCATTTTCATCAAAACCGACCTCCCCAAGCTTAGAATTTTCCATAGCATTAGCAACAATGGTGTTCAAAGCATTCATATTAATAACATTCCCATTAGCATGCATATAAAGTTCCATGGGTTTTTTAATTCTCTCTTCAAACACATCATGTCCTAATTCAAGATAAAGTTCATAAAGATCTCTCATATTTTTGTTGTCTTCCATTATGCCTAACTAGTGTAAACAAGAAACAAAAAGATGCAATTGCAGGATCTAAAGGAAATAGCTTCGAGTACTTACAACGGCGCCGGAAAATAGCTTAGTAGCCGAGGTCCGGAGTGTGAGTACCTTTTACCTTTCCTCCCGGCAATGGCGCCGTAAAATAGCTTGATGTCTACGGGTGCTTCTATTCTTGTAGACAGTGTTGGGCCTCCAAGAGCGAGAGGTTTGTAGAACAAGCATCAAGTTTTCCCTTAAGTGGATCACCCAAGGTTTATCGAACTCGGGGAGGAAGAGGTCAAAGATATCCCTCTCAAGCAACCCCGCAACCACAAAGCAAGAAGTCTCTTGTGTCCCCAACACACCAAATACACTTGTCGGATGTATAGGTGCACTAGTTCGGCGAAGAGATAGTAAAACACAGGTGGTATAGATGGTGGTAATATTGCGAGAAAGTAAAGATGCGAGTAAAACAAGTAAACAAGCGGCGCCGTAGAAAATAGCTTGTCGGCGTGGGAAGCAATTCTTTGTGGTGGAAACAAGGCCTAGGGATCATACTTTCACTAGTGGACACTCTCAACATTGATCACATAATAAATAAGTTCTCTTTCCTTTGTGCTACATATACTCTTGTTAGATGATGAACACCACTAATTGTGTAGGATTACACGAACCCTCAATGCCGGAGTTAACAAGCTCCACAACATTCGATATTCATATTTAGGTAACCTTAGAGCATAATAGATCTTTGCAAAATAAACCAAGTACTAACATAGCATGCACACTGTCACCATCACACTACGAAGGAGGCATAGATCACATCAATACTATCATAGCGATAATCAACTCCATAACCTACAAGAGATTATGATCATAATCTACGACAAGAACTACACGATGCACACACTGTCACCATTACACCATGCAGGAGGAATAGACTACTTTAATAACATCACATGAGTAGCACATATATAGATAAATAGTGATACAAAACACATTGCAATCATAAAGGGATATAAATAAGCACTTCACTATGCCATTCATAACAGTGAATAAGTATTCTGTGAAATATAGCCTAAGAGACCCACACGGTGCACACACTCGTCACCTTTACACACGTGGGACAAGGAGTCTCCGGAGATCACATAAGTAAAACCCACTTGACTAGCATAATGACATCTAGATTACAAGCATCATCATATGAATCTCAATCATGTAAGGCAGCTCATGAGATTATTGTATTGAAGTACATAGGAGAGAGATGAACCACATAGCTACCGGTACAGCCCCGAGCCTCGATGGAGAACTACTCCCTCCTCATGGGAGCAGCAGCGGTGATGAAGATGGCGGTGGTGTCGATAGAGGAGCCTTCCGGGGGCACTTCCCCGTCCCGGCGGCGTGCCGGAACAGAGACTCCTGTCCCCCAGATCTTGGCTTCGCGATGGCGGCGGCTCTGGAACTTTTCTCGTACCGTGGCTTATTCGTATCGGGGTTTTAGGTCAGGGGCTTCTTATAGGCGAAAGGGGAGCCTCGGAAGGGGTCTGGTGGGGCCAGACACTAGGGCGGCGCGCCTGGCTCCTTGGCCGCGCCGCCACCATGTGTGGGCCCCACGTGGCCCTCCTCTCGGTGGCTCTCGGGTGTTCCGGAAGCTTCGTGGATTTATAAGGTACTCGGGCGTTGATTTCGTCCGATTCCGAGAATATTTCCTTACTAGGATTTCGAAACCAAATACGGCAGAAAACGAGAACCGACACTTCGGCATCTCGTCAATAGGTTAGTTCCGGAAAACGCATAAATATGACATAAAGTATGCATAAAACATGTAGATATCATCAATAAAGTAGCATGGAACATAAGAAATTATAGATATGTTGGAGACGTATCAGCCACGCGTCCTCGTCGATTGACGGCGGCGGCTTGGCGGAGCCGGGCGTGCGCCGCGCGACCCTCGTACCTCAAGCCAGGTCTGCGCCGCGCGTCCTCCACACCTCGGCGGCGGCGGAGCCATCCATGGGTCGCACGTCCTCCTCGATGCGGCCTCCCGTGACGATTTGTCTGTGAGGGAGAGAACGAGTGGACACGAGGAGTCCGTGAGAGGATAAAAGAGAAGGGATAAGAACGAGTTGTCGTGAACCGCGCGATCCCTTTACGCGAATCGTCATGCACCGCCGCACACGGAAGGGATCCGTGCGGCGCTTATGAGTAGATTTTCCCTACATTATTTTGCTTTGTGTCCTTTTTATTTTGTTTTGGGAGGGGTACTGAGACAACCCCGGTAAATATGTTATCCAAAAATCTAGAAGACCATTTTTTGCGAAACGACCTTGGCATTAAAATAAACATATAACATTACAAAGCGGGGTTCATCAAGCTCAAGACTTGCAGTGAGCTTGACATGTACCCCATCTCGGAGGGATATTTGGGGATCATCAGGGCTCATGAGACTTGCAGTGAGCTTGAGAGGTCAATATAGTCCATGTTGTCAACAATGTGTCAAATGTCACTCAATCCTCAAGAGCAATAGATGAGCATGTAATGGTCATCATCTCAACAACAAGGTGTCAAGCATGATACTTATATGCCTGAAGTGCTTTAAGTGGCGTACTCCATGAAAGCCGTCGTATTAGATCCTTATTTGTACGTGCAAGATCTCCATGACTAGAACACTGCCAACTTTAACACAAACCCCCATGACAAATATGTCTCCATCCCATGACCAGAGGCGAAGCTATAGGAAAGAAGAAAAAGAGACAAAATTTGTTGGATTCACCACTACCCATGGCTGTCTAACTGATTCCCCCACCCCAATGCCCAAGCGGGTACGAGAGATACGAGTGCAGAGATCATCTATATGAGATGGAAAAAGAACACATAGTGTCTCGGTGTGAATGTGATTTAGGAGAACATATCAAGTACACCGAGGCTTTGGATTATTCCTCGACCACCTGTCCATTTTGACATGCCTACAAGTTACTAAAAATTATGAAAAAATCACAAAGTGTCGCACAATTTTGAATCCAAACTTTGCATCTCAAGAAACAAAAAAAGAGAGATAAATTTAGCATTAGTAATTGTAATGAGTCTAATTCACAACCCAGTTAAATGACTACATAGAACTAAGAAGAGATCTCTTTGCTTTCTAGACATGTGCTTGAAATGTATATTTTACTTGATTGACTTATGCTATGTTTGTGTTAGCATTTTTTTTGTTTTGAGATCTTCACAACTTTGAGGACAATGTTTATAGACGTGGGAGTTATTTTATTTCCGAGAATACACAATACATTCTTATTGGGAAAGAGGTAGGCTGGCACGGGAACATTCTTGGGCAAAAATCGAATAGAAACGAAGGTGAACTTGTCTAAAAGTCAATAAGTTCACCCTATTTTTGACTACCTGTCAAAATATAGTGCATATTAGTTGTTTTTTAAATCTTAACTAGTAAAATGCCCGTGCTTTGCTACGGTCCAATAAATTTAGACCTACATACACAAGTAAAATTTTGGTCTCTTAAATTTAAAAAGCCATAAGAATAGATAGGTCTACGCAAGTTAGTACCAAAAATGTTCAGGCTTGCACTTTGCGCCCACCGTAGAGTCGTAAAAAATTACAGAAAGGAGAAGAATTGTAGATAGAGATGATAACATGCTAAATGCTACAGGATGAGACTGAGATCGATGTGGTAAACATTGGCAAATGCATCTTCTAATTACTGATAAAAGAATTGGTAGTGGACCAGTTCAAACGACGCGTGCCACCAGGATCCACCAAATTGTTACATGTGTTGTGTGTTCTGTTACCTGGCCGTCTCCACTGACACCGACATTTCGTGTGCTCGTTTTCATAGACAAACAACCTGCAAAATCATCAGAGAGAAATCAATTTTCCGTCAGTTTTTTAAGTAATAACAGGAGACTACTATGTTAATTCATTAGGCGAGAAAGTTACACTATAGTACAAAGAAAAGGAGGTCCGAAAAACCTCCCTGTAAAAAACCTCTCTCTAGATAAAATCAACCTGGATTGAACGGCGCCCCAAAGAGATTGGTACACCTGCTAGTTTCCAAGGCCTAGCTTCCATTTTTATGCGTCTGGTTAGGCAGTTCATTGACTATCCCTTTTTTTCGAAAGTCCGCCTATTAATTCATTACTTTGCATCAACGGCAGGGTCCACTCTGCTCTTTCATGAAGCATTTGATAGAAAACTTGTTGACGCAGCGTGATGATGCCGTGCCCACTACGTGAACGGTCTTCAGCTCCTCGATGTCCTTGTATGGGTGACGACCCCCTCAACACCAAGTTTATGCAATGAGCACAATTTGTGCTGAACGTGCAGCTGCTCCCTTCTCACATTGAGTGCCCAAAGTATATAATATCACTGATAACATCTGTATAAAGTTGGAAAATGCCGAAGAAACAATTGGATTTAGTTTCAGTACCAAGATCCATGATCTCATTTATTCATAGATGGATTGCCCAATAGTTTTTAACTATACTTAAAATGATGGAGTAGGCAAGTGCTACACTCAACAGAGATGCTTACCTGGATTCCACTTTTAACTCACTTAGATCATAATATCACATAACTCACCGAAAGCACTGGGGTAGCAATTTTCCTATGAAAGGATGCTACATCTGGTGCTTCCTTGAGAAATAATACTTTACATTTGAAACTAATAAAAGAACATATCAATATACCTCACTTTAAGTACCAATCATAAAACAGAGTTTGTTAGGCACCGTTCATTTTGACTTTATAAATGCAAATACCAACTATAATTAGCTGGATGTTAGCGGGACAATGTTAATTCCTAGCAAAACTGTACACCACATGCTATTCAAAATAACCCATATATGTTTTGTTGCACAATACCATCAGCTATCCCAGATAATTCTGAAGAACACACAGAATACACTAAGACGTGATGTGGTACAATGTTCACACATTATAACAAAAGAAGGGATATTAGCAGTTTAGTGGCGTAAGACCATACCTGAAAGTAAGTCGACATCAGAACATACATATGACCAACACAAGAGGAATAACCTACCACACTATATTGTGGCCCAAACCCCAAATGATCCTCGAAAATAAACACACAGTTTTAATTCGGTTCACTTGGGATTCGAACCCAGGTGGGCTGGCTGCGCACTCGCAAGCCTTGCCACTGAGTTAGCACTCAGTTCTCTGATCCTCCAAAATAAGCTTGATTTGGATAGGCTTTCACTCTTGTTGGGTGAAATCAGGGGCGGATAACCGACACCAGTAGCTGAATCAGTAGGAGGCAGTGATTCATACATGGAGAGCTATTCGTCTTCTATCTAATAAGTAATGAATTCAAGCAAACATGATTCCATCTTGCTCTTTCTCAATGGTAGGTTACTACTTTGGGCACAAATCAAAACCTGGTTATTACTTTGAACTTCAGAACCTACAAATCTGACACAGGGACGATTTTGAAATCAGCAATAAATTTAGCTAAAAATATAAAACTATAATTAGTACAAGGTTGGTGAGGTAACCTACTACTATAATAGCAGTCCAGTGGATTTTTGAAAAAACAAAATAATTAAGGAACTCTAAAGAAACATCATAAGTAAGCAGAGCATATAAGTGGAAGCATCTACAACAAGTATCTGTGATAGTCGACAATTGGCCACCTAGTCTGTGACTTGACCATACTCTTTATTTAGACCATGCAACTCCACAATTATTTCAAACTACCCGGTTATGGTGAGGAATTACGGGTTAATTCAGCAAACTAAAACCTAGGGCATGCCTACCTAAAATTTCCTTACGTAGTATATGGGCAAGCATGCTCTGATTTGTACAACGTAGAGTATGAAATGTTTGTGAAATGCTACGAAAATTCAGTTTAAATGCCCGTGTTTTGACCATGCTCTCATTCTTAGAACGTAGAATAGGAAATGCTTGTGAAATGCTGCAAAGAATCTGTGTAGGGTGTTATACCTCTCAGAAACTACATGTGTTGAACCATGTCCAAATTCATGGAAGCAGATGCGGCTTTGGAAGCGTTGGTATCTTGAACCAAAACTCACAAAAGATGGCACTTTCAGCATAGAAAATACAAAGAAGATCAATAAAGACATATAATGCAATAAAACGTGCATAGAATTACCTGAGGAGGCGGGTTGATATGCAGCGGCATCCTATATTTCCTTTACCAGAGCAACACACGTGAAGGCTGTGACTTCAAAGGAAAAAATAAAGAAAGAAAATTTGCCTTTTATATCTGCTTGCATTTCCTTAAGCTGATGGAAATGCAGGCGATCGATTGCAAAATAGTATAGAATGTCAGATCCACTAAGGAAAATCAACGCGAGCAGATTTGATTGTAGCTTCACATACTGCCTCTGTGTGCCAATTTTCTGGTGAATATCCGATTGACTGTGCCGTGCGCAACAGAGTTCTTCAATTCAGTGATTACATAGACATTTCAGTCTGTTCACTGCTCTAGATTTCAGCAAATATCCTCTCGATTAAAGTCCATTATATTTGCACTAATCATCATCCATTACCTACAAACAAATAAATAGTTGTTGCGTAGATCATATCTTCTGAACTCTGAACCTACATAAAGCTAGAATATATTACTGAAACCATAAGAATACATGAGAATTTGCTCTGACATTGTGCCACACAAATACAACTATAGCTAACTACCATCCTCACTGTCATATACTCCTTAATAATGAATCACTCTTTCCACTTTCCTGACAAAATGTATAATGTAAAGTTTATTAACAATAGAGGCAAACGAATTGTGGACGGGTTAAAAATAAACTATCAAAATCTTAGGTCCTACCGTAGACATCAACTAAATGGGGATAGAAAGTATGTCTCAAAATTGACATTAAGGAAAATGCAGGTTTGGAACAATTTCAATCAGCCTACATACAAAACACTATTTGTATGGATGATTCCTACAGTTTTTGTTAGATTTTTCAAAGAATACCACAACTACTATAATGTTACATACATTGTCGGCTAGGTAAGCTCCAGAATATGGAAAAGATCTCTATTCAAATATTTGATGCATATATGTAAATGAAAAAAAAAAGAGAATTTCCACCTGAGAAGATCTTCATAGAAATTTTGGTGGCCCTTCACCTCCGTCGCAGAAACATAAGCACACCCTGAACCCAGCTTGTTGCAAATATTATCTGGCTCTCTACGTAGAGAGAGATTAGTACAACACCAATCACCATAGGAAAAAATAGTTCACTCACACAACTTGAAGCCATCATAAATTGCGCAGTAATCTTTATCAACCCAAAATTATCCCCCAATGAGCTTCATGTGAAACATTGCTAAAAAAAACCTAGGGCCTGTACACTAAGCCTGTCTGGATTATCACCAATTATATTGGAGTAATCATCAGTCACAACACAAATCAGAGATCGTTTGAAGGGGAAAAGATCCAACCAAGGATTGAGCCTAAGATTAATAAGGTTAGAGGAATCGATCCAACAAAAAATAGGAAAAGAAGGGGAGGAGATGGCTCACACCTTGCTGCTGGGAGCGAGTTTCGAGTCCCATGAACTTGTACCCTCGCCGGAGGATTTGCCCAGCTCCTCCCACACGGGTTGTTTTCAGGAGGATTGGGGATGGAAGCTAGTATAGTTTATTCCGTTCGAATCAGAGGATGCAGAGGCCGTACGAAGGCAGGGACGGTGGCGGCATAGGCGGGGACAACGGCATCACAGCCACCAATGGCGAACAGGAATTCTTGGAAGACCATGAGAAGGGTTGGCATGGCTCCTTTCCTTTGCCAGAGAGGCAGGAGAGCCGCTGCTGGCACTTATTTCACGAGCGGCACTCGGCGAGCGGGAGGTACCGGTCGTGGGAGCCGGATGCCCGAGGCGTGGGGAGCGGAAGGCGGCTGGTGCGCCCATGCGGTGGTTCATGGGTGTGGAGATGCGCGCGATGGGCTGAGGCCTCGGCCGCCGGCGTGGAGGTAGGGCGGCGCCGCGGCGGGGAGCTTCGACAGTTCGACGCATTTTCGGGGAGGCATGGAGAGGGAGATCGATGGGAGTATTCACCGGCAGACTTGTGGGTGCACTTATTTAGCGAGCGGTTTTCCCGATTGGCTACCGACGCAGGAGGTGGGACGAAACGAAGGAGGACGGACCATGTATCGATTGACGACGGAACTCGTTCGTCTTTTTGAGGTAGGAGAGACTAAAACTTCATACAATTTGAATAAATTTATGCCAGCAGCCTACGGTTAGCAGCACCTCAGAAAACCTAGTAGTACAAAAGGACTCATACTCCCATGGAGTACTCCCTCCCTCCGTTCACAATCACCCTGCGCTCTAGGTTTAGTTAAAGTAAAATTTTACAAAGTTTGACTATAAATATAAGAAAATATATTAATATCTAAAATATAAAATAATTAGTACCATTAGAATCATCTTCAAATGTGTTATTATATTATGTAAATATGTAATTATAGATGTTAATTTTTTCTATATCTTCAGTCAAACTTTAGAAACTTCGACTTTAACTAAAGCTAAAACGCAGAGTAAATAAAAACGGAAGGAGTAGTAGTAAAAATTCAACATAGTACAAAAAGGAAAAGGTAAAAGCAGATCCAGTGATCCACAGTCCACGCAAGTCAAACGCCACTAATCTCAAAGCAGCAGCCCAGCCGAGAGAGCACACGCACGCACTCGCCGTGGACCGTGGCGCCGCCGACCCCTCCGGCGCTCCGCCCCTCCTCCGCCTGCCCACAAACCCCAGTCCAGGGTGCCTCCCATGGCGCCGCCCCTCCTCCTCCTCCGCATCCTCTTCCTCCTAATGGTCGCCGCGGCCGCGTCGGCGGCGGCGCGGCGGGAGGCGTTCCGTCGGGACCCTGGGCACGCGCAGTGGCACCACGGCGCCTTCCACGACGTCGAGGACAGCATCCGCGCCGACGTTCGACGCATGCTCCACACCCGCGCAGAGGTACCTACTCCCCCCCATCGCTCCGCCACTCCCCCGCTAAACCTCCGATCCGAACTCGGCCGGAGCTGAGCAGCTGAGGTCGACTGGATCCGAACTCGATCGGAGCTTGCGGTGCGGTGAATACTATCCCCCGTATATGGGAATATGGGATCCGCGTCTGCCAGCGGATTTCGTTTCTCTCCCTCTCGTTGATATGGAGTTCAATTTTGTTTTTATAGCTGTAGGACGCATAATAAAATTAGAAATTTGGGCTTGCATAAAAGTAGAACTCGAGCTGCCTGAATGTGTCAGAGTATTTACATGAGTTTGCGTTATGAATTATGCCTGTGACTTGGGGCACCGTAGATTAAATTGAGCATGACCTTAGTTTCTGTATGTGTAGTTGGCCACTTACCATGGTAACCAGGAGAGCTAAGCGAACAGTACTGATGTATCTGTAAACATTTGCTATTTCAACGCTGTCCTTTTTTCTTTAGAAAATGTATCAGGTTGCTTTATTAAAGGTTTAAACATCTGTAAAAACACATCGGGAGCATTTTGCAGGTTCCATTTCAAGTGCCCCTCGAGGTTAATGTTGTTCTGATTGGTTTCAATGGTGACGGAGGGTATAGATACCCCTTGGATGGGCACAAGCTCGAACAGTTCCTCAAGATGAGCTTTCCGCTTCATAGGCCCTCTTGTTTCGAGACAGGGGAACCTGTTGATATTGAGCATCATATCGTGTATAATGTCATTGCGGTAAGGGTTCATTTAGCACGGTGATATAATTATTCTTCACTACCATTTTGTCCTTATTATCATCCGGTGCTATTATGAAAATATTAATTACTTCGTTAGGCTGGACAACCAGAGCTTATTTCTCTTGAGAAGTCACTGAAGGAGGCTATGGTTTCTGCAGGAACTGCAAGAGAGGTAGAAATATGTTATTTTCCTACAAAATCATTGTTTGGATGCTGTTCTGATCTTAGTTTACACAAGTCATGGCACTAATTATTTTGTCCCTCGCAGAGTGAATATGGTAGGGAATTCCCCCTCTTTGAGGTAGAAGCAACTGCAGTGGAACATATATTCGAGAGGCTGTACTCATTTATTTTTGATATCGAGCCTGGTCGTTCTACAACTGAGATGGATAGACCTGTACCTGTTGCAATATTTGTTGTTAATTTTGATAAGGTATTGGGACTTCTATCTAGCATTATTCTCTTCTGTAAGCATATGATTCTGATGAAACACTTTTCAAACTCCTAAAATACCTGCATGCAAATTATAGTTAATATCAGTGTGTAGACTTGTACTCTGTTGGAAATATTGAAGTAAAAATTCTTTTTTTGTTGTTGTTTATCTTCCTATTACTATTTGAGGGAAAAGTAGGGGAAAAGCCTGACAGAAATATATTTAAAAATAACTGCACAAAAGGTATTACAAAGGATGAGAAAAGAAAAGAAAAGAAAAGAAGTTAATTCAATCAGTGGGAGTTACATCCTGAACGATACTCACTTTTCTTTAAAAAAAAACAATACTCTCACATTTAATTGATCCAAGTCAAATAGTTTTCTCCATCTAAATTTCATTGATGGTATACTTAATTTTTTTTAATTTATTCGTTTGTAACTACTGACTACATATGCCTGCAGACTATAATTAACACCTTAAACAACATTTGAGAATTTCGATAGAGATAGTCATGCTCATGTAACATCCTTTGCCTTCTGTAACAATTGGGAAGTATGCAGGGATGAGCCCCAGAAGATATTCATAAGAGCCCAAAAATTCATAGTAAACTGGCCAGAGACATAACATGCATACACTTATACTTTGAGAATATTAAGGGAGAGCCCTTCTGGAATATAGTTGAAAGTGTGCAAAATGTAGTATAAGGGAAAATAAAGGAAAATAAGTTGATTCAGCTAGTGGGAGTTGCCGACTTGCATCTTGAACTATACGCACTTTCCTTAGAAAAACAGTAATCTCACTTTTAGGTTTTGAAATTCAATTGATCCAAGTCAAACAATCTCTCCATCTAATTTTTTTTGATGACATATTTTATAAAAAAATATTGTTTTGTTGTAGCTATATATGCCAGCAGCCTACGGTTATCAACACCTCAAACAACATTTTAGATATAGATAGTCATGCTCAGGCAGCATCCTTAGACTCGTGTAACAATTGGAAATATGGAGAGATGAGTCACATAAGACATTGATAAGAGCCTAACAATCCTTGCAGCATGTTTGGTAACTTTGGGGAAAGGGAATGGGAGTTTGGAGTGTGTAGTTTGGTAGAGGATTAGCCTCAGGGAATTTGACTGTTAGTCCCAGTCCCACGTTTGATGCGTCATAGGAATTTGAGGTTCGTGGAGCTTAGCTGTCGCCTGGTCACCTTCCGGCGATGGGAGCCTGTTGGCGCAGGTGAGGCAGGTGCCAACTGAGATAACTGAGATTTCTCTTTAGATGAGGCGTATGGAGCTAACTGAGATTTCTCTCCGAACTGATTTGAGTTCTAGGAAGCTAGCTAATCTTGATCAACTAGCAAAGCTATCTATCTAGCTATGGCAAAAGTAACTAAATTGATCTTCTTGCCCAGCTGAATACACGCACACACGTGAACTACTTCGGCAAGTATCGAGCCTCCTAATTTTCCTCATGTCGCCAGGGACAACCACCTGATTGACTACATACATGTGTCAGCTATGCTGCGATCATTGCTTTCGCCGTGAAAGTACTTCTGCGAGTTGCACCGGTTGACAGGCCAATGCTAACAATTGAACGTGCACCAACAGAATGACACCAACAGCAGTAAGGAACGCTCCTCATCCGCGTATTTGCAGAGGCGTCGCAGCCGTCCGTGTCGACGCTGCACTTGTAGCGGCCGCGCTTGAAGCGTGGACGTGCACGGCCCTTGATGGATCCTCCCCTCCTGAGCGGCAACTGCGGATCCCAGTGGTGTAGTGCCCAATAAAACGATTTTTTTCTACCAACTCCCTATCCCTAGCCGAATTACCTGGTCTCCCCAGGGAATAGATCTGAAGGAGTTTAGCTCTTCAATTCCCCTTCCGTTCCCGTCCTCAAATCCCATTCCTACAAACCAATCAAAGGATTATAAGTCCCACATCCCTCAAACTCCCATTCCCCACCTGCAACTCCCCCAACCAAACACACTGTTAGTGAACTGGTGAGAGAGAACATTCGATTCAGTTTCATCCTTATGTCTTATAAGTACAGTTATAGTTTGAGAATAGTAATTAACATGGACAAATCTCTTCCATGGCAGGTTAGAATGGATCCTCGGAACAAAGAAGCTGATCTTGATAGTTTAATGTATAGTGCAATTGGTGGACTGACAGAACAAGAACTAAAAAAACAAGAAGCAGATTACATCTACCGTTACCGTTACAATGGCGGTGGTGCAACTCAGGTTTGGCTGAGTTCTGGAAGGTAATAAGTTGTTCTCATGGACTGCTTTTTTGTTACAACTTGCAAGAAACCTTGACAGCCAAGAAATTGCATTTTGAGCAGTAAATGTGACCAAAAGTACCCCTTCTGCCCATTACATGATTGCATGAGCGATACAAAGAGTAGTCTAAAAAAAGTGTATCAATATTTCTGAACTATTTGCTGCTCCATTGCACTTTTCCCAGATGATCATTTTGTTTTCCTAATTTTAATGTTCTTCATGTTTCATTATTTGTACTATTGGATTTTTGTTCTATCACTTATTTATACCATAATAATCTTTAATGTTGGTCTTTAACAACGATGATTTATTGGCCTACCCTTGGGAATCACAAAAAAGCTTTATCCCCTTGTTTTCTGTCCTGAAAAAACAGCTAGGCTGTAACAGGCAATCTTTTTTGAGTCTTTCAGTCGAAAGAACAATTTACTGAATCCGGTATCCTTGTTTTCTTCCAAAAAAGATACTCCCTCCTGTCCATATTATTTGTTGCTGATTCGCATGTATGTACACACATTTTAGTGTCTGTTCACTCGCTGCAGCGTCTAGTATGGATCAGAGGGAGTAGTTTTCCCCAAGAGGCTCAGGGTATGATCTGTAGTGCAAGTAAGGCCGAGACGTCTTATTCAGCATTGCTAAAATAATCATATTCGCCTTTTCCTTCTCACTTTGTTGTTAGTTGCTAGCCATCAGGGCTTCAAATCCTGGCAGGAATTGGCTAGTTCCCATTATTTTAGTCAATCCCAAGTTGACCTTGTATTTGCAAACTAACTGAAATTTGGATTAACTTTCCTTTACTTTGGAAGTAAGCATATACGAGTGATTATGGGATATGAAGGAACACGGACACTTAAGAAATATATACAAAGAGAAAAGGTTTAGTAAGCCGGAAAATAATTGGTCTCTGGCATATTAAACACTAGACATGATCAAGGATTGAACACAAACAGAATTTTGTACCCTGGTTGCCATGACTCGTTGAATTACATATCATATTTTCTGTGCACGTCTTATTCGTAAAGACTAAAGAGTGCTCCTTGTATATCACAGTCATGCCATACTGTTAATTGTTGCACGTTAGAGCAAATTTCTTTTATCATATACTGAAGTTTTAACAGATTGCATTTTAGTTATACATGCTCTAAACCACCAGTGATTACTCTTGCAGATTTGTTGTAATAGATCTGTCAGCAGGCCCTTGTACATATGGGAAAATAGAAACAGAAGAAGGCAGCGTTAGTTATAGGTCAATGCCGCGGCTGTCAAATATAATCTTCCCACGAGGACTTGCTGCTCCAAGTGCTACTAACACACAAAATATTTTTATGGGGCAGCTTGGAGGTTTAATTTCAACTACCATTGAGCATGTGATAGCTCCTGACATCAGGTATTACCAGGAATTTCTTTTGAATGGAATTACTTCATAATCCATAGATAACTGTAATGTAATATATTTTATGTAGATCGACATAGTTAGTAGGAAATCGCAATAACAAATTGTCGTATGAAGTATTCAATTTATCTCTCAAAATATATTTGATCTGTCACTCACATGCATGTGTGTACAAAATCCATTCTCTTTTGGCATATGTGTGTGTGTTATTACAACAAGTATATTCATATATTGGTTGTAATAGCATTTTATATTGTGGGACAGAGGGACTACTTAGAAATGCAAAAGCTAAACTCAGCTATCAGGAATAAGGATCAGGTTTAATCACCTCCCTATCTTAGTGTGGTCTTTGACACTTTTGTGTCACAAGTTCCTTGTATGCATCTTGCCCGCGTACTTGGAACCTGTAGCATGTACTAGGTTACTGTGTTTTCATTATATCTGCATAACCCATCCTTACAGAAGACAGTGCCTTAGTTTGTTTGGTCATCTCTGGGCATGGAAGTATGACATAAATAATTGGAGTTTAGTTTTTTCCAGCTTTATAGGTTCAGGTTAAATCAGAAGAAGGGATTGACCAACTGTACATAAGTAATCTGTCAATTGAATATGTTGTAGGATTCCACTGCCTCACCAAGGAGGGGGGCTGTCTTTCCTTCATAGTAGGTTTAAGCACTGAATCTTCTATTTTGCCTGTTATTCTGATATGTCCTTTAAAAAAATCCAGGTTTGAAACTGTTGACATGACATTGAGGTTGCTTGTACCTATCATTGTGCTACAGAACCACAATAGGTACAACATTCTTCAAGCTGGTCACAACAACAGTATAGATGTTCAAGCTATTGAAAGAGAGGTTAGTTGACTTTCATACGCAACCCATATATACATCTTTATGTTACCAAAGCCACAGTATTATGTAGTCAACTTTCTAGTTCATTTTGTTCATGCACTAGTTAAGTTTATTTAGTTCTCGCAAAAAAAAATAGGAGGACCATTCCTATTAAAAATTATATAGGGCAACAACATATGTTCTCCATTCCCATTACCATGAAATGGCATCGCAAATCTCGAGAGTGTCCAAAAGCATTATGGAAATGTGGTTCATCTGGAAGAATTAACATATTAAAATAAGATATAAAGTTGTGGATACTCCATTGTATTTCGTTTCATTTGTTGGGAGAAATTGTCACTTATACAAAATAGGAACAAGGCAATGTAAATTTATTGTATACAATCACAGTGATGTCAAGGGTATATGGTCCTTCCTATTGGTCTAGGACCTGGATGTTCTCTTGAGTCCTTGTAATATTTTTTCCCTTTGGCTATGCAATACATCAAGGTCTATCGAGGATGGCAAAATTATTTTTAGACGTCAAGAGAGGACGGGGTAGACCAAACTTGACATGGGAGGAGTCCGTAAAGAGAGATCTGATGGACTGGAGTATCACCAAAGAACTAGCCATGGAAAGAGCCGCGTGGAAGCTTGCTATCCATGTGCCAGAACCAATGGTTGGTTACGAGACCTTATGGGTTTCACCTCTAGCCTACCCCAACTTGTTTGGGAATAAAGGCTTGGTTGTTGTTTGTTTGTTTTGCTTTGAGGCTGCGAGCAAAGCTTTCCCAATCAGTATTGGTTCCAGCGCTGTTGACTGTTCATTGTTCTTTCACAATCGATAGTGCCAATGGGATTTCACATTTCATTCAAAATGTCTCTTTGCAGGTTTATAATAGCTATTAAATGCCTGTGGCAAACCCCTGTGAATAGTTTTCATGTCTTTTTGCCAAGAATTAAAAGTTACAAGTATGGAGTGATGATCTGTCTTGCAGCTACAACTTGTCTTGTTGAAAGCTTGTCTTGAATGTATTATGGGTCACATTGTTCAATTTAGGAAGCTTAGGATCATCATGATTCAATATTGATTGAAAATGGATAGCAGTACAATCATGTGTTGACCTAAATATCAAGTACACATGATTATCGATTAGTGACCTACGAGACATGTGTACGTCTGTTTATTTTAACCTTGTGACCTCAATTGCTACAACAACCATGCATGCTCCTTGGTGTTTTTCAGGTCAAAAAGATGGTCCATGCTGGGCAGGAGGTTATAGTAATTTCTGGTTCGCATGCACTGCATGATCATGAAAAGTTAGCGGTTGCAGTTTCCAAAGCAATGCGTAGCCACTCTCTTCATGAAACAAAGAGTGATGGTCGATTTCATGTCCGCACCAAAACATACTTAGATGGAGCTATACTCAAAGAGGTATGTTGGAGTTGGATTTTAGCTTTATTAAAATGCAGCATGTTGTATTGCAAGGGCATAATTTTCACTATGGTAGCTTCATAGCCATACTTACCCTCAGATCTTGGTTGAAAGAGACACTTGTGGGGAAATTAACATAATCAGGTATTTATGTAGCAGGATGGAAGATTCTCACGTGGAGAACAATACACTAGACTTCATCTGGCCTGTTAGCCATCTCTTCCTAATACCTTGAGAATAAACAAGCACAACACTTATAATCTGTAATCTACTTATGCTTGGAAAAAGGCTGAACCAAGTGGAGATTACAGACGTTTTGGCACCAGGTGTAGAAGACCATACTTAATGTGGCTGTTGACTTCTATGAAATTATGAAACCTGAAGAACCACAAGGCAGACTAATTAGAGGGGAAATTATACAGATGGATTCCAAATGCTTATCTTACTACATTTCAACTGCAATATTCCAATGTGGGTTATACTAACTGGTACAGGAAATGGAACGTTCTGCTGATGTGCTGTCGGCTGGTTTATTGGAAGTTGCGGATCCTTCCCTCTCAAGTAGATACTTCCTGAAGCAGGTGTGTAATATTTTCTGTATGAATATACTGAAACTTCACGCCAGTATCATGAATTATGATACCTTTTTTCAAGTATGGGTCTGATGTACGACAAACTTTATTTTTGTCAACAACAGCATTGGATGGAGGAGCAAGATAATGTACAAGATTCTATCAAGCACAAGCCCATTTGGGAATCTTACATGCCCAGGAATAAGAAAGAAAAAAGAGGTGGAAAAAAGAAACATGGATCTATGTACAAAACTTATGGAACCAGAGTAATTCCAGTGTAAGCAACCCCACACAGAGAGATTAAGTGTAACATTTCAAACTCATACTGTGTCCGGTAAATATATAACAAGGATAAAACTGTAAGTGATAAATTAAGAAGGATAAGAAGACAAGAGTCACTTTTCACATGGATTTTGTCCTTTTGGCTTTCTGTGAATTTAGGGAGTTAAAATATGGTGCATCCTCAAATATTGCGCTAGACAAATAAGAAGTATCATTTGTGCATGGAAGTAGAACTATTGACATGATACTTTAAGAATCGGGATCCTAAGAATGCTTTGCTGAGGCAGATGGTGCACTTTCAACTTTTTGCTGATTTCTTTTTGAATCACAGTTTTGTATTATCATTGGCTGAAGTTGATGCTGAGCTTATGATGGAAGAGGAAAGTCTTGTTTGGACAAGTAAAGATGTTGTAATTGTACTGGAGCATAACAATAAAATGATTCCTCTAAGGTATGTTGAACTTTTATGTACAGGCAAATTTGTTTTATGGATGCCTGCACTGCATGAGTTCTAGTTGCTGCTGTGTTTAAGTGTCCTTTTGATGTTGCAGCTACGTGTCAGAAACAAATAGGCAGTTTGCTTATCCATCTCTAGCACAGCGCCACATCTTGGCTGGTTTGGCTTCCGCGGTTGGAGGTCTGAGTGCACCGTACGAACGGGCATCACGTATTCATGAAAGACCAATTGTGAACTGGCTGTGGTCTGCAGGATGCCATCCTTTTGGACCATTCTCGAACTCCTCTCAGCTCAGTCAAATCCTTCAGGATGTTGCACTGGTAATGTCAACGAACAACTCATATTCCATTTTCCTTAATGCAATGATAGGAGTATGGCTGTATGGGAGGAAGAGCAATGCTAACATGTAAAAATGAGGTGTTGTTATAATAGTTGTTCAGGCCTTCCATAGTTTGTGAAACGTTGAGTTCAGGCCCGATATACATCCATTGCTTGTTACCATCCATTGACCAGTTTCTAACAATTGTTCCATGTGCGTTTGGGACATGATAGGTTGTGTATGTATTTTCTCTATTATCTCGTTGCCATCTGTGTCCAGAAAGTCTGGGTATAAGCATAAACAAACGTCATGTTTCCTTTATAACCAATGTAAACTCTGCTTGAAATTCGGATTTCTTAACCTGTGTCGACATGTATGCCTACCATAGTTTGTGAAACGTTGAGTTCAGGCCCAATATACACTCCATTGCTTGTTGCCATCCATTGACCAGTTTC
The DNA here is from genome assembly GCF_022539505.1 of Lolium rigidum. NCBI lineage: Eukaryota > Viridiplantae > Streptophyta > Magnoliopsida > Poales > Poaceae > Lolium > Lolium rigidum. Next base: position 131,063,309 of record NC_061510.1, read on the forward strand.
TGACAATTGTTCCATGTGCGTTAGGGGCATGATAGGTTGTGCATTTATTTTCTCTACTATCTTGCCGCATTTGTGTCGAGGAAGTCTGGGTATATGCATAAACAAACGTCATGTTTCCTTTATAACCAATGTGAACTGCTTCAAATTCGATTCCTTAACCTGTGTCCACATGTATGCCTACCATCGACAACAAAATGCATTCTCAGTGCAATTATTGATTATAAAATACGTCTCTAGCGGCTTTTGCAACTCATTTAAAGCTGCTATCTACAAACCCTGCCTTCTGCTGTTGCCATATTACTTATTGATAACTTATAATTCTTTAATGTGTAGAGAACTACAATTTATGCACGGGTGGATGCAGCTCTTCGCAAAATAAGGGACACATCGGAGGTCATTTGACATTCAATTGAACTTGTCATCATTTGATTATTTTCTTGACGCGCACGCAAACTAAAACTGTGGCTGGTTGTTGGTGCAGTCCGTTCAATCTTTTGCGTCAGAGCATCTTAAGACGCCATTAGGAGAACCTGTTAAAGGTAATAAAAACAAGTCCAACACTGATTTATGGGTAGAGAAATTCTACAAGAAGGTAACCACGCTGCCGGAGCCTTTCCCCCATGATCTTGTTGAGCGGTTAGAAGAGTACCTGGATGTAAGTACATGTTTCATACATTGCACTAGTCTGCCTTTTAGTGTGACAGTTCTGCCTGGACCTGATATCCTTTTCTTCTGCGCCCCATTTCAGAGGCTTGAGGGACAACTTGTGGATCTCTCTTCCTTGCTCTATGACCATCGTCTGGTTGATGCTTCTCAAAACAGTTCTGACATCCTACAGAGCACTATATTTACAGAACAGTATGTTACTTTATCTGGAGTCAAATCTCCAACTAGTTCTTTTTTTTGTTTACCTTTAAGCCAAGTGTATAGGAAAAAGACATTTTTCTTGTTTGTTTGCTGATTAGTTTTCTCCAGATTTACCCTTTCTTTGGAATCATTCTTGTGACTTTTGTTTGGACAGGTACGTAGAACGTGTCTTGTCCGCGGAGAGAGACAAGATGAAGTGCTGCCGCATTGAATATAGTCATCCAAAACAGTCATCCCAGGCTTTTGTCTACGGAGGGATCTTTCTGGCCGGGTTCCTTGTGTACTCACTGGTTATTTTCTTCTCTTCACCAGTTCGATAACTCACAGAATCACCGGATGAAGGCACTTGAGGATTTTCTCTATGGTGACAAGATGGTAAAGATGGGTGCGTCAAGGATGTGCATGGAGCCATGAACTAACATCGTGTTGTATTAGCTAGGGGTTGTCTCTCGAAAAGAAAAATGTTAGGGGCTATCTCGGACTAGATCTCAGCTAAAAAGATATCGGATTATACCACAGTTTTGTCTATGAGATGTTATTTCTCAGTACTTGTTCCGTTGGAATCCCCCAGTACTTTTCTCGGCTGGCCCCTCTTGATCCGCTTGGCCTCGTTTTCTCGGCTGGCCCCACTTGATCCGCTTGGCCTCGTTTCGATTGCCACGGTGAGACGACGTTGGTGTCTGCAAAGCTGTGGTGGCGCGTGGCGGTGGGCGGCAAGCATGGTGGTGCACGATGTAGCGTTTGGGGCGGGGTTGCGAGGGTCAGGAGAAATCCCTGTCGGTTTGGCTGATGCCAACGCGGTGGCTTCCACGGGCGCCACCCTACCTTCCTGAAGGGTGTGGGGTGAAGCCTTTCTCCCTTGCCCGTGTGTGGTAGAGTGCTAGGAGCGCGGTGGAAATCTCCGGTGGGCTGCGAGATATATTCGTTTTTTCGTCAATCCGACCTCTTTGACATTTTTTTCTCTTTTCTTTCTTTTATGTTTTCTCTTGGACGTGCTCGTGTGCTGGTTGCAATGTTGTATCGGATGTTTGCTATATTAATATAGCGGGGCGAAAGTTCATGATCCGTAGGTGGCAATGTTGTATCGGATGTTTGCTATATTAATATAGCGGGGTGAAAGTTCATGATCCGTAGGTGGCGTTACGGTTTTCCCCGTTTTGCAGTTTATTTTGCAGTTTATTACTGCACATTACATAAGGAAATGCAACTCGGCTATGCTCTAGAGTGCTAGGACCGCGGTGGAAATCTTTCGGTGGGCGCAGCGGCTGCGAGGCATCTTTGTTTTTTTGTCAATCCGACCTCTTCAACATTCTTTTTTCTTTTCTTTCTTTCATGTTTTCTCTTGGATGTGCTCGTGTGCTGTTTGCCCCAGCTGTGGTTGCAATGTTATATCGGATGTTTGATATATTAATATAGCGGGACAAAAGCCTATTTCAAAGTCAGTTCATGATCTGATCCGTAGGTGGCGTTACGGTTTTCCCCGTATTGCAGTTTATTACATACGGAAATTCAACTCGGCTATGCTCTAGGGTGCATATGCCCCCCCCCCCCCCCACCTAAAAACATATTTTTAATTATTAAAAAAAATTCAACAAAAAAAATTGTGTATATACATCTCGATTTGCACATATACATCTCGACCATGTGTGTTCGTGCTATTTCGTGAAAAAATTGATATTTCTTGTGGTCGATGTAAAAAAAAGATAAAATATGTCTCGCAAAAAGCCTTTTATTTAGCACCAATTTTTTTTTTTACATAGCCTAAACGACAAGTCGATTTTCATGCAAAGATTTTGCGCGCAAGTAGTACAGGTGAATTGTTCGTTTGAATTTTTTGGCATATCAAAATATATTAAAGATGCATTTTAAAATAAAGAAAGTATTATACACTTAAAACGCCAAAACAATAATAAAGGCACCTTCATGGTGAAAGTAAACACTTGTCTTTTTCTGTTTTCATCAAAACATTGGATATTCACGTTGGTTCATTTTAGATGCTCCCATCCGTGTTTAGTCTATTCCGTCCACTCTGTCCAATATACTATCTTAATTCTTAAATCATAGTGCATTCTGGAGTCAATTTTCTGTTCATATATTCGAGAGATTGAGCCAGCAAAGCCAAATAAGAATAAATAAAATAGAAGGAAAATGGATCATTGGCTTTTTATCGGCGTGTAAAGAAAGCCAAGTGAGACTCGGAAAAGGAACCGGCTGTGTGATGAGGCACGCACGATGGATCATCGGCTCCATTGGCAGTGCTCCCGGTCTCCCGGATGTCTCGGAACAAGCAGGCGAGCAGGTGGCGGTCGTAGTCCATGGTGGTGTATTGCACCACATGGCTGAAGTACCTGACGGCCTCGTCGTGGGTGACCATGCAGTGCATGATCCCGCTTCGCCGGAGCACCTCCACGTCCCGCGCCGTGTTCACCAGAGACCCCACGAGCGCCACGAACCCGGTCACCAGGTTCCCCCCGTCCAGCTGCCTCGCCGCTCGGCCGCCGCCCTGCTCGAACGCCACCAGGTTGGCCAGCAGCACCTTGGCGGCCTCGTCCACCACGAACGCCGGCATGTGCAGCACGCCGTACCGGAAGCTGATGTCGAACATGTCGCGCGGGGTCGGCTTCCGCTTGAACGTCACGCCGGCGTCCTCCATCTTGGCCGCCTGCGGGACCATCGACGTCAGCCGCCCCTTCACGGCGCCGTCGCTGGACCGCGGGGACGGGACCGGCGACTGCTTCCACACGGCAAGTGACGCGCCGTTGGCGTCGCCGTTGCCGTTGCCGTTGGCCTTGCGCGCCTTGATGTCGCCGGCGTCCGTGGCCGGGTTGCGCACGTTGCACTCGTAGTGCAGGTGCAGCAGGTGGTGGATCGTCTTGCCGCTGCGCGGCCGGATGGCACGGCTGGACGGCAGGTCGCCGGCGAAGGCCTTGTAGAAGATGTCGAGGAGCGCCTCGCGATCGCCCTCGCCGGGGAAGGCGAGGGCGTGCAGCTTCTCGAGGACGAAGAAGGGGATCTGGTTCTCGAGGAGGAGCACGTCGTGGTACATGTGCTGCCACGCCCACTTGGCGCCCCCCGGCGCGGCCAGCTGCCCCTCGCCCTTGCACAGGAAGAACTCGAGCAGGAAGCAGCCGTCCAGCACCAGCATCTCCGCGAAGTCGTCGGCGCCCACCTCGTCGAACCCCTCCGCGTAGCACCGCCGCGCGTCGGCCTCGAGCGCGGACGCCGCGCGCAGGCACGCGCCCAGCTGGCCGTCGTCGGCGTTGCCGGTGCTCCCCCGCGAGAGGAAGTCCCGCAGGAGGCGCCACTTGTGCTGCTGCGCGGCGCCGAGCCCGGCGCGGCCGTGGTAGTAGGGCCCCACGGACACGACCTTGGGCTCGTACAGGTCGGGGTGCCGCCCGCGCACGGTGGCCGGGAGGCGGAAGATCGTGTAGGGGTCCTCGGCCTCCGAGTGCACCGCGTCGACGCGCCGCTGCATCGCCTCCACGCGCGCGTCGCGGAAGAACCGGCTCTTCTGTGCCGCGTCGGCAGCAGACCCGCTGCCATTCCTCTCGTCCTCCATGGCGATCGTGCCAGGCGAAAGCGCGCGCGCGCTTGGGGAGAAGAGAACAATTATGCGGCGAGGCGCCGGCAAGGGGTTTTAAAAGAGGGATGAGATCATCGGAAAGACAGCGAGAGGCGTGGCGGGAACGGAGTTGTACCTCACCTGGCACGACCGTGAACTCCCAATTTCTTACGGACGGTGTCTAACTGTCTATGACTTCCAGCTACGGTACTTGACGAAACTATGCTGCGGGCCTGCGGCGATCTCGTCTATGCTAGTGGCTCGTTGCGAGAAGACTTTCACTGGACACGATAAAATACCATGTTTTAATTTTATCTAAATTTAAATGTATCAAAGACACTAGTATATTGGAACGTTGATGTTCCCGTTCACTAATGTAAAACCTTTGAACCCTAATATATTCACACGTTCACGCCCTCGTTCACAAATGTAAAACTTTTGGACCCTAATACATTGGCACGTTCGCGCACTCGTTCTCTACCGCGAAGTATAGGTAGACCCACAATTTTGTCTTTTTTTCAGAGAAATCAAAAGTTGTCATCCAAATTGTCACTAGACATAGACCAAAATGAGCAACACCTTACACACAATAACACATAGAGACAAGCATTTATGAAAAAGGCAATGTCTTACATTAGTGAATAGAGGTGTACTTCCTCCATTTCAAATTAGTTCACGCGGTTTAAAAAAAAGCGAACCTACATAATAAAACACGTCTAGATACATATGAGTGTATATAGGACAAGTTTGACTAAATCTCCGTTCACTAATTTGGTACGGGCGGTACAGATTTCTACCGTATCGGGATTCTTCAGTGCATGGTTAGACATCTTCTAGTGATGATATAAACAGCGTGGTTTAAAAAACAAGTATTTAAAAAATTAGCAATGGGATAGAGGTTCTATTCAACAGTACTACTCCCTTCGATTTAGATTAATTAAATCTATTTTATCTAAATATGAATGGGCCTAGATGCATTTGTTGACTAGATAAATCCGTATCTAGCAAAGCGAAATCAATTAATTTAGATCGGAGGAAGTAGTAGATACGCAAATGTTTTACGGATTATTCATTTGAGTCGTTAGCTGGCAGACTGTTCAACATGTGGCACATGTTTGCATGGATGGGTCAATAAAGTAAAAAATAAATGGCTTACAGTTTTTTTTAAAATAAGGCAAAAGATTTGTCTTTTTCATTGATAGAGAAGAAGGTGATGCATTTACAACTAAATATACATGCCGAAAAAAAAAGTTCACACACCCACCATCGCCATCGGTGATGCATTCGAGCACGAAGTCACAAGCTCGATAGGTGACAGACGACGCAAATGACTTGTCCGATCAGTTCAGCCCTTCAAGCGTGGACCTAGGCGAGGCAAGCAAGAAACGGTAAAAAGAAAAATGGTGCCTGGGCACGTCGTAAGCAGTCTGGCGTTTTCAAAGCATAATTTTCCAGCGGTGGTTACATTGGTTGTGACGTACGGCTGGCGCACACGCATATGACTGGGTCGCACGTCAAGCAAAGGTTGCCATTCGGTACATCATGCTCTGCACTTTGGTGTGCGACAAGCAAGCCAACATGTACAGCTCATGTCAAGCTACTATGTAGACACACACGACCTTGTGTTCATGCCAGTGACATGCTTTCGCGATCAATCGCAGGCACAGAGTTATCAACGCCTAGTGTGAAGCGGCGGAGGCAGGAATCTAGATTTGGCGGAGACCGAGTACATTGTATTCTCCTCTTCGTATTGATTGTCGTTGATTTGGATATATCTAAATTTGTGCTAATATGAAATGAAGTGAATACAAACAGTACGTAGGCTTCAGAGAAAATCACTATTGTGAAGATGTATATCTCCATATATGAATATCTCTGAACATGTATAGTCCTAATGGTAACAATTATGACCCGGTTCTGTATAATTATTGTATGTTGTCCAAACTGTAGCTAAGCTATGAATACGTAGTTCAAAATACGATTTACTTTAGAAGCTATTCCTAAATGCACCCCTCTCGGGCAAGTTCAAAGTCTCGAGCCACATATTCATGTAATCTCAACAGGCTTTTAGATTTCAGACTTGGTTACAATGCCATCAGGTACATCAGACGTTGCTTCATGACAACTAATATAATCATTTTATACTTCCTCCAATTCAGTTTAACAGGCATAGGCATGCATGTGCTTTGAAAAAAACTTTGATCATTAGTTTGATCAACGAAATATGAATTATATTTAGAAATATATGACGGTATAATTTTGTGACATATAATTTATGTTTTGCCGATCAATTATTGGTCAAAGTTTTTCCTAAATAACGTATGTGGCTGTTAAACTGAATCGGAGGGAGCACTTTTGGAGTTCAAATCTAGGGAACTTTTAGTACATGCTTTCAAAGACTTCATGCATTTATTAAAAGTGATAGTGCTAAATTTGTCGTATTGATGAACCACACTATGATCAACACCACAATACAACACAATATATATGGTTCCATTGGGAATACAAAATGAAGATGACTCAAAAACAAAGGTAACACTGTAAGGGTATTTCACCCTTATCCATTATTTTGGTAACTATGACACCGTGCGAGAGTATTTGGACTAATACATGTCTACAAGATGATTTCCAGGTATTAGCCAAAGAGGTATAATGGTGTATCAATGGAACAAGAAGGCAATGGGAGACCCCCCACTTCGACGAAAAATCAACAAGGGGTTTCCAGACCATGGCCGGTCCCAGGCCCGGTCAGACCGGCCCTGGCACCGGCCAGCCCGGCGCAGACCGGCCCCAGGACCGGTGCCAACCGGGTGGGATCCAGTAAGGTCTGGGAGATGGTCCGGTTGACGGCCCGGTTGTGGACCGGCCGATCCGGTCTCTGGCCCCGTCGGACCGGCTCCCTGGCCGGCCGTTCCGGTCTCTGGCCCGGTCGGACCGGATTCCTGACCAGCCGCCCCGGCGACCGACCGGACTTTGCGCCTGTGCCAACCGGACAAGATCCAGTAGCCTCGGAAGCTCGCCCGGTCAAGACCCGGTCCCAGCTCCGGTTGAAACCGGCCGGTCCGGTCACAGGGCCGGTCGGGACCGGCCCGTGCGCCCGGCTCCGCTCGGCGCCAAATCCGGTCGACCGGGTTCCTCGAAGAATCTGCTGGGGTGTCAAGTGGGCAACGGCCATATTTCAAGTGACACTATAAATAGCCCTTCTTCTACCTCTGAAAAGTTAGGCACTACACTACAAGCTGTTCTTGAGCTCTCTCTCTCTCTCACTCCATTGCTAGAAACACCAAAAGCCTCAGATCTCCCTCCTCCTCCACCCAAACTCAAATCCCTTCGGGGAAACGATAGAGGAGGACCCGATCTACTGTTCTACCAAGACAAATCTCATTCCCCCTTGTATTCATCAAGAAGCTTGCTATCTAGGGTTCCTTGGAAACCCTAGGTGGGCAAGAGTGGTCCGGAAGCATCCGGGTTGTGGATTTGCTCCTGACAAGATTGTGAAGGTTTGGAGGCTACCTCAAAGTCTACCACAAGTGAGTGAGCTATTCCTTCGTGGGATAGGCTCCGGAGAATAGGGTGAGCCTTCGTGGGACCTCCACTCCTCCAAACGTGACGTACCTTCTTGCAAAGGAAGGGAACACGGGAATACATCCTCGTCTCCGTGTGCTATCGGTTATCTCTAACCGAACTCCTTACTTGTGTTTTAATCGCTCGTGAGAGCCTTCGTGCTTGAGTTAGTTGTATCCTCATATAGGTTGTTTCACCTAGTTTGCATTAGGCTCACCTTTATATTCCGCAAAGCCTAATATTGCAAAGAAAGAATTAAAATCTGTAGAAACCTATTCACCCCCCCCCCCTCTAGGTTTACCATCTCTGAACTTTCAATTGGTATCAGAGCCTGGACTCTTATTAAGGGCTTCACCGCCTTAAGAGTGAGATGGAAAAACTATTCGAGGGTCTAGATGACGACTCTAACCTTTCGGTTAAAGAAATGAAATCTAGACTCTTGGCATATGATGCCGAGAAGAAGAAAATGGACGATGAACTACAAAGCCAAATGGCAGAAATGACTGCCATGCTTAAGAACCTAACTGCTGGTGGAGCTCCTAGTGGGGCTTCGGCCTCTAAGGAAACCTTCCATGAAGTTAACCATGACTATCCCAGAAACACTTCACCCATGCCTCACATAAACCATAGTGGGACCGTTCCCCATTTTGATGGAACTCACTTTCCCCATTGGAAATCTTCTATGGAATCTCATATTCGCAGCTGCAGTGTGGAGCTATGGGAGATCATTGTTAATGGATACCGGGAGCCACAAGATCCCGTTTGGTTGACCTCCACCAAGTTCTACAACCGTCAACTCAATGCCTCCGCACGTGACAAGATTAGAAGTGGCATCAATCGCAAGCTCCTTGATCAAGTCAATGACATTGGCTCCGCTAAAGAGTTGTGGGATCGAATCGTAGTACTCCAAGAGGGAACCGATTTGATCCAATCAGCTCTTTATGAGACCGCAAAGCAAGAGGCCCACCAGTTCATGATTCGAGAAGGAGAATCCGTGGACGATGCCTATGCAAGGCTTGGTGCTCTTAGAGTAAGGGTCAAGGGACCTGGAGTTGAGAAGTACAATGACGGCTTCGAGATGAATGAAGCATTCATAAAGTCCATGGTCATTGCTATGATTGCTGTCAAGCAAGAAGACACCAACCTTGCACTCAACTTGCAAATCATGACCAAGAGTGCTGATCTGAACTCCGATGATCTAGTCTCCTATGTGGCCGCCAATGAAAACATGGCCAAGGCAGGAAAAAGGCTCATGGCAATGAACCGTGTTGATGAAGCCTCACACAACCATGAAGCGTCACACAACCTTGCTCTCAAAGCTAGAGCTGACCATGGAAGAGAAGAAGAATATGAAATTGAAGAAGATGAGGAGATGACTTCAACTAGTGACATCGCTATGCGACTTTGCCTTCTTTGCCAAGAAGTACAAGGGAAAGTTGCCAATGCTCCTCAATGACAAGAAGAAGAAGAGAACTTGCTACAATTGTGACGAAGAGAGCCACTTTGCAAATGAGTGCCCTTATGAGAAAAGGGTAGACAAGCCAAAGTTCATCAAAGGGGTCAAGCCAAGATTGAAGCCAAACCCAATCAACGATCGATACAAGAGAAACAAGGGAAGAGCCTTTGTTGGGGCCGAGTACTTGTCCGATGAAGAAGAGGAAGATGAGGAGAAGGAGGCCGGAGTGGCCGGCTTGGCTTTCTCTAAGCCCGGGTCACTCTTCACATATGACTACTCCAAGGATTACTCCACGGAGAATGATGTTGGTTCTTCCTTCATGGCAAGAACAACTCAAGATGATGACTCCGATGACTCTCCCTCATCTACAATCGTTGGCTCTTGTCTTATGGCAAGAGAAACCAAGGTAATGGAACCCCCACCTTCTTTATCTAGTGTTCTTGATGATGAATCTGAAAATCAAGAAGAATTAACTGTGCTTAAGGAACTTTACAATGTTAGATGCACCCTTCGTGGTGAAGCTCTTGTCAAATTTGATTTCTTGATGGACTCCCTCAAAGAAAAGGATGAGTCCATTGAGGAATTAGAATATCATTTGAATGATAAGGAAAGGAGATTCAATCTCCTAAGACAAGAGCTAAAAACCGAAAGGTGCATATCTCAAGGTCTTAAGCAACAAATTGAAACTTATGAACTAGATAAAGTTAAGGATCTTGAAACTATTGAAAGGGCTCAATCATTGACCCAAGAGCTCAATGCCTCAAAGGAGGAGCTTGAAGTTGCTCATGCTTCTCTCACTAGGGATCTTGACCACCTTGAAAGAGCTAACAAGCTTGTTAAGGATGAGCTCAAGAAACTTGGAGAGAACCATGACCTACTCCATGAAACCTACTCAAAGGCTCTTGAATCAATGAATAATCCCATTATTGATAAAGATGTTGCTAGTTCCTCCACCTCCTTTACTAGTGAGCATGCTAAGCTTGTTGCGGAACATGTTCGTTTACAAGAGGAACTATCTTTGCATGTTGAGACCAATACATATCTTGAATCTTTGGTAACCAAATATGGTCTCAAGTATTATCCTAATGAATCGGCTTGTGAGCATGCAACTAATCTTGAGGAAAATGTTAGGTTGAAGAAAGAACTTGCCAAGTTCACCACAACCAAGAATAAGATGGGATTGGATGACCTCTTGAGTAAGCAAAGGTCAAACAATCAAAAGTATGGACTTGGGTATGTTCCCAACCCTACAAGAAAGAGAAGCCCGCTCAAGAAAAGAACAAGAAGGTCACTAATGATGGCAAAACCCCGAAGGGCAAAGCCACTAGTGGTGACCGCACGGGGCCAAACAATCACTATGATTTATTTGTTGATTATTATGGTGATGTTTATGCTAACTATGTCGGCCCTCGTAATGGCTATGCTTATAGAGGGTACTCGATTAGGGTACCAAAAGATCTTGTTGCCATGACTAGGGAACCCATTAATCAATGGGTTCCTAAATCCTCTACTTGATTTTGTAGGGGTATTCCTCCGGTGGTCCAAAATGGGTGTTTGATAGTGGATGCACCAATCATATGACCGGAGGAAGAGGTGTGCTTGACCAATTCATTGAAGATATTAACAAGAAGTCAAGCATCACCTTTGGTGACAACTCAAAGGGAAAGGTACTTGGGTATGGCAAGGTGGCAATCTCTAAGGACTTGTGCCTTGAGACGGTCATGCTTGTTGAATCCCTTGGTTATAACTTGTTTTCTATATATCATCTTGCCGATGCCGGTTATAATTCATATTTTACTAAGTATTATGTGCAAGTCTTTAGGAGTGACAATCTCAAATTGGTCCTTGTTGGATATGTGGAGAACAACCTTTACGTGGTTGACCTCTCGAAAGAGAGCCCCTCTCCCTCCACATGTCTAATGGCGGCCAAGCATGACGAAGGTTGGTTGTGGCATCGCCGCCTTGGTCATGTTAACATGAGGAATCTTAAACAACTCCTAAAGGGTGAGCACATTGTTGGACTAACCGTCATTTCTTTTGAGAAAGATCGTGTATGCAGTGCATGTGTAGCCGGAAAACAACTCAAGAAGAAACACCCTATCAAGAGTATCGTCACCACATCTAGGCCTTTGGAGCTCCTTCATTTGGATCTCTTTGGGCCATCACATTATGATACTCTTGGTGGGAGCAAGTATGGACTTGTCATTGTTGATGATTACTCAAGATACTCTTGGGTCTTTCTCCTTAAGTCTAAGGATGAGACCCATAGAGAGTTCATCACCTTCGCCAAGAAAGCTCAACGTACATATGAATCCGAGATCAAGGCGATTAGGACCGACAATGGCACCGAGTTCAAGAACTACACTATGCAAGAGTTTGTTGATGATGAGGGCATCAAGCATGAGTTTTCAGCTCCGTATACCCTCAACAAAATGGTGTTGTTGAAAGGAAGAACCGGACTATCATTGAGATGGCAAGAACCATGTTGAGTGAATTCAACTCACCCCACAACTTTTGGGGAGAATCCATCTCTACAGCTGTCCACTACTCCAACCGGCTCTTCCTCCGCCCCCTCCACAACAAAACTCCATACGAGCTTCTCACAGGTAACAAGCCTAATTTCATGTACATTCGTTTATTTGGATGAAAATGTCTTGTTAATAACAATAAAGGGAAGCTTGGTAAATTTGAAACTAGAACCATAGAGGGCATATTTGTTGGTTATGCGGAGAACTCCCACGCCTATAGATACTACAACCGGTCCACTGGGACTATTGAAGTATCTTGTGATGTGGTGTTCTTGGAGTATAATGGCTCCCAAGTGGAGCAAGTTGTTCCATGTGTTGCAGGTAATGATGATGATCCATCTAGTGCCATCAAGCATATGGGCATCGGACACATCCGGCCCATGGAAGTTCATAATGATGATCAAGGTGATGGATTAGAAGTATCAAGCTCACATCAAGTTGAGCCTAGCTCAACTCAAGTTGAACCATCAAGTGCAACCCAAGATTTATCCTCCACTCAAGATGAGGCACATTCCGAAGAACAAGAAGAAAGCCCTCAACCCACTGAGCAAGACCATGATGATGATCAAGAAACATCCTCAACTCATGTTCAAGCTCAAGTTGTCCCTCATGATCAAGTATTAGCAAGAGATGAATTCAATGATCATGAAGGAACCATTCGGAAGATCAAGGAGGCTACAAGGGCAAGTGACATGAAAGTAGATCATGTCCTTGGGAGCATCTCAAAAGGAGTGGTAACTCGTAGACACCATGCATTACTTATCACTTATTGTCAACATCATGCTTTTGTGTCTAGTTTTGAGCCACTCAAGGTACATGAAGCCTTGGTTGATCCGGATTGGGTTATTGCCATGCAAGAAGAATTGGAGTGTTTCACTCGTAATGAAGTATGGTCTCTAGTTGAGAGACCCAAGGATCATCGCATCAATGTTATTGGTACCAAATGGGTATTCAAGAACAAGCAAGATGAGAATGGCATTGTCATTAGAAATAAAGCAAGGTTAGTGGCGCAAGGGTTTGCCCAAATAGAAGGTATGGATTTTGAGGATACCTTTGCGCCGGTAGCCCGTCTTGAAGCTATTCGTCTTTTGCTTGCATTTGCATCTTTCCACAATTTCAAACTATATCAAATGGATGTGAAGAGTGCATTTTTGAATGGTCCCTTAAAAGAAACTGCATATGTAGCTCAACCCCCGGGTTTCGAAGACCCATGCCGACCCAACCATGTGTATTTACTCCATAAGGCACTCTACGGTCTCAAGCAAGCTCCACGTGCTTGGTATGAGTTCCTTAGGGATTTCCTACTACAAGATGGGTTTTGCATGGGTACGGTCGATTCCACCCTTTTCACCAAGCGGGTTAAAGGGGGTGGCTTGTTTATATGTCAAATATATGTTGATGATATTATATTTGGTGGAACTAACCCCAATCATAACAAAGCTTTTGAGCTATTGATGACTAGGAAATTTGAGATGTCCATGATGGGAGAGTTGAAGTTCTTCCTAGGCTTCCAAGTGAGGCAACTTGCAAAAGGCACCTTCATCTCTCAAGAAAAGTATGTGAAGGACATGCTCAAGAAGTTTGACATGACCAATGCGAACCCAATGAAGACACCCATGCCCGTAAAGGGGCAACTTGGCTCATGTGATGGTGAGAAGGATGTGGATATAAAGGTATACCGTTCCATGATAGGATCCTTGCTCTACCTTTGTGCCTCTAGGCCGGATATCATGCTAAGTGTAGGGATGTGTGCTCGTTTTCAATCTGCTCCTAAGGAGAGCCATTTGATGGCGGTCAAACGGATTCTAAGATACCTTGTTCATACTCCTACTCTCGGGCTGTGGTATCCAAAGGGGTCAACCTTTGAACTCATTGGCTATTCGGATTCCGATTGGGCCGGTGATAAGGTTGACCGGAAGTCTACCTCCGGGGCTTGCCAATTTATTGGCCGGTCATTAGTGAGTTGGTCATCCAAGAAACAAAACTCCCCGCTTTATCCACCGCCAAAGCCGAATACATATCCGTGGCATCTTGTTGCACTCAGTTGTTATGGATGAAGCAAACCTTGAAAGACTATGGTGTGTCTCTTGGTACGGTGCCTCTTCTATGTGACAACGAAAGTGCAATAAAGATCGCCAATAACCCGGTTCAACATTGTCGCACCAAACACATTGACATTCGCCATCACTTCCTACGTGACCATATTTCCAATGGGGACATTGATCTCACTCATGTGGGGACATCGTACCAATTGGCGGATATTTTCACTAAGCCTTTGGATGAAGCCCGGTTTGTGAACTTGAGAGGAGAACTTGGTATTCTTGATCCTAAAAACTTAGATTGAATAACTTCTTGCACTATATTCTTGCATTTATCTAGCTATCTAGCTTAGAGGAATAGCACATATGGGGATAGTCATCTTACCATGTCTTGGTATGATGCATACCTATGTGTGCAACATAAATAGACCCAATGTCATTATATGGACCCAAACATGTCTCTTCGAGGTCTCATGACATTTGCGCTTTCACATAGGGGGAGTAATTCCCCGCCCCTCATTTAGCCTCAATTGCAACTTGATTTGACTATACAAGGCTAAATGATCTTATTGCAAAAATCACTTCAAAATGACTTATGATTCTTGATTTATATTTCGAATCATGCCCATTGTTGCTATTTACATCTTGTTTGGATTTTCACTCCAATGGGTATGCCTAGAGAACTTTGTGTTTCCAACCCCATGTCTATGCTCATCTCATCATCATCTATCTATCTATATGTACATGTCATCATCATCTGAGCATTCATACACACTTACACAAAGAACAGGGGCAAAACGAGGCAAAACGAGACAAAAAAAAGGGCAGAATAACCCTGGCCGGTCTCTGGCCCGGTTGGACCGGCCTCCGCGCCGGGCCAGCCCGCGCCAGGCCCGGTCGACCGGGCGCCAAACCGGCCGCGCGGCTGGTTATGTTTTGGAGGAGGATACCCCTTGGGGTCTTCTTCCTCATTATCCCCCACCTCCAAAACCTCCATGGACGCCGCCTCCACCATCTCCACCACGTCCTAGGCCCTTCCCCCCCCCACGAGGTTCTCCCCAAACTCCACCCACTCGTAGATCGGGATCTCTCAAGTCTCTTCACCAAAGGATTTGGTCTCTTTCAAGCTATTTTGGGAGATCTTGGGGATTTGGCCCTCAAGTCCTCTTCACGAGTTCTTCTTGCTTCACTTGGGCAAAGAGGACGATGTCTTCGGGTACATTTTTCTCCCATTCCCTCTCCCTCTTGCTTTCCCTCTCCCTCTTGCTTTCCCTCTCCCATTGCCAAATGTTGAGGAAAGTTGAGAAAAGTTTGGGTTAGGGTTAGGGTTTGTAAGTCCTCATGCCATTAGAGTGTCTCACAGCACTATGCACATATTCCACTCTATTGCTATAGTCTATGTTCAAGTTTATGAGTTTTTGCATGATTTTGTGGTAGAAATTCTGGGCAACACTTCACAATTCGATAGACCTGGTCATAGGCCCGGTCAACCGGCCTCTCAACCGGCCGGTCCGGCGTGCGGCCCGGTCGACCAGATTGGCAACCGGCTCGTCCGGTCTGTCGTCCGGTTGGACCGGCCTGTGCGCCGGCTCGCCCAGTTCTTCGCATAATCTCATCGAAACATTTGAACATATGTTGTGCTTTTTGGCCTCCCTAATTACTGATGACATGTACACTTACCCCCTGCTATCCTCGCTCTATTTGCTTATTCACAGGTGATTCGAGTGGTGATGACCGTGGTGGTGTTGCCAAGCGAGGAAGGCTTGCGCCGAGGCCTCTTGGCTGCCGTACTAGCGGGCGTGTGCCTCCTAAAGCACCTCCGACTACTGATGTTGGGGGGATGACCCCCGGTATGCCAAAAGCATGCAAAACCGGATGGTTTGAGCCGTCAGGATACCGGTTTGATATTCATTCCGGACGGTGAACTCAGGCTTTTGGCTAAGGAAGCCTATACCGGTATGCCCAAAGAGAGGCATGCCGGAATGAGCTAAGAAGATACCGGACTACCGGTATAAGCAAAGCTGGTCAAAGATTCTCTCAGGAGCTAGAAGACAAAGGTGAGCAAAGCAAAGTGGCTTTAAGCGAAGCCGTGACGCAAAAGACCAAGGTGACGCCCAAAGAATCCGGAGGACATCAGCCTCCATGTTTAAAGAAGATACCGGCGTCACCTATGATTAAAGTAGCTTTGTAAAGTAACTTTGTAAAGTAGTTTGTCTGTTCAAAGATGCCATTAGGGTTTATTAGGGTTCCTTCCCCTGTAAGCCACCCTCTCCCCTATATAAGGAGAGGGGGTAAGCCCCTTCACGGGCACGACGATGATGTGATACAACGCAAGAGAATATACGTTCATGTACGAAGGCCACCTGTAACCATGTTCATGCAATAGAGAAGATCTTGAACGGGGTTCATCCTTGTGTCTCTCTTCTTCTACCTCTGGCCTTGGCCAAGTTCTTGAGGAAAGCACCCTTAAGTTCATCCTACCCGATCCAAAACCCTCCCCCGAATCCTCTAGCGTCCAACTCGGCCCCAACTTAAGCCATCCCATGGCATCTGTCTGTTCACCACGACGACAGTTGGCGCCCACCGTGGGGCAAAGAGAGGCGCTTGCTGGAGTTCATATTCGGGCGGGCCTCCTCGACGTCAACGGCGAGCGCACGGTGTCCGCGCTCGTGCAACGCATCTACAACATGGACTTCATCAACGACAACGCCGGCTGCTTCGCCAATGGCGGTAAGTTCCCACAGAACGGTCGTACCATCGAGTTCGGCAGCCACCGCGTCTATTTCGGCACCGTCCCTGTGCGCCAGTACCTCTCGCCGGTGCTGGTGGCGCCGGATCCTCCAAGGTGGTTGTGTGCTGGCCGCGCTGCCGGCAGCGTAGAGGTCATGATGGCTGGTGCGGCCGGCATCGGCAAGGAAGCTGCGGAAGAAGGAGCTGGGCCTACGGCATCAACCCGTGCGGCAAAGCCACCGCTGGAGCGTGACGCAGGCGCCGCGGGAGCATCTTCGGCACCACCGGAAACTCCTCTCCAAGCCGCGATGAACGTACTGGCGACGCCCATCACGCAGAACATCGACCCGGCAAAGGCTCAGGCGGAGCTGGAGGCCACGCGCAAGGCGCTGCTTACCGGCGGCGCGGACATCATCCGGGCTCAGCGCGAGCTGAACCTAACCCTACGTGAGTACAACACTGCCCATGCCTTTGCTTCTATTAGCGCTCAGGCTGCTAGGATGCCGGAGAACCGGCTTAAAGCTCGCAACCTAGATCAAGATCTGCGCAAGGAAGTTCTTGCCAGCAAAAGTACCTCTGCATCTGTAAGCATCGTAGAGAAACCTAAGTACAGTAGCCCGGATAAAACTATAAAAGCTGCTAAGGCCGCTATGGAGATGTGTGAGTCGTTATCTGGAGATGTGTTAGCAAAACAACAAGATAGAGTTAAAGAGTTGCTTGATGTGATACAGGCACAAAATGATGAGCTTGCTAGAATGAATAAAGTAGCGCTCGAGTCAAAATCAGCCCGGTCGACAAAAGTTGTCGGAAGCAAATCCCATGGGCAGGCATCGTCCCCCCATCCAGATAAAAGAAGGTAAAAAGAAATGAATGCGCGGCAAATGACCGTGTATGATCCGGTTCTTGCCGAAAAACAAAAAGCCGGGCCACATGATTCCGGAAGAAAAAGCTATGGAGCAGGTCGCAGTTATGCCGGAAATGGCTACGCCGGCGATGGCTATGCCGGAAATGGCTATGCCGGAAACAATCATGCCGGTAGACACGAAACCGGGCAAAATTATCGAGCTGCAAGGGCGGCGTATGTTGAAGAGGAAATGCCACCACCAAGGTACCGGCAGGCAAGAGCCGCGGAACCGGAAAGATATGATGAGGCAGATTCCGAGGTGGAACGAACCAAAGCCCGCCGGAACCCTTTGGGGGAACGCGTGGGGGAAAGATGCCTACCAGGCCAGGATGCGAGGCACAGGCTGGATAGAGTGTATCTTTCCGAAATGATTGAGTCTGAGGGTCCTCCTGGCCCAAAGTGCTTTGGCCCGCGGATCATGAGAGAAGAACCACCGGTACGCAATTTCCAATTGCCCCGGGATACAAAAACATATGACGGCACGACTAAGCCGGAAGATTGGCTGGCGGACTATGTCACAGCTGTTTATGTCGCTGGCGGCGGAGTAAACCGGCGTTGGGCTGTAAGAATTATACCATCTTACCTGGTGGGACCTGCACGTATTTGGCTCAACAACTTGCCAGTAGAAAGCATAAATGGATGGTTGGACTTTGAGGAAGCCTTTGTGAGCAACTTCAGCAGCACTTACAAGAAGCCAAACCGGCCCCAGCAGCTCGCTTTATGCAAGCAGCGTGCAGGTGAAACAGGCCGGGATTATCTCACCCGGTGGAATTCAATGAGAAATACATGTGAAGGAGTGATTGAAGCACAAGCAATTGCTTGGTTCAGTCAAGGATGCTGGAGAGGGTCACCACTGTGGCAAAGGCTACAGAGAAACATGCCAAGCACACTTGCTGAAATGATGCGAGTGGCGGAAAACTATGCGTTAGGAGACCCACTGCAACCGGCTGTGCAAGCTGAACCGGCGCAATCAAGCCAACCCCGGCAAGATCAACACCGGGATAACCGGCATAACAAGAGAAGGGAAGAGTTTCCGGATCGAAGGTATGGTCCACAGCAAGTAGCCGCGGTGCAGGAAAATTCCAGCCCCAGTGGAAGCCAAAGACAAAAAACCGGATCGCAGCCATGGGCGGGTCCTAAAAAGAAGTGGGTTGAAAAGGAAAAATGGGGACAGAAAAAAGATTGGCAAGAACATATGAGGTACACCTTGGAAGCGGCAATGGACCAGCCGTGCAAGCTTCATACTCCACACCCATCGAAGCCGGCAAACCATTTGCCAAAAGATTGCTCCTGGATCAAGCACTTGATGCTGAGAGGCGCAGTGAAAGAGGCGCAAGCGTAGGGCTGTTCCACAATACTGCAGCCCTCACATGACATGTTGCACCAACACCCATTGCCACCACCACCACCTCTTACCGGAGCCAATACCATACCGGTACAGCCACACCAGCAAGTTAACCGGGTGGAGGAGAATCGTGACCAACCACCTCCACCGGCACCTTTAGGCCGGAATGTTTACGAGGACCCACATTTGTGCTGTGTTGTCTTTGTCACCGAGCCAACCGACAGGCAAAGCGTGCATCGCCGCTCCATGGAAGTAAACGCCGTGATGCCGGCAGTTCCGAGATACATACTATGGTCAGATCAGGAAATCACCTGGTCGTTCAAGGATCACCCCAAGATCATGCCGAATCCGGGTGGTTATGCTCTTTTTGTGGACCCAATCATGCGAGGGCAAGAAACTCGAGTCAAGTTCAGCAAAGTGCTGATAGACAATGGAAGCAGCATAAACATCATGTACAAGCACACAATGCGTACACTGGGCATAACAAAAAACATGCTCCAGCCAACTCACACAACGTTCCATGGGATCGTTCCGGGCCTGTCCTGTGCACCGGTAGGAAAAGTCCGGGTAGATGTGTCATTCGGAGGACGTGACAATTGCCGGGTGGAAAGTGTTCTGTTTGAAGTAGTGGACCTAGACAGTCCTTACCATGCACTGCTTGGGAGACAGGCATTGGCGGCATTCATGGCCTCGACCCATACAGCTTATCTTAAGATGAAGATGCCGGCACCTCGTGGACCCTTAACTGTGGTGGGAAACTACAAAGTCTCAATGGAAACCGCTTCCGCCGGATCGAACCTAGCTGAATCGCTGGTGATAGCAGAGGAGAAGAAAAGGATACAAACCGCTGTAGCGCTGGCTCAATCCTCAAAGCTGAGCTTAGCGGCAATGAGTGGAAACCTGGGCACACCGGCGTTCAAGCCGACGAATGAAACAAAGGACATTCTGCTGGATCCGGCTTACCCAGAGCGCACCGTGCGTATCGGTGCCGGCCTGAACCAAGCATAGGAAAGCGCGCTCGTCAGCTTCCTCCGTGAGAATCGGAATATCTTTGTCTGGTCTACTGATGACTTGGTAGGTGTTCCGAGGGAGCTGGCTGAGCACTCTCTAAACGTCTGGAAGTATGCTAAGCCGGTGCGACAACCTTTACGCCGGTTCGCTGAGGACAGGAGAAAAATCATTGGGGAAGAAGTTACCAAGCTGCTCGTTGCCGGTTTCATCGTGGAAGTCACACATACTGAGTGGCTGGCCAATCCGGCAATGGTTGAAAAGAACAAAGATGAGAACCTGGAGGCAAAAGCTCCAAAGGTGTGGCGCATGTGCATCGACTACACCAACCTCAACAAAGCTTGCCCGAGAGATCCTTTCCCTCTGCCCCGGATCGATCAGGTGATTGATTCTACTGCTGGGTGTGAGTTGTTGTCTTTTCTGGATGCGTATTCCGGTTTCCACCAAATTCCCCTGAAAAAGGAAGATCAAATAAAAACTGCGTTCATTACCCCGCACGGGGCTTATTGCTATGTCACTATGCCTTTTGGTTTGCGCAACGCTGGTGCAACGTACCAGCGCTGTATGCAAAAATGCTTGTTTGATCAAATCGGAAAGAATGTGCAAGTCTATGTAGACGATATCGTCATAAAAACTAAAGTAAAAGACACCTTAATCGACGACATCCGGCAAACGTTCGAAAACTTAAGAAGGTTCCGGATGAAACTTAATCCGGCAAAATGTACCTTCGGTGTCTCTGCCGGTAAGCTGCTTGGCTTTCTTGTTTCAAGCCGGGGCATTGAAGTGAATCCGGTAAAAATCCGGGCAATAGAAAGAATGACTGTTCCACAGGAACTAAAAGACGTGCAAAAGTTTACCGGAAGCTTGGCCTCGCTAAGCCGGTTTATAAGCAGGTTGGGAGAAAAGGCTTTGCCGCTCTATGCCTTGATGAAAAAAATCCGATACCTTCGTCTGGAGCCCTCAGGCAGACGCGGCGTTTAAAGAGCTAAAAACCATGCTTGCAATGGCCCAAATCTTGGCCTCGCCTTTGGAAAGAGAGCCCATGCTGTTGTACATAGCTGCAACCAACCGGGTTGTGAGTGTTGTGGTTGTGGTAGAACGAGAGGAGGAAGGAAAAACCGTGCAGAGGCCGGTATACTACTTGAGCGAGGTGCTGTCCTCTTCAAAGCAAAATTACCCGCACTTTCAAAAAATGACCTACGGTGTGTTCATGGCCGCCACAAAGCTTAAACACTATTTCGAGGAGCACCCCATGAAAGTAGTGAGTGAAGCACCTATCTCAGGTATCATGGGCAACAAAGATGCCAGCGGCAGGATTGCAAAATGGGCAATTCAATTGTCACCATACGTACCGTTATACGAGAGAAGAGATGCCATAAAATCACAAGCCTTGGCTGATTTCCTGGTTGATTGGGCGGAAATGCAATATAAGCCACCAGAACAAAGGTTGGAATACTGGAAAATGCACTTTGACGGATCCAAGCTCAAAGAAGGTTTAGGTGCCGGTGTGGTACTCACCTCGCCAAAGGGAGATCATCTCCGATATGTTTTGCAAGTGCACTTCAGGGCATCAAACAATGTCGCTGAGTATGAGGCTCTAATACATGGGCTGAAGGTCGCAAAAGAAATCGGTGCACACCGGATCATTTGCTACGGTGATTCAGATCTTGTGGTGCAACAGTGTTCCGGAGATTGGGATGCAAAAGATGCCAACATGGCCTTATACCGGTTTCATGTGCAAAAGATTGCCGGCTTCTTTGAAGGCTGTGAGTTTCATCATGTGCCGCGGCCTGAAAATGAAGCCGCGGATGCTTTATCTAAGCTGGGCTCATCAAGGCAGGAAATTCCTCCCGGAATAGTCTTAGCACACTTAAGAGTTCCATCAATCAAGCCAAGTCCGGAGTCGAAATCAATTTTCGTACCGGAGTCACATGTGGTACCAATGGAGGTTGACGAAGGAAACCCGGGGACTGTTCCGGTACACTCGGGGACTGCTCCGGTAAGCTCGGGGACTCCTCCGGTAAGCTCGGGGACTGCAACGCCCATACCGGAAGAAGCAATGCTTGTGGATAGCATGGACATAGACGTGCCGGTGTTTGTGGCTAGAGAAGCGCCATCTTGGGTTAAACCTATTAAGGAATTCCTGATCAACGGCACCTTGCCGGTTGACGAAAATGAATCAAGAAGGATCCAGAGGAGAGCCAAGGCATACACCTTCATCAATGGCGAGGTGTACAAAAGAAGTGTTACCGGTGTCCTACAAAGATGCGTGGAGCCGGAAGAAGGAAAAGAAATGCTCAAGGAGATTCACCAAGGAGAGTGTGGGCACCGCGCTTCATCAAGGGCGCTGGTAGCAAAAGTATTCCGGCATGGGTTCTACTGGCCCACAGCTTTGGAGAATGTTGAGGATTTGGTAAGAAAATGCAATGGTTGCCAGAGGTACGCCAAGCAAAATCATACCCCATCTTCCGGCTTAAAAACTATACCGTTAACGTGGCCATTTGCTGTTTGGTGCCTTGACATGGTTGGCCCATTCAAAACTGCAAGGGGAAACATGACCCACATCTTGGTAATGGTAGATAAGTTCACCAAATGGCTGGAAGTGAAGCCTATAGCAAAATGTGATGGCCACACAGCGGTGAAATTCTTAAAAGATGTCATCCTCCGGTATGGATACCCACATAGCATCATCACTGACAATGGCTCAAACTTTGCCCAAGGAGAGTTCAAGCGATTCTGTGAGAACAATAACATCCGGCTGGATTTGTGCTCAGTGGCACACCCACAAGGCAATGGCCAAGTAGAAAGAATCAATGCGCTGGTGCTTTCCGGCATAAAACCAAGGCTCATTGAACCACTTGAAAAGTCACCGGGATGTTGGCTCGATGAGCTACCATCAGTGTTATGGAGCATAAGAACGACTTCAAACCGGTCAACCGGATACACTCCATTCTTCATAGTTTACGGAGCAGAAGTGGTAATACCAACCGACATTCTCCATGATTCACCAAGGGTGCAACTCTATACCGAACAAGAGGTAAAAGAGGCCCGAGAAAACGATGTGGACTTGCTAGAAGAAGCAGGAGAACTGGCCTTGGCAAGAACAGCCATTTACCAGCAAAACCTCAGACGCTATCACAGCCGGAAGGTTAACCCGAGAGTTTTCCGGGAAGGAGATTTGGTGCTGCGCCTAGTGCAACGCACTGAAGGCCGGCATAAACTTTCACCTCCTTGGGAAGGGTCATTCATTGTAAGCAAAGCACTGCACAATGATGCCTACTACCTAATTGATGCACATGAATGGAAAGAAGGAAAGGCGGACAAATACGGAGATGAGACCAAGCGTCCATGGAACATAGCATTGTTGCGCCCTTTCTACTCATGAAGTTGTACTGTAAGAAGTTCCTTTTTGTACCTTATGCTATGAATAAAAGATTCCGGCACCTCGAATGTTTCTCGGGGACTGTCTCTATCAAACCTGCATGTAATATGTTTATTTTTTTCGTTTACCGGTTGCTTGTTCAACATTTTTTCTTTCCGGTTTAGTAACGTGCTAAACCGGAGTCTTCGACTCTGCTGCTGTCCGCAAACCGGCTTCATGGCAAGCAAGATAAACCGGTAGGAATTAAGCACGTGAACTGCGAAAGAGGAAGTGGGAACGGATAATCCGGAAAAGCTTAACTAACCCCAGTTTTGCCGGTTTTTTGTGAAAATTTCGAATTATTCCTAAGTTCAAGAAAATGTTCGCTTGGCAAAAGAACTTTGTAACTCATACGCCAAAACGCCCAAAAGAGGTAGGCAGAGGCAAAGGGAAAGAACCAAGTGTGCATCGAATTGGATGCGGAAACGATTCCGAAATCTTCACAGTGCAAGAGAAAGGCAAACAACAAAGGCAATATGATAAGCTCATAAACAAACTTAACGTAATAACATACCGGTTAAAGAGACACCGGCATAAGTTGCATCACAGCCAAAAGCTTAAGTTTTATCTTACATCATAGACCCCGGCATACCGGGGTAGAATTTAACGGGCATTGTTTTGAGATAACAGGCACAAAGGATAGTGTTCAAGCAACAGGGGCTTCAGGGGGAGCAGCACCGGCCTCTGGAGCTTCCGGGGGCGCATCTCCGGCATCCTCATCTTCATCTTCCTCCTCCTCTTCTTCTTCGTCGCTGAGCCAATCCTGGACTCCAGGAGGAGGAGGGATGAAGGTGCGGATCGGCATGGACTCCGCGATCTGGTAGGCCCGGTCCTTCCGCTTTGCGGTGAGGACCGGATCCGTGTCCGTTGGAGCGTCGCGGCAGAGGCTGTGGAAGGAGTCCAGGTCGAGATCCTCGTACCAAGAGCAGGCGATGCGCAAGGCATGGTCTGCTCCGGCACGGGCCGCTGAGAATTGCCACTCGCGGATCCGGCGCCCTGCATCCTTTAGCCGATCGGCAGTAAGCGTGACGTTGGCTGGTATTGCCTCCCCAGGCCACAACACCTTGCAGATCTGGATGGCGACATCCGGAAGATCAGCAAGACTACGATCCACTGAGCGCATATGTTGCACTCGGACGGAAAGTGCGACCAAGTAGTCGTACCCGTCCCAGGGCGCGTCCATGTTGGGGAATTCTCGCGCCACCCGGTCGTCCATCACCTTCTTCACGGCGTAGGTCTGGGAGTCCGGGAAGTGCTCTACAAAGAGAAAAAGCATAAGGTTAAGATACCGGAAAACAATTGTCAACACCCGGATTTTTAAGTCCGGATGCCTATTATGTCATACATCGCAATCCCAGGAATATTGTTGTTGCGAGGCATAATAGTTAAGTATCACAGTCATCATTCATTACAACTCATAAAGTCTTACAAATTGGAATCACATGATCCATATTACACAAATAGTTGATCTGATGATCAACGAACTGATCAACGAACAAACACAAGTTCATAGCGGAAGCGTAAGATACAAGGACTCTATAGTCCACAGGCCAACGCTTGACGTTAGCAGACTCCTAGTTGTTGTAGACTTCCTGCTGACCGTCCTCCTCGTACTGCTGCTCCTCTTCATAGTCTGGCCATTTGAATAGCCAGGGACACAGCCGTGAGTACTTTACGTACTCGCAAACTAATACTAGTGTAAGTGCTAACATTTCTAGTAATGGGGTGCTAAGCTCTAGTTTCTTTGCATAAAGCTAGTTTTAGTTTACCAGTATTTACTAAAGACTTATTCCTGTGCTAACTAACTCAAGTGGGAACATTAGTGTCATTCCCACAACTCTGTTGTGTTTCAAAATACTCAAGTCACCATTCACCATTCATATCAACAACATGATCAAATTCTAATACTGGAAACTGTATGGCCTTTCCAACCGTCCCGTAACCGTGGACACGGCTATTCGAATAGATTTACACTCTGCAGAGGTTGCACACTTGTGCCACAACATTTGATTTCATCCGTCGGGATTTCCCCGAATCATCGTAACACGATACGCGGATCATCAACCATAACCTTTCATTTACTAACCCTAGTATGAGCACCTCTCCCCATGAGCTTGGCCTCCCGGTGATGACCAAGCTGTCATCCCGGGAACTGCACAGAGGCTTGGCCGTACAATTCACCTTCAATTCACATCATTCACCAACAACGGAGGCAGCCTCGGCATAACCCCTATGATGTGTGTTCGGAGGGAACTCATACTAAGATACATAAACTTCTAGTTAAGCCCTTACCCATAATCAGGTATTGTGGGGGTACTCAATAATTGGAAAGGTATCGCATCCAAACCAATACTAGTTTTTAATCAAAAATCACCATCTTCTCTTGGTCATATTCACCTTCAAAAGTCATTCATTATTTCACCACACATGTTCCCATCTAGAGTAGTCATATTTAATTTAGCACTAGCATCTAAGGATGAGGGGTGCTAAGTACTTTGCTTTGCTCCTAGGCTAACTTTGATACTCTTGTACTAATCTAACATTAACCCTATTGAATTTATGAGACAATAGTACAAAATAACAGTAAGTAAAACTTAAAAATAAAACTGGGAATTAGGCTCATAATATAAAGTAAATGGGTGGTGCTTGGCTCAGGATGAGCTAGCACTTTGCAAGAGTATTATCTTGCCTTGGTTGGGAAACTGGTCAAAGTGGTCTTCTTCTCCTTGACGGTAGACCTCCTCCTCCTCCGGATACTCCTCGGTACTAGCGTCTAAAATACGAATACGGGGTACACAATCATCACACCAATTTATGTACTAAACTAAGCACACATATGATTCACACAAATTAAACTAGCATCATATATCACTATTATGTTGGTGGATGGGTTTTTATTATTGATTAGAAAAAAAATAATTTCCTCTCATAATAATCTTTCATGTTGCTTTGAATTATTCAGAAAAATAATTTCCTCTCATTATCTTTTTAAGATTTAATTTCTCTTATGTATAATATGTGACCTAGGTTGACCCAAGTCAACCTCTTCACACTTATCATTTTGAGAAACTGATTTAAATGGGGTGTAGCATCCCATACAATTTAATTATAGCATGGTAATGATTTAATATCATCAACAAACCATATGAGATTTTTATGACCAGAGTCTCCACCTCATATTGGATTGTTCATGACAAGATTTAAATGGAAGAAAAGCTCCCATATGATTTACTAATATTTTTGGACAATATCTTTGACTAGAAATAGCCATAAGGGCATTTAAATCAACTAAGCCATGATCATTTAAAGTAAGCATGGCATATTTTTGTAGAAACAATTAGTATAAGTGAAATGTGAATTATTGGAGGTGGAAGTAACTGAAAAGCATTTATGGTTGATTTTTAAGAATTATTATAAGGCAGAAAAGTCCCTGCCTTGTTTATTTTGTCATTTTAATTCTACAAAAGATCTAGGGTTCTATCCAGTGGCATTGGGTAGACAATTTCATAAGGTTTCCAAAAATATAAAGTTTGTAAAATTTGGCTGAGTGGATTTGTCTCTATTAAATTTCAAAGTCAGCATCAGATTGCATATTCTAGTTATTCTGGAAATTCGAATTTGAATCCATGGGCTCGCGCGGGAAAATAACTGGGCTGCACAGGAAAAAGAAAACGGGCCGGCCCAAGTCTGCGTCCAGCGCAGCGGGCCGCCTGACGGGTGGGGGCCACGCGTCGGCGGGGTTTGGCCGGCGAAACGGTACGGCGAATGTGAGCCGTGCGATTAGAACACGATCGCACGGTCCACGCGCGTCGTCGTCGACGGCGGGCGAGGAACTCACCGGCGGCTGCGGTAGGGGTCGGAGGGCGCCCAGGGGCTCCGGCGGTCGCCGGCGGGGTGCGCCGCGACGTTGTCGAGGACGAGGATCCCCCTGGTAGCAGCGGCGTTTCCTGGGGCGGCCTCCTTCTCCGGCGATCGTCGGCTACCGTGGGCGGCGGCGAGCTAGCAATTGGAGCAGTGGGGTGGCTAATCGAGCGAGGGGAAGGGTCGAGGAGAGGCGGTGTGAGGAGGGGAAGCAGATGGTGTGCTCGGATTGAGAGGAGGAGTGCCCATTTTATAGTCGCGGGAGGTGGCCGTGGCGGAGCTGGCGGGTCATCGTCGTCGTGGTCGATCCGGGGCTGCGAAGGGGCAAGTGATGGGCTCGGAGAGTTGGCGACGTCCGGGCGAGCCGACGTACGTGATTGCGGTGAAGACGAGGCACTACAGCGACTGTGATCTTGACGGGAGCTCTCAGGCCAGGGCGGAGGGTCGTGGACGCGGTCGTCGTTCGTGGCGTTCCCGCGGGCCGAGGGCCATGTCCGGGCGATGCGGGGTGTTGTCTTGCGTCGGCCGGTGCGGAGAGTGGGGGCTAAGGTGACGCGAGGGAGCGAGGGTCGCCACGCTCCGGCGCGTCCGGTGGCGGCGCCATGCGCGCTCCGGCGTGGCATGGGTGTTCCTGGGCGCGTCTGGGCACGACGTTTTCTGCCTGTTGCGGTGCAAGTCTTGGTCGTGGCTTGGTCTAGGCATGCTCAGGTGAGTGAGACGGAGTGGTGTGACATGGCAGGGCTTGCTGGAATTGACCAGAGAGAGAAAGAGCATGAGGGTGGCATGACATGCCACGGCATGGATGCTCTGGTCAACATGAGCACGCTCCAGTGCTTGGCAAGTGGTGGAGATGGTGCAGTGAGGTGAGAGGAGGGTCCATGAGTGCAGGGGTGAGCCAGAATGGACTTGGTCAAGTGTGAAAAATCAGTATGGGCAACAATCTTTACCCTGCCTGCAAGGTGTTTGTGGAAATGCCCGAAAGAAAATAATTTTCGAATTTTGCAAATCTTTTTGGTGGGTTGTAATAATATATTCAATAGAGTATATTGGTGGTGGTGGTGGTCAAAATGGAATTGAAATGCAAAAATTTATTTTGCATAGGATCTTACATATGTGAGTTTGTCCCAACTTTGCATGCTTCTCATTTGAAATTGGTACAGAATTTGGGGTGGTGGATTTGGGCAAAGTTGTAGTGCTTGATGTGGTCTTGGATGAGGTGCAAAGAAATAGCCAGGTGTAGAAGTGAAAAGTGAAAATGCAGGGGCTCAAAGTGAGCAGCAGAGTAAAAAGGGCACAAGTGACCATATTGCATGTATCTTGGAATTTGAATTTGATTTTGGTTTGAGTTGAGTTTCTTCACTTCCAAAAGTATTTAAAAGTGTTTAGTAACCATCTACACCCAATGGTGCAAACCAAATTGGCCTAGATCAAAGATTTGTAAAAATGGCCTATGCCCTATGTGTGTGTGAGATTGATTTTTATTATTTCTTTTCCCTTTTCTTTTTATTTGATTTTGGATGATCAAGTGATCATTGCTAGGGTTTTAGAGTGAGGGAGAACACATAAGCAAGTATCATGGCAATTGCACACTCAAATAATTAATCAAGTGATCTACATGCATAAACCTTTATGATGAGAAAAAGTTTTTGTTAACCCTAATTTTTGGGATCTTGAATTTCTCTCTTGTTCATTTGATTGAAATTTGGGATGTTACAAACCCTTCCCCCTTACAAAAGATCTCGTCCCGAGATCGAGAGAAAACTAGGTACTAAATAGATCGGGGTATTCTTTCTTCATGTCTTCTTCGCGTTCCCAAGTGGCTTCGTCTTCAGTGTGATTGCTCCACTGAATCTTCAAGAACTTGATACTCCTGGTGCGGGTGGTTCTGTATGCTTCTTCCAGGATGCGGATTGGTACTTCGCGGTATGTCAAGTCTGTGTTAATATCCACCGAACGATGATCTATATTCTTGAATACTTCAGTCTTCTCCGGTACTTCAAGGCACTTTCGGAGCAGTGAGATGTGAAACACATTGTGCACAGCTGCCATTTCTTCAGGTAGTTCCAGTTGATAAGACACTTCGCCTCGGCGACTCAGAACTTTGAAGGGTCCGACATATCGGGGTGCGAGTTTTCCTTTCACGTGGAATCTCTGCATTCCCTTGAGGGGTGACACCTTGAGGTAGACAAAATCTCCAATCTCAAAGGTCATCTCTCGGCGTCTTTTGTCGGCGTAGCTCTTCCGTCGGGATTGTGCGATCTTGAGGTACTCGCGGATCTTGTGCACCTTCTCTTCGGCTTCTCGAAGAACATCTGGTCCAAAGACTTGGCTTTCTCCGACTTCTGACCAGTTCAGAGGGGTACGGCATTTTCTCCCATACAGGGCTTCAAAGGGGGCCATTTGTAAGCTGGCTTGATAACTGTTGTTGTACGAGAATTCTGCATAGGGAAAGCAGTCTTCCCACTTGGATCCATATTCCAGCACACAGGCTCTCAACATATCTTCTAGTATCTGATTGACTCTCTCGGTCTGTCCGTCAGTCTGCGGGTGATAAGCGGTGCTGAAGTTCAGACGGGTTCCTAGTCCTTCATGCACTTTCTGCAGAATCTTGAGGTGAACTGTGATCCTCTATCTGACACAATTGACTTCGGGGTTCCGTGCAGGGCTACTATCCTTGAGATGTATAACTCAGCTAACTTTGGGCCTTGGTAGGTGGTCTTGACAGGGATGAAGTGTGCAACCTTGGTCAACCTATCAATGACAACCCAGATGGAGTCATTTCCTCTGCTAGATTTGGGCAATCCTGTGATAAAGTCCATACTGACAGAATCCCATTTCCACTCAGGAATCTGTAAAGGTTGCAACAGTCCTGCGGGTCGTTGATGTTCTGCCTTGACTCGCTGACAGATATCACACTTGGCGATATAACTTCCTATCTCTCGCTTCATTCCGTGCCACCAGAATTGTTCCTTCAGGTCTTGGTACATCTTGGTTCCTCCGGGATGAATGGAATACAGGGTGTCGTGGGCTTCCTTCAGTATGACTTGCTTCAATTCTGAATCTGACGGTACACACAGGCGACCGTTATACCAAAGTACTCCTTCTTCGTCGATGGTGAATCCTGGTGCTTTTCCTGCAGCTATCTGACTCTTGATTCCGTCAATGCTGGCATTCCCCTTCTGGGCTTCTTTGATCTGTCCAACCAAAGTAGGCTGCAGTTCTATGCTGGCTAGGTATCCTTCACTAACGAGTTCCATTCTGAAATGTTCAAACTCTTGGTGTAGGCTAGGCTGTTCATTTGCGATCATGGAGTTTAACTGACAAGGCAGTCTACTCAGGGCATCTGCTACTACATTGGCCTTGCCGGGGTGATAGTGGATCTCCATATCATAATCCTTGATTAACTCTAACCATCTGCGTTGCCTCATGTTCAGCTCTTTCTGGGTGAAGATATACTTCAGGCTCTTGTGATCCGAATAGATCTCGCATCGATTACCCATGAGGTAATGACGCCAAACTTTCAGGGCTAACACTACGGCTGCGAGTTCGAGGTCATGGGTTGGGTAGTTCTGCTCATGCTGTTTCAGTTGCCGGGACAGGTATGATATCACTTTTCCTCCTTGCATCAACACACATCCAAGACCAATCTTGGACGCATCACAGTAGACATCAAATGGCTTGGTGATATCCGGCATGATCAATATTGGAGCTGTGGTCAATCTGTTCTTGAGCTGTTGGAAACTTTCTTCACATTTGGCAGTCCATTCAAACTTCTTGTCCTTCTTCAGCAGTTGAGTCATGGGTCGGGCTATGCTAGAAAATCCTTCAACGAATCGGCGGTAATATCCCGCTAATCCGAGAAATGCGCGGACCTCGGTCTGAGTGGTTGGGGCTTTCCATTCTGTGACAGTCTTGATCTTGGCGGGATCTACAGCAATTCCTCCTGCTGACAATATATGTCCCAGGAATCCTACCTCCTTCAACCAAAACTCACACTTACTGAACTTGGCATATAACTTGTGCTGCCTCAGGGTTTCTAGGATTATTTCCAAGTGTTGTTCATGTTCCTCTTCGGTTTTGGAGTAGATAAGAATGTCATCGATGAAAACAACGACGAACTTATCCAAAAAGTTCATGAAGACTTTGTTCATGAGGTTCATGAAGTAGGCGGGGGCATTGGTTAATCCAAATGACATGACATTATACTCATACAGTCCATATCTGGTGGTGAAAGCAGTCTTTGGGATATCCGTTGCACGGATCTTCAGTTGATGGTAGCCAGTCCTAAGGTCAATCTTGGAGAATACGGTGGCACCGGCTAGGCTGGTCAAACAGATCTTCTATCTTTGGCAAGGGGTATTTGTTTTTGATGGTGACATCGTTAAGTTTACGATAATCCGTACATAACCGATTGGCACCATCTTTCTTATCCACAAATAAAACTGGTGATCTCCAAGGTGACGAACTTGGTCGAATCAGACCTTTATGCAACATATCATCCAGTTGCTTCTTCAGTTCTCTCAATTCTGCCGGGTTCATGCTATAGGCTCTCTGGGCTATAGGTCCTGTTCCAGGAATTAACTCGATGATAAACTCGATATCCCGATCCGGGGGCATACCGGGTAGATCATCCGGAAACACATCAGCGTATCGACAAACGACCCTGATCCGATCCGAGTTGGTTTGGCTACTCCTTGGTTGCAAGTGAAATTTACTGGGAGTTTTTCGGACACATGTTCTATTGTTATTCCGGTGCTACTAGTCATGGTGATGGCCTTCTTGGCGCGGTCTATCAATCCATGATGTTTCGCCATCCAATCCATTCCTAGTACTACTTCCAATCCTTTTGTTCCCGGAACAATTAAGTTTGCAAAAAACATTATTTCTTGAATTCCGATGGGTACTTCTTTGCAAAATTTTCTAGCTTTAGTTGTTGATCCAGGTATTTGAACTATCATGACATGTTTCAAGCTGATTGGTTGAATCTTACTAGTGCTCACAAAATCTTCGGTAACAAATGAATGTGATGCTCCGGAATCAAACAACACTCTTGCTGGTACGGAATTAACAGAAAACATACCCAGCACCACATCTGGGGCTTCCTGGGCTTCTTCGGCGTTCATGTGGTAGAGGCGACCTCCGCGGTTGTGCGGGTTGTTGGGGGCGAACTTCTTGCCGGTGGAGACACGGTGTTGCTGCCGAGCGAGTGCGGCGGTGTTGCCGGCGAGCTTGGCCAGCCTTTTGGGGCACTCATTGGAAAAGTGTCCCACCACTCCACATTCATAGCGGTGATTGTGGACTTGTCTTTGGCTCCAACCGGAATAGCATTGCTTCCGGTCCTTGGTGCAGTGTTGGTGTTGGTGTTGTTGGTGTTGGGGGCTCGCGGCGGAGCGCGGTTGAAGTTGCTGTTGTGGTGCACATAGGAATTGGGGTTGTTGCTGTTGTGGTGGGGGCCTCCTGGCCTTGGGTTTCCTCCGCTCCGGTTCTGAAAACCGGGGCGCGACACTTGGTTCTGGGGCTTGTTGTTTCTGGGGGCGAAACCACTGCTTGAGCTAGGGCGGTATCTCGGGGCATTGCTGGGCCCACTCTGGTTCATCATGCGGCGCTTGCGGTTTTCATTGGCCTGGTGCAACTTGCCTTCCATTTGGATGGAAGAATCTACTAAGGCTTCAAGGTCAGCAAAGGGAATGTTGACCAGTACTGTCTGCATCTCGTCGTGCAGGCCGTTCGGAATCTCTCCTTCCTTTTCTCATTGGTGTCGGTTTCATCGGGGCGTACCTTGACAGGGTGAGGAACCTGTCGCGGTATTCTACCACCGACATCCGGCCTTGCTTCAGTTCCCGGAATTCATCCCTCATCTTCTTGATCAAACCTGGGGGTACATGGTACTTGCTAAACTTGAGCTTAAAGTCAGCCCAAGTCATCATCTGTCCGGCATTCAATGCACGGGCGCTGGTCCACCAAGCTCTTGCTGGTCCTGCTAAGTAGTGCGTAGCAAACAGCACTTTCTCATTCTCATCCACTCCAGCTACTTCCAAGTTATTCTCCATGGTTTGCAGCCAATCATCTGCATCTAAGGGTTCTTCAGTCTTGCTGAAAACAGGTGGGTTGGTGTTTTGGAAATTCTTGAGTTTGGACCCTGGATGGTCATGGTGCCCATGGCCTTGCTGGTTGTTGGCTAACTGTTGCAGTGCTGCGAGGCTGGCTTGACGTTCAGCTCGGTCTGTCTCCCTGTCTGCCATCAGGGTCTGCAGCAGTTGCATCATCGCATCTGAGTTCGCGTTGCGGTGAGCCATCTGAACAGATAGATAGATCATGAGATAAGAGGGAATTTTCTATGGCTTATTTTGGGTAACTTTTAAACTTTAAAGACTTTTGATGATGCATATAACACACAAACATTCATTCATTCATAACAAGCATCACAGATTACAAGCTAACACACTAAGGGTTTTAAGAACCCTTCTTCTTCATTCTACGATACAAGGGACCGGATACATACTCATACCCAGGGTTTTAAGAACCCTTCATGCTACGATACAAAGGACGGGGTACAAGCCATTCCTACACATGTGATCTAGTGCAACACTACTCGTCATCTTCATCCATATCAATGGGAATGATCCCATCTTCCGCGGCTTCCAGAAACTCGTAGTCCTCCTCATCAGTGAACTCATCATCCTCAAAGTCGTTGTCATCACTCAGGAAGTCATCGCCTCCCTGAAGGTCATCTCCTTCCTCCTCCATCTCCTGGATCTGGTCCTGCTGAGTACGGACAGTCACCTCCAAGGTGCGGATCTTCTCGCGAAGGCGGCGGATAGTGGCATCCTTCTTGGCGCGCTGCAAGCGGAGTATCTTGCGGTCCTTGGCGAGCATCTGGATAGCTTCGGCATGGTGAGCTACAGTCATCTGGGCACGGTGGTTGTGAACCCGCGTCCGCTCCAGGTCCTTCCGGGTCTCATGAAGCATGAAGTCCAAATGCTGCACATGGATCATGAGCACCGGGTGCGAAGAGGGTGCCATGGGTTCTCCCATGGTGTCGTGTCTGGCGAAGTAGGCGAAGCGGCTTCCCCGGAGTGCGGCGATGTGCTGTCCGCACACCCGAGCAAGTCCCTCCTGAAGAGCGTGAGCAAGCCCGTCCGGCCAGTTGCATGCCTTGAAGGAGAAAAGGATCCTCTCCGAGATGGGAGGCTCCGAACTTCCCTTCAAGTCGGCGGTGATCATCCACTGCTTGTTCCCCGGTGGGGGTGTCGTGGATCCGGACGCCATGGAACTTGGGAGGTGGACGTTCGAGCCTCTCGGACACAAGGTACAAGTCGCGCTCGAACACCGGACTTCCTCCGTTCTCCGGGTCGTAGGTCTCCGTCTGGACGTAGGGCTCCATCTGAAAGTGAAATGGATGAGTAAGTTAGAGATGTGACTAAGTGTGGCAATATTTTAGATGTATTTAAAAAGAAGAGCATGGTCATCATTTTTGAAAAGATCCGGTAGAAAAGAGAATGAGTAAGTTTTTCCCAAGTATTCACTCACTTTGTTTTAGAAATTAAATTTTTCGGAACGTCCATTCTAAACTAGGGTCTCCTAAGGTCAAACAATGGCTCTGATACCAACTTGTCAACACCCGGATTTTCAAGTCCGGATGCCTATTATGTCATACATCGCAATCCCAGGAATATTGTTGTTGCGAGGCATAATAGTTAAGTATCACAGTCATCATTCATTACAACTCATAAAGTCTTACAAATTGGAATCACATGATCCATATTACACAAATAGTTGATCCGATGATCAACGAACTGATCAACGAACAAACACAAGTTCATAGCGGAAGCGTAAGATACAAGGACTCTATAGTCCACGAGGCCAACGCTTGACGTTAGCGGACTCCTAGTTGTTGTAGACTTCCTGCCGACCGTCCTCCTCGTACCTGCTTGCTCCTCTTCATAGTCCGGCCATTTGAATAGCCGGGGACACGAGCCGTGAGTACTTTACGTACTCGCAAACTAATACTAGTGTAAGTGCTAACATTTCTAGTAATGGGGTGCTAAGCTCTAGTTTCTTTGCATAAAGCTAGTTTTAGTTTACCAGTATTTACTAAAGACTTATTCCCGTGCTAACTAACTCAAGTGGGAACATTAGTGTCATTCCCACCACTCTGTTGTGTTTCAAAATACTCAAGTCACCATTCACCATTCATATCAACAACATGATCAAATTCTAATACTGGAAACTGTATGGCCTTTCCAACCGTCCGTAACCGTGGACACGGCTATTCGAATAGATTTACACTCTGCAGAGGTTGCACACTTGTGCCACAACATTTGATTTCATCCGTCGGGATTTCCCCGAATCATCGTAACACGATGACGCGGATCATCAACCATAACCTTTCATTTACTAACCCTAGTATGAGCACCTCTCCCCATGAGCTTGGCCTCCCGGTGATGACCAAGCTGTCATCCCGGGAACCGCACGAGGCTTGGCCGTACAATTCACCTTCAATTCACATCATTCACCAACAACGGAGGCAGCCTCGGCATAACCCCTATGATGTGTGTTCGGAGGGAACTCATACTAAGATACATAAACTTCTAGTTAAGCCCTTACCCATAATCGGGTATTGTGGGGGTACTCAATAATTGGAAAGGTATCGCATCCAAACCAATACTAGTTTTTAATCAAAAATCACCATCTTCTCTTGGTCATATTCACCTTCAAAAGTCATTCATTATTTCACCACACATGTTCCCATCTAGAGTAGTCATATTTAATTTAGCACTAGCATCTAAGGATGAGGGGTGCTAAGTACTTTGCTTTGCTCCTATGCTAACTTTGATACTCTTGTACTAATCTAACATTAACCCTATTGAATTTATGAGACAATAGTACAAAATAACGATAAGTAAAACTTAAAAATAAAACTGGGAATTAGGCTCATAATATAAAGTAAATGGGTGGTGCTTGGCTCAGGATGAGCTAGCACTTTGCAAGAGTATTATCTTGCCTTGGTTGGGAAATTGGTCAAAGTGGTCTTCTTCTCCTTGACAGTAGACCTCCTCCTCCTCCGGATACTCCTCGGTACTAGCGTCTAAAATACGAATACGGGGTACACAATCATCACACCAATTTATGTACTAAACTAAGCACACATATGATTCACACAAATTAAACTAGCATCATATATCACTATTATGTTGGTGGATGGGTTTTTATTATTGATTAGAAAAAAAAAATTTCCTCTCATAATAATCTTTCATGTTGCTTTGAATTATTCAGAAAAATAATTTCCTCTCATTATCTTTTTAAGATTTAATTTCTCTTATGTATAATATGTGACCTAGGTTGACCCAAGTCAACCTCTTCACACTTATCATTTTGAGAAACTGATTTAAATGGGGTGTAGCATCCCATACAATTTAATTATAGCATGGTAATGATTTAATATCATCAACAAACCATATGAGATTTTTATGACCAGAGTCTCCACCTCATATTGGATTGTTCATGACAAGATTTAAATGGAAGAAAAGCTCCCATATGATTTACTAATATTTTTGGACAATATCTTTGACTAGAAATAGCCATAAGGGCATTTAAATCAACTAAGCCATGATCATTTAAAGTAAGCATGGCATATTTTTGTAGAAACAATTAGTATAAGTGAAATGTGAATTATTGGAGGTGGAAGTAACTGAAAAGCATTTATGGTTGATTTTTAAGAATTATTATAAGGCAGAAAAGTCCCTGCCTTGTTTATTTTGTCATTTTAATTCTACAAAAGATCTAGGGTTCTATCCAGTGGCATTGGGTAGACAATTTCATAAGGTTTCCAAAAATATAAAGTTTGTAAAATTTGGCTGAGTGGATTTGTCTCTATTAAATTTCAAAGTCAGCATCAGATTGCATATTCTAGTTATTCTGGAAATTCGAATTTGAATCCATGGGCTCGCGCGGGAAAATAACTGGGCTGCACAGGAAAAAGAAAACGGGCCGGCCCAAGTCTGCGTCCAGCGCAGCGGGCCGCCTGACGGGTGGGGGCCACGCGTCAGCGGGGTTTGGCCAGCGAAACGGTACGGCGAATGTGAGCCGTGCGATTAGAACACGATCGCACGGTCCACGCGCGTCGTCGTCGACGGCGGGCGAGGAACTCACCGGCGGCTGCAGTAGGGGGTCGGAGGGCGCCTGGGGGCTCCGGCGGTCGCCGGCGGGGTGCGCCGCGACGTTGTCGAGGACGAGGATCCCCCTGGTAGCAGCGGCGTTTCCTGGGGCGGCCTCCTTCTCCGGCGATCGTCAGCTACCGTGGGCGGCGGCGAGCTAGCAATTGGAGCGAGTGGGGTGGCTAATCGAGCGAGGGGAAGGGTCGAGGAGAGGCGGTGTGAGGAGGGGAAGCAGATGGTGTGCTCGGATTGAGAGGAGGAGTGCCCATTTTATAGTCGCGGGAGGTGGCCGTGGCGGAGCTGGCGGGTCATCGTCGTCGTGGTCGATCCAGGGCTGCGAAGGGGCAAGTGATGGGCTCGGAGAGTTGGCGACGTCCAGGCGAAGCTGACGTACGTGATTGTGGGGAAAACGAGGCACTACAGCGGCGGTGAGCTTGACGGGAGCTCTCAGGCCATGGCGGACGGTCGTGGACGCGGTCGTCGTCTGTGGCGTTCCCGCGGGCCAGGGGCCATGTCCAGGCGATGCAGGGTGTTGTCTTGCGTCGACTGGTGCAGAGAGTGGGGGCTAAGGTGACGCGAGGGAGCGAGGGTCGCCACGCTCTGGCGCGTCCAGGGCTGGCGCCATGCGCGCTCTGGCGTGGCATGGGTGTTCCTGGGCGCGTCTGGGCACGACGTTTTCTGCCTGTTGCGGTGCAAGTCTTGGTCGTGGCTTGGTCTAGGCATGCTCAGGTGAGTGAGACGGAGTGGTGTGACATGGCAGGGCTTGCTGGAATTGACCAGAGAGAGAAAGAGCATGAGGGTGGCATGACATGCCACGGCATGGATGCTCTGGTCAACATGAGCACGCTCCAGTGCTTGGCAAGTGGTGGAGATGGTGCAGTGAGGTGAGAGGAGGGTCCATGAGTGCAGGGGTGAGCCAGAATGGACTTGGTCAAATGTGAAAAATCAGTATGGGCAACAATCTTTACCCTGCCCGCAAGGTGTTTGTGGAAATGCCCGAAAGAAAATAATTTTCGAATTTTGCAAATCTTTTTGGTGGGTTGTAATAATATATTCAATAGAGTATATTGGTGGTGGTGGTGGTCAAAATGGAATTGAAATGCAAAAATTTATTTTGCATAGGATCTTACATATGTGACAAAGTTCCAACTTTGCTTGCTTCCCATTTGAGATTGGTGATGAATTTGGGGTGGTGGCTTTGGGCAAAGTTGTAGTGCTTGATGTGGTCTTGGATGAGGTGCAAAGAAATAGCCAGGTGTAGAAGTGAAAAGTGAAAATGCAGGGGCTCAAAGTGAGCAGCAGAGTAAAAAGGGTACAAGTGACCATATTGCATGTATCTTGGAATTTGAATTTGATTTTGGTTTGAGTTGAGTTTCTTCACTTCCAAAAGTATTTAAAAGTGTTTAGTAACCATCTACACCCAATGGTGCAAACCAAATTGGCCTAGATCAAAGATTTGTAAAAATGGCCTATGCCCTATGTGTGTGTGAGATTGATTTTTATTATTTCTTTTCCCTTTTCTTTTTATTTGATTTTGGATGATCAAGTGATCATTGCTAGGGTTTTAGAGTGAGGGAGAACACATAAGCAAGTATCATGGCAATTGCACACTCAAATAATTAATCAAGTGATCTACATGCATAAACCTTTATGATGAGAAAAAGTTTTTGTTAACCCTAATTTTTGGGATCTTGAATTTCTCTCTTGTTCATTTGATTGAAATTTGGGATGTTACAACAATCTACCGGAAGGAAAAAAGAACACAAATATGCTTCCAAAGAGAAAAAGCTTGCAAGCGAAGGAAGGAACAAGATAGAAGCTTACTGAGAGCCACCGCGTTGATCTGCATGGCCAACCGATCAAATTCCTTATGATCAGTGGTCATGAGCTCACTGTAGTGCTCCGCCGCTTTCCGCGCCTTCTTCTCCTCCTCCAGCTCAGCCCTCAGCACCGCGCTAGAGTTGCTGGAATCCTCCAGCACCTCAGCCAGCTTGGCCTCAGCCGCCGCTTTGGCGTCCCTCATCTCCTCATCATGCCGGAGACCGGCCTGGATGGCCTGCTCCTTGAGCTTCCGGGAGATTTCCTTCTGGGCGTCCAAGGCCTCCTGGTGCTTCCGGATGAGCTGCTCCTTTTTAGCTGAAACCCGGAAAGAGAAAGTGTTAGCAAAAAATGTAACCGATAAAGCACACAAAGGCAAAAGCAACCGGAAAAAGAACAGTACTTTGGAGGGCGCTGAGCTGGATCTGGAGGGCCTCAATGGAGGCTTCCGGAATGGCTGTTATGCAAAAAATCACAAGTGTTAAGAAGGAAAGTTTGTCCGTACAAAAGAAGCCGGATATATAAGGAAAACAACCTTGGCAATGGTTGTGGGCCTCCGCCAGATCCCGGTGCTCCCAGAGAAGCTCCTCGAAGAGCTGCTTCCGGGCGTCCGCCGTGCTCTGTTTAAGTAAAACGTCAAGTGTGAAGATGCCGGTTTTCGGTATCTTTAAGAAAGTTTCGCGCTCAGAGCTGCGCTCTCAACCCGAAACTCGGGGACTAGGAAGATATATATAATCTTAAAAGAGTAAAAACTGACATGTTTGTAAAAAAGAGAAGTTGGAGTTTGGTGAAACTTACCACCACGTTGCTGGTGGCGTCATGCCACGCGTTGTCGAACTCCCTCACTGCGCGCTTAAGCCGCATGAAGTGCTCTTCAGTGCTCTTGGGGCCGGCCGGGTCGACAATAGGAAGCCGGTCCCTCCCCACGCCGCGCGTAGCCGCGGACACATCTGCCTGATTCCACTTTTCAGCGTAATCGAGCAAATGCCCCAGCTCGCGGCCCTCGCGCTTTAGCTCGGTGATCCGGCCTAGCAGGCCGGTAGCCTTCTCCCCGGCCACGATAGCGGCGGGGCCGGTGTGCAGCACCAAGGGCTGCGGACCAGAAGCCGTTGCCTTCCCCTTGAAAGGTTCCAGCACGCGGAGCTTGGCGCCTTCTGGCGGTGGTGCCGGATTGTTTTTGGCCGCGACGAGCTCTTGGCTTGGCGGCGGCGTTGGAGGCTTGGCTGCACCAGAGCCTCCGGCTGAACCTGCCGGAGGAGGCATGGAAGTAGTCTTGGGCGGCGCGGAGGCAGAGGGCGCGCCCGGAGCAGTTGCAGTCTTGCCGGCGCGGAAGTTTCCGGCAAAGACTTAGAGGAGGAGGAAGCGGAGATCTTCTTCTTTTTCTTGGGCGCGGTGGGAACCAAAGTTCCCACCGGCCCGGCATCTTCGGATTCGGCGCCGGTGTTGCTGGCGCCGGTATCTTGATTCTCAGGAGGGGAGACAAGGTCCTCCTCCGCGCGGTGATCTGGAGAGTTAGGGGCCGCGCGCCCCGCACTTGCAGTGCCCCCCAGAGGGGAGGCGGAAGAGTTGCCGGCACCAGATGGTACCGGACTTTGACGAGGAGGAGGTGAAGACCTCGCGGGATCTTCAGAGCTTTACGGAGGGATTCCGGAAGCGCTCTTTGAAACCTTGAGCGCTGGGCTGAAAAAGATAGAAAAAAGAGGATTGGAAAAAATCATCCGGAAGGGAAAGTTGGAACAACAAAACAGCAAAAGGAAAAGAGGAGTCTTACCCGTCAGACGTAGGCATCTCCCGCCTCACGTAATGCCTCTTGGAGGGCTTCTTGGGGCGCTTGGCGGGGGGAGCCGCGCTCGGGCCGGCGTTAGGTTCCGGATCCTTCCTCTTCTTGTCCTGGGAGGTGAGTTTCTCCAGGAACTCTTGGCCGACCTCCGCCTGCAGCGGAACCGCATGCTCGGGGACCTGCGGGTCGGTGCTGGCTGAGGGAGCGTCTACAAAAAGATAACCGGTAAGGAAACGAAAAGGCCA
The DNA here is from genome assembly GCF_022539505.1 of Lolium rigidum. Lineage (NCBI taxonomy): Eukaryota > Viridiplantae > Streptophyta > Magnoliopsida > Poales > Poaceae > Lolium > Lolium rigidum. Next base: position 131,104,594 of record NC_061510.1, read on the forward strand.
AATACCTCAAGTAGCACAACATCATCGTCCGAGCCGGATTCTTTCTTGGAAAAGTTACCGGGGCGAGAAATGGGAATCCGGCCCATCTTGAGGTCGGCCCAGTGGATATAAGGATCCGGGTCCTCTTTATCTAAAGCCCGGTTCCGACAAAGGCCTCGCTTCTCCGCCTCGATGCGAGGGAAGCGCAACTTGGCCTACAAAGAAGGAAAAAGATAGTTAATAATGTATCAAAAAGATACCGGAAAACAACCCGGATCGCCTAATCACTTACTTCTGCAGTTGGAGGGTTGAGGGAGCTGAGAGGCAAAAGGCCCCATTCCCAATCCAGCGGCATGGAGGTCTGACAGATGTGCCTGGCCTTGAGGACTACGTCCTCTTTGCTAAGAGGGAGGCCGGTGATCTTGGTAGGATCGTCGGGGCCATACATCTCGCTCATCTTGTGAGCCCGGCGCTTGAGGGGGAAGAACCCGGCGCGGAATAAAAGTCCGGACAATGTCATCCGGACAGAAGGCAATGTCCTTCATGAGTTGCTTCATGAAGCGTATAATCTGGTTGGTCTCTACATGAGTGTCCTTCGGGTTATAGATCCAGTTGGCCCTCGTGGGCACTGCCGGATTGAAAGCCGGCAGATTAATAAGATCGGCGGGGCTGGTGTTCTTCACGTAGAAGAAAGTCCTTTCCCATGCCCGGCATGAGTCAAGACCGGCAAACTTAAAGAAGGGGCTCCCCTGGCAGGAGCCGATGATACAAGACCCACATTGAACAGGAGGTTTAGGCTTGGGAATTTCCTTGCCCTGAACGGAGTTTATCCGAAGGGAAAAGAAACGAGCGAAAGTCTCGCGAGTGGGGCGGAGACCCATGCAGGCTTCCATGAAGGTTGCGTAACAAGAAAGATAGAACATGGCATTGCCAGGAAGATGGTGAGGTTGGAGTTTATAGAAGTCAAGAAATTGGCGAAAGAAATCGGAGGCAGGAAGGCCGAATCCGCGCTCGAAGTGGGCAAGGAAAACGACGAACTCACCGTCTTCAAGATCCGGTTCGATCTTGTCGCCAGGATGCCGGTAGGATACTCCTTCCGGTATCCTTCTGGACCGATAAAGCCAGTCAATCTCATGCTGGGTTACCTCAGAACCTTTCCAGGCCCCGCGTGTGATGCCGGAAAGATCGACTCCGGAAGCCTGGCTAGAGCTGTCGGCGTCTTGACTCGCTCCGGTATCAATTTCCATCCGGGGCTCGCCGGAAGCTTGACTCTCGCGGCTGTTGGAGGAAGATTCGGAAAGATATTGCTCGCTAGACGTAAGAGTCAAACAGACACCGGTTTCTACTCGAAAACAGCTTTCCCAAGATCTACTCTTGAACGAAGATCTACGAGTAAGAGAAAAAGCGAAAGAAAAGAGGAAGTAAATACCCCACTGACCCAAGATCTGGAAAGCAAAGGAGAGAGAGGTAAAAGTGCATCGAACCTAACCTGAGGCGGCGGAGAAGTTGAAGGAGAAGGTCGCCGGCGGCGAGGCAAGCTCCTGGCCGTCGACGAGGGCTGGCGACGGAGAGCGGTGAGGTCCGCTGGAGAAAGCTTGAAGCAGCAGCGGGGAAGAAGCACCACAGAAACCTGGCACGGTGGAAAGCTTCACCGCGGCGGGAAGAACGGCGCAGGTTTGTCGGGAGAGAGGCTCTGGCGGCGACCGACGGCGACGAGGAAACGAGCGGCGAAGGGCTCGAAGTGCTCTGGAGTGGGGGCGAATGCGAAGAAGGGGATGAAGAAGAAACCGCTCCCCCGTATATAGGAAAAGGAGTTAGTGGGCTGAAAACCGCTGGGCCGCGACGGTTCGCCTCGTGGGCCGCCACGTGGCACGAAGGTACACCCGTAAAAATTAAGAGGCCACAGGGTCGCCGCACGGATCCGGAATGGCCAGAGGGATCCGGTGTGGCGCACCTAATGCTGGCGTAGAAGCCGAAGGGAAGTGACCACTGACACTGACAAGCCAGAAGCAGTACGCATGTCTCTGTCAAGCACAGTGCCCGAGAAATTCTCGACTTCGCCGAGGAGGGATTTAATGTCAAAGATACCGGAGGAAAAAGAAAAATCCGGAAGATAGCAGAAAGAGGCTAAGGCAAAGAGGCCGGCATCTTCGAACAAAATACCGGAAAGATCAAACCGGTACATTGTGAGATAGGAAACTGGCATGGTCCGTCGGATAAAATCCACCGGACTATACTAGCTTCGGGGACTAATGTTGGGGGGATGACCCCCGGTATGCCAAAAGCATGCCAAACCGGATGGTTTGAGCCGTCAGGATACCGGTTTGATATTCATTCCGGACGGTGAACTCAGGCTTTTGGCTAAGGAAGCCTATACCGGTATGCCCAAAGAGAGGCATGCCGGAATGAGCTAAGAAGATACTGGACTACCGGTATAAGCAAAGCTGGTCAAAGATTCTCTCAGGAGCTAGAAGACAAAGGTGAGCAAAGCAAAGTGGCTTTAAGCGAAGCCGTGACGCAAAAGACCAAGGTGACGCCCAAAGAAGCCGGAGGACAGCAGCCTCCATGTTTAAAGAAGATACCGGCGTCACCTATGATTAAAGTAGCTTTGTAAAGTAGCTTTGTAAAGTAACTTTGTAAAGTAGTTTGTCTGTTCAAAGATGCCATTAGGGTTTATTAGGGTTCCTTCCCCTGTAAGCCACCCTCTCCCCTATATAAGGAGAGGGGGTAAGCCCCTTCACGGGCACGACGATGATGTGATACAACGCAAGAGAATATACGTTCATGTACGAAGACCACCTGTAACCATGTTCATGCAATAGAGAAGATCTTGAACGGGGTTCATCCTTGTGTCTCTCTTCTTCTACCTCTGGCATTGGCCAAGTTCTTGAGGAAAGCACCCGGAAGTTCATCCTACCCGATCCAAAACCCTCCCCCGAATCCTCTAGCGTCCAACTCGGCCCCAACTTAAGCCATCCCATGGCATCTGTCTGTTCACCACGACGACAACTGACACTGGAAGCTCCGCTAGGGGAAGAGTCAAGAAAGTTGCCAACAAGAGGAAAGATAAACATCCAGCACAAGATGAGGATGTTACTGAGTTAGTGCCAACTTTCAATGTTGGCGCAGTCACTGTTACTACCTGGAGGAGAATTCGAGATAAGAATCCCTATCGCTTCCCGGAACCCACTTACCTTGGAAGTGATAAATTCTTCTGGACCATCACTCAGCAGCACTTGTGGGAGGAATACTACAATTCTCAAGAGTACATGAAGAACGGTACTTTTGTGATGCCCAAGGCCATCAAGGATGTTCTTACAATGCATGAAGCCACCAAGTATCACTTTGTGGTTGCCACCTTGAGGCGGATGGGGTTGTTTGATCTCATGTGCTTGACACCTCCTAATGAGAGCTATTGCCCAATCCTTGTGAGGCAATTTCATTGCACTGTGTTTTTCCATAATGATGCAGCTCGCACTATGACTTGGATGACAGGAAAGGAACAGTATTCTTGCACCTATCTTGAGTTCTGTGAAGCCTTGGGGTTTGGAGGTGGTCGTGCTCGTGGCTTCAAGATACACTCTCAGGACCGGTTCCATAAAGAGGACATTGCTTTCTGCTATCCTTCGGAACCCACAGCTGGCCCTCCCACTATCTCTGGGATGTACTACTCCTACCTTCTACTTGCCAAGCTCTTCCGTGAGAACCTCATCAGCAAGTCTGGGGATACAAGTGAATGTCGTGCCACACATCTGAACTTGATGTACTATTGCCACCCTGAGCGCCAGAAGACCATTGATGGATGTGATCTCATCTATTGTGAGCTGAAGCGCTCTGTTCGCGAGCGGATGACGCCAAACTATGCTCGGTACATTCAGCTGCTCATCAACAAGGTTGTGCCAGCACCTCTCAATACTGAAGGTGAAAGGGTCAAGATGGAGGCTTTCAAGGTTCCTCTCCAAGGAGATAAACCGGACGTTCCTTCCATGATGCCTTCTGAGCGTAGGACCAAGGAACGACATGACCCTGCTAGCTCCAGCCACTCTAGGCGCCCACAGCACGGCGCCTCTCGGTTCTTCTCCAGCTTGTGGCAAATGTGCAGGAATACCAATGATGTTGCACATCAAAGTCTTGCTTTGAACCAGGAGACCAGGAGGCGACAGAATGAGTTCATGGCTACTAGGAATGCCCCTGTTTCTCCCCCTAGACCTGAGATGGAGCATGTACATGCTCCTACTTGGGAGATGCCCTCTATTACTGATGAGATGTTTCAGAACTTCGACCTCTCCATGTATGCTCACAGTGGTCTTCCTCCTCACACTGCTCACTCTGGACATAGAAATGATGATGATGATGAAGAGGATGAAGGTGATGATGATGGCAATGGCGAGGATGATGATGAAGAGGATGATGATGAGGATGGTGATGGCAGCTCTCCATCTGCAGGGCATGAGTTCTATTGATGGGAACGCTAGCATCCCTCCTCTTTTCTTCGCCTTTTTGGTGTTCCGATGCCAAAGGGGGAGAAGAGAGTAGAGTCTAGGATTACGGGGCTCTTGGTTGCACAAGCCATGCTTGCCATTTTATTTGCTTCTTATTTGGCTTGTGCTTATTTGGTTGCTTTTTCATTTCAAGAACCATGTGCTACTTCGAGTAATTCGTGTATGGACATGTACCTATATGCTTAATATCTATGCTAGGATGATTATGTGTGCTATGCTTATACATCTTGATATGCACATATCCATACCATGCTTGTTTCCTAAAGATATTGGGGGAGCTACTCATGTTCCACAAATGTTGCACTTTGCATTCAAACGCAAATTCTCCAAGTGCACACATTATGGGGGAGATGTCTCAATATCTCATATGGAATCAAGGTTTAAGGCTTATCATAATATATTTATGTGACTCTAGCTCGGTTTGTCATCGTATACCCAAAAGGGGGAGATTGTAAGGGTATTTCACCCTTATCCATTATTTTGGTAACTATGACACCGTGCTAGAGTATTTGGACTAATACATGTCTACAAGATGATTCCCAGGTATTAGCCAAAGAGGTATAATGGTGTATCAATGGAACAAGAAGGCAATGGGAGACCCCCCCACTTCGACGAAAAATCAACAAGGGGTTTCTAGACCATGGCCGGTCCCAGGCCCGGTCAGACCGGCCCTAGCACCGGCCAGCCCGGCGCAGACCGGCCCCAGGACCGGTGCCAACCGGGTGGGATCCAGTAAGGTCTGGGAGATGGTCCGGTTGACGGCCCGGTTGTGGACCGGCCGATCCGGTCTCTGGCCCGGTCGGACCGGCTCCCTGGCCGGCCGTTCCGGTCTCTGGCCCGGTCGGACCGGATTCCTGACCGGCCGCCCGGCGACCGACCGGACTTTGCGCCTGTGCCAACCGGACAAGATCCAGTAGCCTCGGAAGCTCGCCCGGTCAAGACCCGGTCCCAGTTCCGGTTGAAACCGGCCGGTCCGGTCACAGGGACGGTCGGACCGGCCCATGCGCCGGCCTGCTCGGCACCAAATCCGGTCGATCGGGTTCCTCGAAGAATCTGCTGATGTGTCAAGTGGGCAACGGCCATATTTCAAGTGACACTATAAATATCCCTTCTTCTACCTCTAAAAAGTTATGCACTGCACTACAAGCTGTTCTTGAGCTCTCTCTCTCACACTCCATTGCTAGAAACACCAAAAGCCTCAGATCTCCCTCCTCCTCCACCCAAACTCAAATCCCTTCGGGGAAACGATAGAGGAGGACCCGATCTACTCGTTCTACCAAGCCAAATCTCATTCCCCTTGTATTCATCAAGAAGCTTGCTCTCTAGGGTTCCTTGGAAACCCTAGGTGGGCAAGAGTGGTCCGGAAGCATCCGGGCTGTGGATTTGCTCCTGACAAGATTGTGAAGGTTTGGAGGCTACCTCAAAGTCTACCACAAGTGAGTGAGTTATTCCTTCGTGGTATAGGCTCCGGAGAATAGGGTGAGCCTTCGTGACGCGGGGAATCCTTCGTGGGACCCCCACTCCTCCAAACGTGACGTACCTTCTTGCAAAGGAAGGGAACACGGGAATACATCCTCGTCTCCGTGTGCTATCGGTTATCTCTAACCGAACTCCTTACTTGTGTTTTAACTGCCTGTGAGAGCCTTCGTGCTTGAGTTAGTTGTATCCTCATATAGGTTGTTTCACCTAGTTTGCATTAGGCTCACCTTTATATTCCGCAAAGCCTAACATTGCAAAGAAAGAATTAAAATCTGTAGAAACTTATTCACCCCCCCCCCTCTAGGTTTACCATCTCTGAACTTTCAAACACCAAGACTATTTGAATAAAGAACTTCTTGGAGTTCGAAGCTTTGCCAAGTTTGCTACTTATGGTTTGAAACTTCAGCCAGATCCAGAACTAACTTCGCACTTGAAAACAGATCATTTAACTCTCATGAATATTTTTTGGGCGGTTGAGTGAGATGAAAGACTTTGCCGAAACAGCGAGTGAGATACCAAAGACATACCACATAAGCTCACACACCATCCGATAGATCATAATTAAAGAAATAAAACAAAACTCCTTATTTCCGTTTTATTTTTGTCTCCTTACATCATCTATCTCATCATTCACCCCATTTGACCATTTTTATCTCATCCCTACTATCCCCGTGTCCCTTCACTCGCATCTCAAGGCCATGTCAATGAAACCAATGATATTTCACATGAATAGTGTGGAAAAAGAGCGAGAATACATGAATGATTTCACCCTTTTAACATGCTTTAGTAACATTTATGAACACACAAAAGTCGAAATCAAAACTAGGAGTAAGTCCTATAGTTGTTGCGGTATAGTTGGCTCTTTTGAGGGTTTAAGGTTTTGTTGGATACTGCATCTCTTTCCAGTTAATCTGCAGTTAGTTTCAAGTCAAACTTTATAAAATTTGGTTAAGTATATAAAAAATATCAGCATCTACAATGTCAAATCAATATTATTATAATGATGATGGTAGATCTATAGATTTGAAAGAAAATTGTATTTTCCTAGAACAATAGCCTCCTTTAGTGCAGGATTAACTAAGGTTAGAAATAGGGTTATAATACAATTGGTAAAATAAATTTGAAGAAAAATGCTTTGTGATATCCTTGATTGTACAAAATATAGCTTAAATAACAAAGGTTGCTCAAAGATTAAGCACATATTATGTTCTTGCCCACCTCAACTTTGCTTGACCCCGTCAATATTTTCCCGTGCAATCACATTCATACTCTTGTACTCATCGAAGCAAACCAACTACCAACTACCATTAACCTTTTCTAATCAGATTTCTCATTTTATCCTCGTGTTGTTACAAACAACTGACCGGATAGGGTGTCAGGTATACATGTCAAATTGTCAATGACCTGCATCACCACTCCATTAAACCTTTAATCACCAATTTTACCAAACCATTAAACCAGCAATTCCCTTAAAGCCTTATTCGGTTCATACACTTTTTAAGTTTATATGAGTGATGATAACCAAGGGATGTCTCCCACCTAGTTTTTGCTACTCCCTCCGAATTGAACCTTAACAAAAGAAAACTCTTAGGGCATCTTCAACTGGGCGACGTATTTTGGACGTCTAAATTGTCCGCGAGCGTCCGTTTGCGTCGCCTGGCGGACGCGAAAATGACTGCGAGGCGTAAATTGTCCTTTTGCATCGGGAGCACCCAGCGGTCTGACGCATTTTGGAGACCCCAATGTTTTGTTTTCAGAACTCCTTCTTGTTTTCCTTGTTTCAAGAACCCAACCAGATACATGGAGGCTCACACCATCTGCAATTTTACTGCCCATGAATCTTTGAAACAACATGTAGAACAAACACGAAAACAAAATATACTGATCATGCCTTGCTTTGTCGAATCAAACAAGTTCAAATATATTTAACATACAAACTAGGAGAACAAACACGAAAACAAACAAAATTTAAACTAATTCTTTGCCTTCTTGTTAGAAGCGCCCGTGTCGTCGTCCTCACGGGCGTGCCTCCTGCTTGTCACCTCCTCCGACGAGGTACTGCCGGTCGACACGTCCGACGAGCTTGAGTTCCCCTCCGACGATTGTGGTCATCGGTGAACGGACGACGAGCCACCGCCTGCGTCCGCGCCCTCGCCCGGGCCCTTGCCTCCTTCCTTTCGCTGCCGCATCGTCTACCGCCTCCAGCGCCTCCAGTTGTGCCCACTTTTCGTCGGAGTCCTCCTCCTCCTGACCGTCGAGGCCAACGGTGCCCCCTCCTCCTCGGCCTCCGTCAGCGGGGAGCTAGGGTTGCTCGGCATCACAGCCCTATCCCACCAATGCCGCCATCCTGACGGCTTCCCCTCGCTGTTGGTGTCCAATGTCAACGACAGGTTGCTCATGGTGGCTAGCCGACGTTGGAGAAGAAGAAGAAGAATGGCAGCCAGTTATACGTGAATTACAGCAGGCGCAGGGGTTATATTCAGCAAAGATTACGGCTCCTCCAATTGCGCCGCCGTAGCCACAGCTATTCCTCCACCGCCGCAAGCTCCCGTCGTGAGTGTTCATCCGCCACGCGCACCGGACGCCGCGACAGACCGACCACATCTCGCTGGCTGTCACGGCTGCTCCTCCACCGCCCATGGTGATGTCTCCATGAATTTGGTACAGAAATTTGCACAAATGTTATATGAGGAAAATTATAATCATTCGGTAATTATGAATGGAGTTAGGTATTCTAACATACATCATATTATAATGGAGTAAAATTACGGGAGTGGTGTTTTGGGACATGGGACCATATGCTCCCTATATTTTGAAATACATCTTACACATATTTTAAATTTCAAAAAAAATGAAACAAAAAATTCGCACGTATATCTTCACGTGCTACGCGCTCACAAAGTCGTTTCATAAAAAATGAACCTATCATGTAACGTGTGTAAAAAGACAAAATTCAGTGCTGAAAACAATGCTTTTTACGGGATAAGTTTTCTCTTTTTTACATAGCCCACAAAAAATATTATTTTTTCGTGAAACTTGACACATACACATATATTATGGAGATGTACATGTAGAATGTTTTGTCAAAATTTTCCACACTTCGAAATATGTTTTGTTGATAGAGGGAGCATACGCACCCGGGAACCGAATTGAATTTCCTTAAAATTACCTAACTCCATTCACAATGTAAAATTCAAGTTATAACAATCATATCCAATTTTTAAATTTTGGCCTAGAGTTTTTAAAAATTATACTCAGTTTCACAGTAACTCATACCAACACTAAGTAAATCCACACCAGATAAATTATGAACGAAAGGTCATTTCCTGTGTAATGATTTTGTTTACCACTTATTCCAGTGGGTACTTTTTTTTTTGCATCTTTCCTTTTTTTTCTTGAGATGTGCCTCTTTGCTTCAGTTTTATCACACACCGGTATGGTTTAGTTCTTCTCACTTTCCTTTATTCTTGAAGGCATGTGGCATGTTATGTTTTTCAGTTCTCCGATAGATCTTTAACTGAGTTTCAGTTGAGCGGCTCATTATGGTAAACAGCACATATGGTGTTCGATATTGACTATAGAAAAAAATTCAATATATCCTGTTTATTAACACTAGTAAAGTCAAATTTTATCTTCAATGTCGATTATATGTAGATTTCGCAAAGTGTTTCACATTAAAACGACTTCCATTGAGTTCAACGTAAGTCCCTGAAGTCGCTTCGAGATGTATACATCTGTGACGCAGCCTGAGACTATGGCAACAGGCTGCCTGGATGATGAACCACCCGACAATCTTCCTCACGATTCAAAACAATCAAAGGTGGTCACAGAAGGATCATAACGAATCACATACGGAGGAAGACGGCAGGATATTCCTGTACGAGAGAGCCTGCGAGGAACAGATACAAAATATTCATTCCCCTCCACTACCCTCTCGAAGATCGATGGACCAAATAAACAGTTTCAAGAAGCTGAGCGAACAATGTGAAGAGATATAGGAAGGTTGGTAAGCGGGTTGCCCATTGAGATGGGCAGGCCGACCAGATTTCCTTCCTTGTTGGTTTGACTACAGCCGAATCTGGCAAGCAGGGCGAGGGTACAAAGAACCCAGGCCCTGGTACAATGCAGCCCTGCTGTTCGAGGTTTCAATCACGATAAATGAAAATTAAAAGTATACAAATGATAAAACTGCTGTGCTGGATTTTGGGTGAGTAGTCAGACAATGCTTTCTAGGCAAACGCATCTCCGTCAGAACACAGCGATTTTCACTGCTCGGAGCCCAGTGCATATCTTCATCCATACAACCAGAAGGTAAAAGGCAAACAATTAAACAACAAGCGTGCAAAAATAGATCGATTGAGTCTGTTGCCCTCAGCGATTATGCTTATGATTGTCAACAAGGAACAAATGTCTTCAGGTCTCAAAGATATGCCATCACTGGACTCACAGAACATGACAGGATAAGCAGAAACGATCCGAATAAAACGCCAAGAAACAGGACGATTACGAGGGTAATGTTGGAGATTGTTATTCGCTGCTCCTCACGATAAAAAGTAGGAGAAACGACTCAAGATCCCCAATAGTCTGGCCCCTTTGGAAAATTCAAGCCCCGTGGAAAAATCTGAGGGATCGACTCATCAAGGGGCTCGAGTAACACATGATTTGACTAGCAAACACCAGAAAAAAAGCGGATCAAAAACAAGAACAGGCGAAGTGTTGCGACGCTTGTTTGCGGATTTACCTGTGGCGGCGCTGCTGTGAGGAACTCGGCTGTTCGTGCCTCTGCCTTTATAGCCGGCCAGATGCGGTGGCTAGGGTTTTATTTAGGTAAATGGGCCATGTGCCTCTTGGCCCGTTTCTGGGAGCAGCAATTGACGAGATAATTCAGCCTTGTTAAGCCCAAACATTGGTAGCGAATCTACAAAAGCCAACGTGCGAGGACCACTGGAAAAAATTAGAGCGGATGCAACAGACGCGCTAGAAGGTCCGCGCGGTAAAAAAATCGCCGGTTTGCCGCGCGCGGGCGCTGTCGGGCTGCTCCAGCAGAGGCGGGAAAAAGGCACGCGCGCTAAAAAAATTACCGCCCGCGCGCTTTCGCGCTATCCCGCGCGGGAAACTTGCCGCGTGCGATGCCGCGCGTGGTATAAACACGCCACGCGCGAGCGCGGCCAACTGCCACTTCCTCCACGCGTCTCTCTCCCTCCTCGCATCTCTCCCTCCCGCGCCGCTCCACCTTCGGCCGCTCCGCCTCCTCCCGCGCCGCTCCACCTCCGTCCGCGAGATGCCTCCGCGCCGCCGCCCCTCCTCCGGCTACCACGGCGTCCGGGCGCGGCCGAGCGGCCGGTTCGACGCGGAAATCCGCTCCGGCGAGGAGCGGATCCGCCTCGGCACGTTCGACACCGCGCATGAGGCGGCGCGGGCGTACGACGCCGTCACGTGGCGGCTCGGCCGCTCGCGGCGGACGATGAACTTCCACGACGTCTTCACGCGCGAGCAGGCGGAGATGCTGGCGCCGCCGTCGCCGATGATCACGCGCGAACAGCAGCGCCGCCATCGGGAGCTGGAGCAGCGCCTCCTCATCGCCGAGCGCGATGAGGCGCTGCGCGTCGAATGGGCGCGGCGCTTCCCCGAGGACGTCGCCGCCACGGAGGCCTTCTACGCGCAGAAGGAGGAGGAGAAGGCGGCGATGAAAGCGAAGAAGAAGGCGAGCCGCGAGAAGCGCCGCGCCGAGTCCGCGGCGAGGAAGAAGGCGAGGGCCGAGGCGGCGGCGAGGAGGAAGGAGGAAAAAAAAACGCCGCAGGGCCGTCGACCGTCGTCCTCTCGTCCTCCTCCTCCGACTTCCAGTGGACGACGACGTCGACGTCGGTGTCGGAGACGACTCTGAGCAGCTCCGACTTCGACTAGGAGTCCGACGAGTAGTCGTCGGACGAGTAGTTTACTAGTATTTTCGTTTAAATGTCGCATTGTATCGTCGCACTTTAAATATATTCGTATTTTCGATCAAATTTCATAGTTTGTTTGATGAATTTAAAAAAAACGGTCGGATTAGCAGTTTGTGACGCGCGCTGCAAAATAGCGTCTCTGGCGGAGGTGCGTTTTTCGTACACCAACGCGCGCTGCAAAATACAGCCTCTGCCGGGGGCAAATTCGCTATGCCGCGCGCGAGCGGTATACAGCGCGCCCAATCGCCGTTATAGCGCGCGAGATTTTACAGCGCCTGTTGGAGATGCTCTAAGAGCATCTTCAACATAATCATGTGGAAAGCACCATATCAGCTATCTACAAACCACCTTGATGTTATGATGAATCATGCATGTAGTCAAAAAAAAGAGCATCTTCAATAGAAGCGTTATTCTAGCGTGCGCTATATTGCGTTTACAGCGCTATTTTTAGGTATAGAAGACGTTATAAATTTACACTCTCACGAAAGTTGTAATTTGCGGCGTGGCAAAAACAACGGTCCACCAGACGCTGCATTTTACAGCGCGTGCTGCCGCGGCAAACATAAAACATGCCCAAATATGCAATTGAGAAGATCAAACAAACACAATAAAATCAATAAAAAAAGAACATCAGATAGTAGATAGGATTTATATTACAATAGTTCAAACACACATTTATATTACACAAGAAAAAACTAACATCAACTAGAACGCGATAATTAAAACTACTAAAACGCTTCGAGAGGACGAGGACACCGGTGGCTCCGAATAATCGAAGTTCCAATGGAAGTCGGAGGAGTCCTCCGTTGAGGATGACACTGGCTCCGACGCGCGGGTCGTCTGTGTGATTCTCCAGTTGCGCGAGAATGAACGCGCGGCGCTCCGCCTTGTGGAGCCTCCTCTCGTGGCGGCTCTAGGGCATGTCCTCCGCCCTCTGCATGGCGTCGGCGAGGATGGCTTGCTCGGCACGGACGTCTTCGGGGAAGCGCTCCGCCCACAGCAAGTGCGCGCTCGTCCTCCTCTGCGATGAGGAGGCAACGATGCTAGGCGCGATGGCGGCGGCGCTCCTCCTCGGCGATGAGCAATTGTTGTTATTTATGAGAATATGATGTTGTTTATAATATCCTTTTGTTCGTACTATACCTCTATGCCATGATGTTTACAATGTGTTGTTGTTTGTAAGTTATGGTTAGATGTTGTTACCACTATTTTTTGACATTATGCGGGAATTTTTTACATTAAGCATGTGATCATCAATGTTGTGATGTAATATTTTGTCTAACGAGAATAAATCTAAAAGAGGATGAAAGAAGAACTTGTTTAGACTAAAAAAATATGTCCAAATCAATATTTGGTTGTTGGGAGAAGATGTTTCAACAAAATGCTCATGCAGATTTGGTTCACACTATATTTGCTTAAGGAGAATAAAATTAAGAAAAGACGGAAGAAGAAATGGTTTAGAGTAAAAGAAGAACTACTTATATGTTGATTTTGTCATTCTTTTTTTTTCGACGGCACGCCGCAAAGCGTGCCAAATCTTTATAGAAGGAGAAGCAAGACAATTACAAGAACCGAGATACGAATGTGAACACACGATCTCGGAAACTCTCACGGAACTCCCGCGCACACACATCCTGCTAAAGCCTACTCTCGCGCTAGATGAGGACTTCCTCCACTCCTCTCCTAGCTTCTCTCGAGAGCTTTAGGTCCTCTCCAATCTTGTCTATGATGTCTTGTGTGTTGAGTTGTTTCTCCACGTTTGTGAAGGCTGTCGCATTTCTCTCTTTCCAAAGGACCAAGGTCACACCGGAATGATCAGAGTGTTGAACCTCTTCGTATCTGATCTTCTAACCCTCTTCCTTGCTTCCGGCCACCGACGTTCTAGGTTTATGTTGTGTTGGGGCTCCTGAATTTGCAAACCAGCTCTTCTCAAGCACCCGAGCAAGACTTGCTTGCATATGGGCACTGGGCCAAGATGTGGACACATGAAGCAAGTGTTTGAGTGATCTTGTAGCCTATGTCTCGCCCTATGATCTGATGTCCATAATATGTATTTGATCGCAAGCAAGATGAATATTTCGCAAGCAAGATGAATATTTTGCAAAGGAGCCCCAGATTGGACTGCACATAGTCTAATCAATGCTTCCAAGGCAGAGCATTTCATATGTTGTTTTAGCGAAGTACTCCCCCCCGCTCCAAAGCTTTCCAAGTAATGCGATCTGAGCATTCACATCTATGTTAACTCCCTCAACATCCTCCCAGAGACATATGCATTGAACACAACAGTCAATCGACATGTCCCCACTAAAGTCCTTGTTCAAATTTTGATCGATTAGGGCATCAACCACTAAATGCGTGATGTTTTTGAGATTTTCTTGGTTGAAGCTCATTCATATACCATAAGTGAAAATTGGAGCCATAGGCTATATATGCTTTTTAAGCAAACATCCTTTGGTATATTTTATGACTTCATCTTGGATATCTTGTCTTATTTATTTTATTAACCTCTTGTGTGTGCATGTTTCTTTATGGATCACATTGTCCACTTTAGAAACTTATATACATGAGAGCGTTAATCCATCACCTTGATATCCTTGTTCTTTGCCGACCATCCTTTTCATCCTTTTGTTTTTAGTGGTGTTGGTAAAGAAGATTTATGAGTGCTTGGTTTATTTGTTTTTCTTCATGCACTCATATCTCATAACTGTTAGACTCAAGTTGTTCTTGATAAGCATATTCTCTTTATCTTGGTTGTGTTCTAAATGACATAGAGGGAGTGAGGATTCCATGTTTGTGCATATTGTACATATTCAAATGCAAACATTATAAATTATGCACGAACCTTGGGGAGTGAAAGATCGAGATGTCGCCTAGAGGGGGTGAATAGGCAATTAAAAACTCTTGCGGATTTGTCTTGTAAGAATGCGGAATTAAACTAACGTTTAGTTTACAAGCACAAACCCTAAATATGCTAAGCTCAACTAAGTGTAACAATGGCAAATAGAGCTAAGCAAGATAGGCACAAGATATATGTAGCACAAGTGATAGCAAGATATATGTACTTCAAGCACGATGGCTATCACAAGGTAAGAGAGCTCGGGTATAGAAATAACCGAGGCACGCGGAGACGAGGATGTATTCCCGTGTTCCCTTGCTTTGCAACAAGGTACGTCACGTTTGGAGGAGTGGAGGTCCCACGAAGGATTCCCCGCGCCACGAAGGCTCACCCTATTCTCCGAACCACACCCACGAAGGATAATGGCCCTTTCCTTATGGTTAGCTTTTCCTCCGCTCCGGAGATGGCAAGCTCCACAACCACTTCACAAGCTCCACGAAGGAGAAGCCCGGGCCTCTTCACAATCTTCTTGAAGAGATCACCGGAACACTGATGTCTACTCACGCTTCTTTTCCTGTAGACAGTGTTGGGCCTCCAAGAGCAGAGGTTTGTAGAACAGCAGCAAGTTTTCCCTTAAGTGGATCACCCAAGGTTTATCGAACTCGGAGAGGAAGAGGTCAAAGATATCCCTCTCAAGCAACCCCGCAACCACAAAGCAAGAAGTCTCTTGTGTCCCCAACACACCTAATACACTTGTCGGATGTATAGGTGCACTAGTTCGGCGAAGAGATAGTGAAATACAGGTGGTATGAATGTATATGAGCAGCGAGTAACGGCACCGTGAAAATAGCTTGATGCTACAACCGGCGTGTGGTTGATGGTGGTAATATTGCAGAGCGATACGGATGCGAGAAAACAAGTAAACAAGCAGCGATTTCAGTATTTAGGAACAAGGCCTAGGGATTATACTTTCACTAGTGGACACTCTCAACATTGATCACATAACAGAATAGATAAATGCTATACTCTACACTCTCTTGTTGGATGATGAACACCACTAATTGTGTAGGATTACACGAACCCTCAATGCCGGAGTTAACAAGCTCCACAATATTCGATATTCATGTTTAAATAACCTTAGAGTGCATGATAGATCAACACAAATAAACCAAGTACTAACATAGCATGCACACTATCACCATCACACTATGAAGGAGGCATAGATCACATCAATACTATCATAGCAATAGTTAACTTCATAATCTACAAGAGATCATAATCATAACCTACGCCAAGTACTACACGATGCACACACTGTCACCATTAGACCGTGCAAGAGGAATAGAGTACTTTAATAACATCACTAGAGTAGCACATAGATGAATAGTGATACAAAACACATTGCAATCATAAAGGGATATAAATAAGCACTTCAATATGCTATTCATAACAGTGAATAAGTATTCTGTGAAATATAGCCTAAGAGACCCACACGGTGCACACACTCGTCACCTTTACACACGTGGGACAAGGAGTCTCCAGAGATCACATAAGTAAAATCCACTTGACTAGCATAATGACATCTAGATTACAAGCATCATCATATGAATCTCAATCATGTAAGGCAGCTCATGAGATTATTGTATTGAAGTACATAGGAGAGAGATTAACCACATAGCTACCGGTACAACCCTTAGCCTCGGGGGAGAACTACTCCCTCCTCATGGGAGACAGCAGCGGTGATGAAGATGGCGGTGGAGTCGATGGAGAAGCCTTCCGGGGGCACTTCCCCATCCCGGCGGCGTGCCAGAACAGAGACTCATGTCCCCCATATCTTGGCTTCGCGATGGCGGCGGCTCTGGAAGGTTTCTCGTACCGTGGCTTATTCGTCTCGGGGTTTTAGGTCAGGGAGGCTTTATGGGCGAAAGGGGAGCCTCGGAGGGGCCCTGGTGGGGCCAGACAACAGGGGGGCGCGCCCCCCTGGGCCGCGCCGCCACCATGTGTGGTGGGCCTGTGGCTCGTCTCCGACTCCTCTTTGATGTTCTGGAAGCTCCCGGGAATTCTAAGATGTTGGGCGTTGATTTCGTCCAATTCCGAGAATATTTCCTTACTAGGATTTCTGAAACCAAAAACAGCAGAAAACAGGAACTGGCACTTCGGCATCTCGTCAATAGGTTAGTTCCGGAAAACGCATCAAAACGATATAAAGTGTGAACAAAACATGTAGGTATTGTCATAAAACAAGCATGGAACATCGTAAATTATAGATACGTTGGAGACGTATCAGCATCCCCAAGCTTAGTTCCTACTCGCCCTCGAGTAGGTAAACGATAACAAGAATAATTTCTGAAGTGACATGCTACCATCATAATCTTGATCAAAATTATTGTAAAGCATATGAGATGGATAGAGTGATCTGAAGCAAAAGATTGCTAACAAAAGATAATGACTAAACAAATGAATCATATAGCAAAACTTTTCATGAATAGTACTTTCAAGACAAGTATCAACAAGACTTGCATAAGAGCTAACTCATAAGCAATAAATTCTTAGTAAAGGCATCGAAGCAACACAAAGGAAGATATAAGTTTCAGCAGTTGCTTTCAACTTTCAACATGCATATCTCATGGATAATTGTCAACACAGAGTAATATGATGAATGCAAATAAGCAAGTATGTAAGAATCAATGCACAGTTGACACAAGTGTTTGCTTCTAAGATGGAAGAAATGGGTAAACTGACTCAACAATAAAGTAAAAGATAGGCCCTTCGCAGAGGGAAGCAGGGATTAAATCATATGCTAGAGATTTTCAAGTTTTGAAATCATATAGAGAGCATAAAAGTAATTTTTTGAGAGGTGTTTGTTGTTGTCAACGAATGGTAATGGGTACTCTAACTACCTTATCAACCATACTTTCAAGAGCGGCTCTCATGAAGGACGTTATCTCTACCAGCAAGGTAGATCATCCCTCTTCTCTTTTGTTTACACATGTACTTTAGTTTTATTTATTAGATGACACTCCTCCCAACCTTTTGCTTACACAAGCCATGGCTAACCGAATCCTCGGGTGCCTTCCAACAATCACATACCATGAAGGAGTGTCTATTTGCAAATTTAAGTTGCTTACTGATAGATCAGAGCAAAACATGTGAAGAGAATTATTAATGCAAGTTAATTAATTGGGGCTGGGAACCCCATTGCCAGCTCTTTTTTGCAAAATTATTGGATAAGCGGATAAGCCACTAGTCCATTGTGAAAGTCTGTCAGAAGTAAATGACAAGATCGAAAGATAAAACACCACATACTTCCTCATGAGCTATAAAACATTGACACAAATAAGAGATAATAACTTTTGAATTGTTTAAAGGTAGCACATGAAGTATTTACTTGGAATGGCAGGAAATACCACATAGTAGGTAGATATGGTGGACACAAATGGCATGGGTTTTGGCTCAAGGTGTTTGGATGCACGAGAAGCATTTCCTCTCAGTACAAGGTTTGGGCTAGCAAGGTTGTTTGAAGCAAACACAAGTATAAACCGGTACAGCAAAACTTACATAAAAACATATTACAAGCATTATAAGACTCTACACTGTCTTCCTTGTTGTTCAAACACTTTACCAGAAAATATCTAGACTTAGAGAGACCAATCATGCAAACCAAATTTTAACAAGCTCTATGTAGTTCTCAAAGGACACGGATGTCGCCTAGAGGGGGGGGGGGTGAATAGGCGATTTAAAACTTTTACGAGATGGGCTTAACAAATGCGGAATAAAACTAGCGTTTACTTTGTCAAGCCCAAAGCCTATATACTATTGTTCACCTATGTGCACCAACAACTTATTCTAAGCAATACAAGCAACTATGTGATAGCAAGATATATAAACTTATGCTAAGCAATACAAGCAACTATGTGATAGCAAGATATATAACTTCAAGCACGATGGCTATCACAAGGTAAAGTGCATAAGTAAAAAGCTCGGGTATAGAGATAACCGAGGCACGCGGGAGACGATGATTTATCCCGGAGTTCACACTCTTGCGAGTGCTAATCTCCGGTGGAGAGGTGCGGTTGCTTAGTGCTCCCGAACGCCACAAGAGGCTCACCTTGAGGTGTGGTTGCTCGATGCACACCAACGCCACAAAGGCCTCACCCCAAGATGCGGTACTCACACCACAAACCGAACGCCACGAAGGCGCCTCACCTAAATCTCCGGTGACCCTCGCCACAAAGGCCTAGGTCACGGTTCCACTAAGGGATTTCCTTCGAGGCGGAAACCGGGCCTTACACAAAGGTTGGGGCACACATCCACAACTTAATCGGAGGCTCCCAACAAATCACCACAAAGGTGTAGGATCCGTCTAGGGTTCCAAGAACCCAAGAGAAACAACCTTCTTGCCTTCACCTCCACGAATCACCGCGGAGAACTCAAACCGATGCACCAAATGCAATGGCAAGAACACCACAAAGATGTCCAAATACTCCACTCTCAAATTCCAACAAAGCTACTAAAGCTATTGGGGGAATAAGAGAGGAAGAACAATATAAGAAGAGGAACACAAAATTTCTCTCCAAGATCTAGATCTAGAGATTCCCTCACAAAGAGGGGAATTTGATTGGTGCAAATATAGATCTAGACCACCTCTCTCTTTTCCTCAAATTTGAGCAAGAATCATGGAGGGATTGGGGGAGAGGAGGAGCTCTCAAGATGCAACAATGGTGGAGAGAGGCTTGAGAGAGAGGAGGAAGAAGAAGGAGCAAGAAGAGAGGAAAACCAAGAGAGAGAGGGGGCATAAAAGGAGGCCCCAAATTTCTGCCCGTTGGGGCTGGCCAGTCGACTTGGGGCCGGTAGTACCAGCCAGCAAGGGGCGGTACTACCGCTCGTGTGTGCTGTGCGCGCGGAGGGGGAGCGGTACCTCCGGCCGTGGCTGAGCGGTACCTCCGGCCGGGCCGGAGCGGAACCACCGGCCGCGGTACCGGCCGCATGTCCCAATACCCTGGAAACATACTGTGAGGCTTGGCCTATTTCCGGTACCACGGGCGGTACCTCGGGCGGTACTACCGCTCATCCCAAACTCCTCTCTTTGGGCAAACATAGAAAAAGCATAACTTGAGTATCCGGACTCCGATTTTGATGATCTTGGACTCGTTTCGAAGCTAGTAACAAGCTCTACAAGATCATGCAGGGAACCATCATAGTCCAGCAAAGGAGGATAGAAACAAATGATGAAAGGTTTGACCTATCTAAAAAAGACATACCGGTAAAACCTCCAATCTTGAAAATGCAACAAGTTGCCCGTGCAAAAACCATTCTTGATGAACTAGAGCTTGTCATGAGAATAAGCACAAGCTCTAAATCATCACATGGATAAGATCCAAATAATAACCAAGAAAGATGATGCAAGGATGCAAAGGTTTGAGCTCTCTCCGAATGATACGATCGAGTTACTCACTCGAGAGCCCTCTTGATAGTACGGCAACTAAACTATAAACCGGTCTCCAACTACACTATGAGACCGGTGAGAAAGAAACCCTATCAAGAGCAAACCTTATACTTGCGCATTCCACTTGAGCTTGATGACGACGATCTTGACCTCAACAAGATGGAACACCTTTCTTGCTTGTGCTTGCTTGACGAAGTCTTGTAGATTGCTCCCCCATAAACCACCATGGGAGAGCTTCTTCTTCGGTGCATCTTCACATATCCATGATCACCATATGGATGGCAAGACTCAAGCAAAGGATCTCTTCGAGATGGCTCATCTTGAACTTGCACTTCATTCTTCATTCTTCATCATATTGATGTCTTGAAGTAACTTGAGGGCTCACTTCATCTTCATCTTCAAGACATACTTGACACTTGATATCCTTCATCAATTTCTTCTTATTGCAACCTTGAAGCCAACAAATGGTTCAAGAATTGCCTATGGACAACTCCTATTAATATAACTCAATGCAAACATTAGTCCATAGGGATTGTCATTAATTACCAAAACCACACATGGGGGCTCCATGCACTTTCAATCTCCCCCATTTTGGTAATTGATGACAATCTCTTTGAGAGGGTTTATATAAGGAATTTAAGTAACAAACAAGTTGAATATATAGAGCAAACTCCCCCATAATATATGCATGTGTGAATGATCTTGACTTTCATTGCATATATTGGCATTCAAAGCCTAGTGGAGTTTCCTCTAAATATTCAACTATGCAAAGCAACAAGATGCAATGCAATAAAGGCACATGCTTAAGCACAAAGCAAAGACATAACCAAATTCCCTTAAACCCTCCAAACTTCTCCCCCATTGGCACCAATTGCCGAAATGGGTGAAAAATTTAGAAGGCCAATATAGTGAGAGTTCCTCCATAGCGTGTGCATTTCTCATAATTTGAGTGGAATCAAATGCACATATCCAATTACGAATATTCGGAAGGAGTCACACCATAGATAGGATCAAAGATTGCAAAAAGATAACAAAGTCAAGAAGCTTCAACAAATGAAGCAAGCAACCAAATGAACCACAAAGAAGATACCAAAAGAAAGAAAGATATTATGATAAGATCAAGAAGATTGCTCTAAATAATATGAGGAAGCTCCCCAAGGTTTGTGCACAAAACAAGACAATTTGCATTGGAGTATAAAGTGCATAAACATGGAATCATCACTCCCATAATATCATTCAAAAACAAAATATACCAAGTGAATCAAACTCTAATGATCACCAAAAGATAGTGCTTTAAATTAAATGAGGAAGCTCCCCAAGGTACATGCATAAATTAAAATGTTGTATTTGAATACAATATGCATAACATGGAATCCTCACTTCCTCATTACCATTTAAAACACAAACATTTGCAATAGATCATAGATAGAAAATTAAGCTTAACACTTGCAACAAACAAATGGTTGAGCAACAAGTAGGAGGCACCATAATAAAAGGCTCAACCAAGAGGATATGTGAAAGGCATGATAAAGCATATTATAAGACTATTGCAAGGATGAGCAAAAAGCATCATCATAGTATTCAAAGAATTATATTGCTTAGCATGACCAATCAACACGCAATAATAAATAAGATATCAAACGGAGATGTATCATCTCTTATGTGTATAAGTTTCTCTAAGTGGGTAATATCACAAAGATATTTATCCACAAAGAAACATGCACACATAAAATAGATACGCAAGAAAAATAGTATGATATCCAAGACGAAGTCATGCAATATACCAATAAGAATTTTTGCTTAATAGCATGGCCAAAGGCTCAATTTTATCTTATTGTACATTCATGAACTTCAACCACAAACAACTAAAATACATCACAAATATCAACAAGGGATAGAAGATAGTTGGGATGCATTTGAGAAAGGCAACAAGTATCACAAACGGGGATACCAAAAGAAGTAACTAAATTTGCACTTTCATCTATATTGCACATGTGAGAGCCTTGAGGAATTGATATGCAACAAAATTGCTAGATAGGCATAGTTGGGGTGGATGAGTCATGAGCATGATTTAAAATACTTCCCAACAAATGCACTCATCTCAAATTACTCTCATTCACAATAAAGAGGTTTCATTAAGACTTTTGCAAGAAGCACAACATTTGCAAATCAATAGATTCATGCCAAGATGCAACCATAAGGTTGGATACAACAAAAGTATGCATGAGAAGATACTTGTTACTGTTGGAGATATGCCCAAGAGGCAATAATAAAATGGTTATTATAATATATCTTTGTGTTTATGATAATGTTTGCATACCATGCTATAATTGTATTAACCGAAACATTGATACATGTGTGTTATGTAAACAACAAGGAGTCCCTAGTAAGCCTCTTGTATAACTAGCTTGTTGATTAATGGATGATCATGGTTTCGTGATCATGAACATTGGATGTTATTAATAACAAGGTTATGTCATTAGGTGAATGATATAATGGACACACACCCATATGAGCGTAGCATAAGATCAAGTCATTAAGTTCATTTGCTATAAGCTTTCAATACATAGTTGTCTTAATCCTTCGACCATGAGATCATGTAAATCACTTACACCGAAAGGGTACTTTGATTACATCAAACGTCATTGCGTAAATGGGTGACAATAAAGGTGGGATTAAGTGTTCGGAAAGTGTGAGTTGAGGCATATGGATCAATAGTGGGATTTGTCCATCCTGATGACGGATAGATATACTCTGGGCCCTCTCGGTGGGATGTCATCCGATTAGCTTGCAAGCATATGAATGGTTCATAAGAGATCACATACCACGGTACGAGTAAAGAGTACTTGTCGGTAACGAGGTTGAACAAGGTATGGAGATACCGATGATCGAACCTCGGACAAGTAAAATATCGCGTGACAAAGGGAATTGGCATCGTATGTAAATGGTTCAATCGATCACTAAGTCATCGTTGAATATGTGGGAGCCATTATGGATCTCCGGATCCCGCTATTGGTTATTGCTCGGAGAGGAGTCTCGACCATGTCTGCATAGTTCGCGAACCGTAGGGTGACGCGCTTAAGGTTCGATGTCGCATAAGTAGATATGGAATATGGTATGGAGACGAAGTTTGTTCGGAGTCTCGGATGGGATCCAGGACATCACGAGGAGGTCCGGAATGGTCCGGAGAATAAGATTCATATATGGGAAGTCATTTTCAGGGTTACCGGAAAAGTTCAGGATTTTTCGGTATTGTACCGGAGGTTCTAGAAGGTTCCGGAGGGTACCATAGTGGGGCCCACCTATCCCGGACGACCAACATGGACCGGAGGGGTCGCATATGCCCACATGGGCCATGCACACTGATACGTCTCCGACGTATCGATAATTTCTTATGTTCCATGCTACTTTATTGATGATACCTACATGTTTTATGCACATTATATGTCGTATTTATGCATTTTCTGGAACTAACCTATTAACAAGATGCCGAAGTGCCGGTCTCTGTTTTCTGCTATTTTTGGTTTCAGAAATCCTAGTAACGAAATATTCTCGGAATTGGACGAAATCAACGCCCAGGTTCCTATTTTGCTCGGAAGCATCCAGAACACCCGAGAGCCGCCAGAGGGGGGGCCTGTGGGCCCCAGATGATAGGGTGGCGCGGCCAGGGCCTGGGCCGCGCCCCCCTATGGTGTCGGCGCCCCTTCGACCCTCCTGCGCCGCCTCTTCGCCTATTTAAAGCCCCTGCATCGAAAACCCTTACGGAGGAAGCCACGGTACGCGAAACCTTCCAGAGCCGCCGCCATCGCGAAGCCAAGATCTGGGAGACAGGAGTCTCTGTTCCGGCACCCTGCCGGACGGGGAAGTGCCCCCGGAAGGCTTCTCCATCGACACCGCTGCCATCTCCACCGCCATCTTCATCACCGCTGCTGCTCCCATGAGGAGGGAGTAGTTCTCCATCGAGGCTCGGGGCTGTACCGGTAGCTATGTGGTTCATCTCTCTCCTATGTACTTCAATACAATAATCTCATGAGCTGCCTTACATGATTGAGATTCATATGAGTTTGTATCACAATTTATCTATGTGCTACTCTAGCAATGTTATTAAAGTAGTTTTATTCCTCCTGCACGTGTGTAAAGGTGACGAGTGTGTGCACCGTGTTAGTACTTGGTTTATGCTATGATCATGATCTCTTGTAGATTGCGAAGTTAACTATTGCTATGATAATATTGATGTGATCTATTCCTCCTACATATGCATGAAGGTGACAGTGTGCATGCTATGCTAGTACTTGGTTTAGTCTTTTGATCTATCTTACACTATAAGGTTACCAAAATATGAACTTAATTGTGGAGCTTGTTAACTCCGGCATTGAGGGTTCGTGTAATCCTACGCAATGTGTTCATCATCCAACAAAAAGTGTAGAGTATGCATTTATCTATTCTGTTATCTGATCAATGTTGAGAGTGTCCACTAGTGAAAGTCTATTCCCTAGGCCTTGTTCCTAAATACTGCTATCACTGCTTGTTACTGTTTTACTGCGTTACTACTGCTGCGTTACTACTGCATGTTTACTTCCTACAATATTACTACCATCAACCGCACGCCGCCGAGCTATCTTCCGGCGCCGTACTACTCGCTCATATTCATTCATACCACTTGTATTTCACTATCTCTTCGCCGAACTAGTGCACCTATTAGGTGTGTTGGGGACACAAGAGACTTCTTGCTTTGTGGTTGCAGGGGTTGCATGAGAGGGATATCTTTGACCTCTTCCTCCCTGAGTTCGATAAACCTTGGGTAATCCACTTAAGGGAAACTTGCTGATGTTCTACAAACCTCTGCTCTTGGAGGCCCAACACTGTCTACAAGAATAGAAGCACCCGTAGACATCAAACACTTTTCTGGCGCCGTTGCCGGGGAGGGAAGGTAAACGGCACTCACACATTGGCAAGCCCGGCAACTAAGCACTTTTCCTCCCTCGTCAACTACGCGCCAAGCACTTTTCTGGCGCCGTTGCCGGGAGGAAAGGTAAAGGCACTCATACTTCGGTTCCAGGTAACAGTACTTTTCCGGCGCCATTGTGTGTGTGCTCGAAGCTATTTCCTTTAGACTCTGCAATTGCGACATTTGGTTTCTTGTTTACACTAGTTAGGCATAATGGAAAACAACAAAAATATGAGAGATCTTTATGAACTTTATCTTGAATTAGGACATGATGTGTTTGAAGAGAGAATTAAAAAACCCATGGAACTTTATATGCATGCTAATGGGAATGTTATTAATATGAATGCTTTGAACACCATTGTTGCTAATGCTATGGAAAATTCTAAGCTTGGGGAAGCTGGTTTTGATGAGCATGATATTTTTAGTCCCCCAAGCATTGAGGAGAAAATTTACTTTGATGATACTTTGCCTCCCATTTATGATGATTATAATGATAGTAGTCTTTTGTTACCACCTGTTATGGAGGATAAATTTGATTATGATTACAATATACCTCCTATATTTGATAGCTACTTTGTTGAATTTGCTCCCACTACAATTAATAAGAATGACTATGCTTATGTTGGGAGTAGTAATTATTTTATGCATGAGACTCATGATAAGAATGCTTTATGTGATAGTTATATTGTTGAGTTTGCTCATGATGCTACTGAAAGTTATTATGAGAGAGGAAAATATGGTTGTAAAAATTTTCATGTTACTAAAACACCTCTCTATGTGCTGAAATTTTTGAAGCTACACTTGTTTTATCTTCCTATGCTTGTTACTTTGCTCTTCATGAACTTGTTTATTTACAAGATTCCTTTTCATAGGAAGCATGTTAGGCTTAAATGTGTTTTGAATTTGCCTCTTGATGCTCTCTTTTTCTTCAAATACTATTTCTTGCGAGTGCATCGTTAAAACTGCTGAGCCGATCTTAATGGCTATAAAGAAAGAACTTCTTGGGAGATAACCCATGTGTTTTTTTACTACAGTACTTTGTTTTATATTTGTGTCTTGGAAGTTTTTTTACTACTGTAGCAACCTCTCCTTATCTTGTTTTTGTGCCAAGTAAAGTTTCTATGTTAAAGTTGATGTTATATTTGGGATCTCTGCGCAGAAACAGCATTGCTGTCTATCACGAATCTGGGCCTAAGTCTCTGTAGAAAATTCGAAAAAATCTGCCAATTTACGAGCGTGATCCTCGGATATGTACGCAACTTTCATTAGTTTTGAGTTTTTCCATTTGAGCAAGTCTGGTGCCATTTTAAAATTCGTCTTTACGGACTGTTCGTTTTTGACAGATTCTGCCTTTTATTTCGCATTGCCGCTTTTGTTAAGTTGAATGAGTTTCTTTGTTCCATTAACTTTCAGAAGTTATGTGCAATGTCCAGAAGTGTTAAGAATGATTGTGTCACCTCTGAACATGTGAATTTTTGATTATGCACTAACCCTCTAATGAGTTTGCTTGAAGTTTGGTGTGAAGGAAGTTTTCAAGGGTCAAGAGAGGAGTATGATATACTATGATCAAGAGGAGTGAAAGCTCTAAGTTTGGGGATGCCCCCGTGGTTCACCCCTGCATATTCTAAGAAGACTCAAGCGTCTAAGCTTGAGGATGCCCAAGGCATCCCCTTCTTCATCGACAACATCATCAGGTTCCTCCCCTGAAACTATATTTTTATTTTGTCACATCTTATGTACTTTACTTGGAGCGTCTGTTTGTTTGTTTTTGTTTTAGTTTGAATAAATGCTTGTGTGGGAGAGAGACACGCTCCGCTGGTTCGTATGAACACATGTGTTCTTAGCTCATAATATTCATGGCGAAGTTTCCTCTTCGTTAAATTGTTATATGGTTGGAATTGGAAAATGCTACATGTAGTAATTGGTAAAATGTCTTGGATAATGTGATACTTGGCAATTGCTGTGCTCATGTTTAAGCTCTTGCATCATATACTTTGCACCTATTAGTGAAGAAATACATAGAGCATGCTAAAATTTGGTTTGCATGATTGGTCTCTCTAAGTCTAGATATTTTCTGGTTGAGGTATTTGAACAATAAGGAGACGATGTAAAGTCTTATAATGCTTACAATATGTTTATATGTGAGTCTTGCTGCACCATTTTATACTTGTGTTTGTTTCAAATAACCTTGCTAGCCTAAACCTTGTATAGAGAGGGAATACTTCTCATGCATCCAAATACTTGAGCCAATATTCATGCCATTTGTGTCCACCATACCTACCTACTACATGGTATTTCTCCACCATTCCAAAGTAAATTGCTTGAGTGCTACCTTTAAACCATTCAAAACTTATCACCTCTGATTTGTGTCAATGTTTAATAGCTCATGAGGAAGTATGTGGTGTTTATCTTTCAATCTTGTTGGGCAACTTTCACCAATGGACTAGTGGCTTCATCCGCTTATCCAATAATTTTGCAAAAAGAGCTGGCAATGGGATTCCCCAGTCCCAAATTAATTAACTAAAATAGACACTCCTCCATGGTATGTGATTGTTGGACGGCACCCGAAGGATTCGGTTAGCCATGGCTTGAGAAAGCAAAGGTGGGGAGGAGTGTCATCATAGTAAAACTAAAATAAAAAGGCACTCCTTCATGGTATGAGATTGTTGGCAGGCACCCGAGGATTCGGTTAGCCATGGTTTGCGAAAGAAAGGTTCGAAGGAGTGCCACCCAAAAATAAAATAAAATGGGAGCCGCTCTTTGAAGGTTTGTCTGGCAAGGGGGTTAGAGTGCCCATTACCATTCGTTGACAACAACAAACACCTCTCAAAACTTTACTTTTATACTCTCTTGATGTTTTCAAAATAAAAGCTCTAGCACAAATATAGCAATCGATGCTTTCCTCTTTGAAGGACCTTTCTTTTACTTTTATTGTTGAGTCAGTTCACCTATCTCTCTCCACCTTAAGAAGCAAACACTTGTGTGAACTGTGCATTGATTCCTACATACTTGCTTATTGCATTTGTTATATTACTCTATGTTGACAATTATCCATGAGATATACATGTTACAAGTTGAAAGCAACCGCTGAAACTTAATCTTCCATTGTGTTGCTTCAATACCTTTACTTTGATTTATTGCTTTATGAGTTAACTCTTATGCAAGACTTATTGATGCCTGTCTTGAAAGTGCTATTCATGAAAAGTCTTTGCTTTATGATTCACTTGTTTACTCATGTCATTACCATTGTTTTGATCGCTGCATTCATTACATATGTTTACAATAGTATGATCAAGTTTATGATAGCATGTCACTTAAGAAATTATCTTTGTTATCGTTTTACCTGCTCGGGACGAGCAGAACTAAGCTTGGGGATGCTGATACGTCTCCGACGTATCGATAATTTCTTATGTTCCATGCTACTTTATTGATGATACCTACATGTTTTATGCACATTATATGTCGTATTTATGCATTTTCTGGAACTAACCTATTAACAAGATGCCGAAGTGCCAGTTCTCGTTTTCTCGCTGTTTTTGGTTTCAGAAATCCTAGTAACGAAATATTCTCGGAATTGGACGAAATCAACGCCCAGGTTCCTATTTTGCCCGGAAGCATCCAGAACACCCGAGAGCCGCCAGAGGGGGGGCCTGTGGGCCCTAGATGATAGGGTGGCGCGGCCAAGGCCTGGGCCGCGCCCCCCTATGGTGTCGGCGCCCCTTCGACCCTCCTGCGCCGCCTCTTCGCCTATTTAAAGCCCCTGCATCGAAAACCCTTACGGAGGAAGCCACGGTACGCGAAACCTTCCGCAGCCGCCGCCATCGCGAAGCCAAGATCCGGGGGACAGGAGTCTCCGTTCCGGCACCCCGCCGGACGGGGAAGTGCCCGGGAAGGCTTCTCCATCGACACCGCTGCCATCTCCACCGCCATCTTCATCACCGCTGCTGCTCCCATGAGGAGGGAGTAGTTCTCCATCGAGGCTCGGGGCTGCATCCGGTAGCTATGTGGTTCATCTCTCTCCTATGTACTTCAATACAATAATCTCATGAGCTGCCTTACATGATTGAGATTCATATGAGTTTGTATCACAATTTATCTATGTGCTACTCTAGCAATGTTATTAAAGTAGTTTTATTCCTCCTGCACGTGTGTAAAGGTGACGAGTGTGTGCACCGTGTTAGTACTTGGTTTATGCTATGATCATGATCTCTTGTAGATTGCGAAGTTAACTATTGCTATGATAATATTGATGTGATCTATTCCTCCTACATATGCATGAAGGTGACAGTGTGCATGCTATGCTAGTACTTGGTTTAGTCTTTTGATCTATCTTACACTATAAGGTTACCAAAATATGAACTTAATTGTGGAGCTTGTTAACTCCGGCATTGAGGGTTCGTGTAATCCTACGCAATGTGTTCATCATCCAACAAAAAGTGTAGAGTATGCATTTATCTATTCCGTTATCCGATCAATGTTGAGAGTGTCCACTAGTGAAAGTCTATTCCCTAGGCCTTGTTCCTAAATACTTGCTATCACTGCTTGTTACTCGTTTCTATGCGTTACTACTCGCTGCGTTACTACCGCATGTTTACTTCCTACAATATTACTACCATCAACCGCACGCCAGCTGAGCTATCTTCGGCGCCGTACTACTCGCTCATATTCATTCATACCACTTGTATTTCACTATCTCTTCGCCGAACTAGTGCACCTATTAGGTGTGTTGGGGACACAAGAGACTTCTTGCTTTGTGGTTGCGGTGGTTGCATGAGAGGGATATCTTTGACCTCTTCCTCCCTGAGTTCGATAAACCTTGGGTAATCCACTTAAGGGAAACTTGCTGCTGTTCTACAAACCTCTGCTCTTGGAGGCCCAACACTGTCTACAAGAATAGAAGCACCCGTAGACATCACACACCACCCCCCAAGGCCCATGTGGCTGTACCAAGTGGATAAGATCAAATCCCTTGAAAATAGGGGCTTAACTTGGGGGGAAGTTCCCCCCTTGTTTTGGCCGACCCAAAGGCTTGGAGGGGGGGCCAAGGCAGCCCCCCACGCCTATATAAGAGGGAGGGGAGGGCTGGGGCGCAACACATCATCCCCCAAGCCCTAGCCGCCCCTCTCTCCCTCCTTCTTCCTGCGCAGGCTTGGCGAAGCCCTGCAGGAATTTCTCCTCCACCTCCACCACCACGCCGTCGTGCTGCTGGGATTCCGAGGGGATCTACCACACCTCCGCTGCCCGCTGGAACGGGGAGAGGAAGGGCTTCATCGACACCGTATGCGCGACCGAGTACGGAAGTGCTGCCGGATTGCAGCACTGGGGATGATCGTCTACATCAACAACGAGATCTGATCTCGTAGGCTTTGGAAATCATCAAGGGTTAGTATATTATCAATCTCGTTGCTTCGATCTTGTAGATTAGATCTTGGGTGTTCCATAGATTATATCTTGGATTTATTCGTCTTGCGGTAGGAAAATTTTTGTTTTCTATGCTACGAACCCCATCAGTGGTATCAGAGCCATGTCTATGCATAGATCTGTTGCACGAGTAGAACACAATGGTTTTGTGGGCGTTGATGCTTTTGTTGCTTTAGTTTGTGTACTTTGCATCTTGCGGGATGGTGGGATGAAGCGGCCGGGCTAACTTTACATGACCGCGTCTCATGAGACTTGCTCCACGCTTGACATGCAACTTGTATTGCATAAGTGGCTTTGCGGGTGTCTGTCTCTCCCACCATAGTGAAGATTCCAATTTGCACTTTCTATTGTCAACACTAGTATCACCGTTGTGGTTCATGTTCGTAGGTAGATTGGATCTTACTCGAAAACCCTAAACCACGTAAAATATGCAAACCAAATTAGAGGCGTCTAACTTGTTTTTGCAGGGTTTGGTGATGTGATATGGCCATGATGTGATGATGATTATATTTGATGTATGAGATGTTCATTGTTGTATTATGGCAACCGGCAGGAGCCTAATGGTTGTCTTTAATTTTTGTTAAAGACCCGCGTGTCTATTCATCATGTAATAGCTTTATTTCAAGTAGTTGTTATAGTAGCTATAAGTGATGGACAACCATGAAGCGGTGCCATGGACCTTGGTGCAATGCTGGTGATGATGGAGATCATGCTCATGTGCTTTGGAGATGGAGATCAAAAGCACAAGAAGAAAGGCCATATCATATCACATATTATGAATTGCATGTGATGTTAATCCTTTATGCATCTTATCTTGCTTAGATCGCGACGGTAGCATTATAAGATGATCCCTCTCACTAAATATCAAGATAATAAAGTGTTCATCCTTAGTATGCACCGTTGCTAAGACTTGTCGTTTCGAAGCATCTCGTGATGATTGGGTGTGATAGACTCTACATGTGCATACAACGGGTGCAAGCCAAATTTGCACACGCGGATACTAAGGTTGCCTTGACGAGCCTAGCATGTACAGACATGGTCTCGGAACACGGGATACCGAAAGGTAGAGCATGAGTCATATGAATGATATGATGAACACTTTGAGTGTTCGCCTTTGAAGCTACATCTTTTCTCGTGATGATCGGACTTGGTGTAGTGGATCTGGTTCGTGTAATCACTAAGACAATGCGAGGGATGTTGTTTTGAGTGGGAGTTCACCTAGTTAATTGAAGAATTAAAAAATGAACTCAAATTATCATGAACATAGTCTGAATAGTATTTTGAATTAAATTTGTAGAATTGGCATCCGTTTTCTACCATGCGCTAGTCTTGTAATTGAGATAGAAATACTGTTAAGTCTGACAAGTAACTTTACGGACTGGTACCGTATTGTTAAAGAATCAAGATATGATTAAGTCCTAAAGCAAACTTTTAGTAAACCTCACATTGATGATTCAAAGAGCAATGGTTTCAATTAGTACCTTAAATCATCTTGTCTCCGTGAAACTTGAAGTTCAAATCCGTTTGAAAAGTAAGGAGCTGAAAATTTTGTTTTCAGAAATAAGCAAGGTATGAGATATATGTGATATCTAAGACCCTATTGCAAGATGATAGAATATAATTTGGTGAGACTACATAAACTCATAAGTTTTATGGGAATGTACGAAGGTTGAAAACGCCGGGCGTCTCAATCCTCCAACTAGTTGGGCACTAACGATATTCGCATATCCATGAGGTGATCGTCCTTAGTATGCACCGTTGCTAAGACTCGTCGCTTCGAAGCATCTCGTGATGATCGGGTGTTATAGATTCTACGTGTGCATACAACGGGTGCAAGACAGATTTGCACATGCGAATACTAAGGTTAAAACTTTACGAGCCTAGCATGTACAGACATGGTCTCGGAAAGTCGTCATGATTTGATGGATAAAATTATGAGTGAAATTGTTCATCACATTAAAGGTTACTAATAGTGAAATCTAGAACGCTTGTCATGTGATGATCAACTTCAAGGTAAGAACCTCAAGGTTATTGGTATTTGACCAATGGACCTAGAAGTTATTGAAGGTGAAGTGTTTTTCTGAGAATGAGGAAAGCTAAAAGAGAAACTACAAAAGATATTTTGGCAGAAAGAAAGAAAATACTAGAAAGTCTAGGTCAGGTGTATATAGATGATATACATGTTATGGATGTATTCCTTGTTTGGTCACATAATGAAATTCTTGGGTATTTGTACCAGATTGGTTGGTATGAGATGTCATACAATACAACGCAATACAAGAATACGATGGCCTAAGTGACTGAAAAGGAATGTGATAGGAATGCACGTCTGGAACAAAAATAAATTGTTATTATGTTTGCCGTTGGCATTCTGTCTAGCCATTCAGATTTATAATAAAGAACTTTATAATTGTTGTCTTGTTCTGGTTAAATGAAAACAATGAGTTGTTCAAATTGTAACAACATTCCATGTACGATGGATAAGTTATTATAAATCTTTATGGTGAAGCACACATACATAACACTGACGCTAAAATGCCATAAGGCAAATGATATGAATTCCACTCATTAGTGGAACCGCCATTTAGGTCATGTTAGAAAGGAACGCATGAAGGAACTCCATGCAAATGGACTTTTGGAGTCATTTGATTTCTGAATCATTTGGCGCTTGCAAATCTCTTCTAAAGAGAATGACTTAAATCCCGTTCATAGGCCAAGAGTTGAACGGGCAATTAACTTAGTGGAAACATACATGGTGATGTATATGGTTCACTGGGCATAGTTGTGTGCGGGAGATTCTTCTACTTCATGAAAACTTCTAACAATGAATTGAGTATATATGTGGATATATTCGATAAGGAAGAAGTTTAAAACATTTGAAAGGATTCAAATAAATTTCAGCATGAAGTGGAAATCATCGTAATAGAAAAGTCAAATATCTATGATTTGATCATGGTGGAAATATTTGAATTACGAGTTTTAGCGAACATCTAAGAGAGTTATGAAATTTTTCTACTACTCACGTTTCTTGGAGTATCATAGTGATGATGGAGTATCCAAGAGACGTATCCAAAACTTGTTGGATTAATGATGAGATAAAATAAAATGACGCCATTATATTTTTGTGGATTATGCTTTAGAGACTACCGCTTTTACACTGAATAGAGCATCATCATGATCCATTGAAATGACACCATATGAGTTATGGCATGGGTATAAACCCTAATAGTCCTTTCTTAAATTTTGGTATGCGTAGCATAAGTGAATGAGTTTACAACCAAAATCGGATGAATGTCTTTGTTGGTTATCCCAGAGAATTGATTGGGAATTCTTTCCACTATTAAGTAAAAGACAAAAGTGTTTGTTGATGTTACTTGCTTATTTCCAAGAAATTGTTTTCTAGCGAAGTATTTGAGTGGGAGGACAATGGAACTTGATAAGGTTCATGAACCTGAGCGTGATGATCAGAGTAGCACAGCATCGGAAATGGTTCCGGGAGCGACTACGAAGATCATGGCTCCCATGTCTATAAAGTGTTATAGTCATGGAGATCAAAGTACCTATTGAACCTTGTAGATGTGGTTTACTTTGTGATCAAATGAATGATTTGTGAACAAAGGATTGATTTTGAACAATGATAAACCAACTACATACAACGAAGTTATGATGGGCCCTGACTCCGTTAAAATGGCTATGCGCCATGAAATCCAAGATAGGTGAACACTTTTTGAAAGTAAATGGATCTATAAAATTGATGGACTTGGATACAATATCCTTAAAGAAGCTTGACTTATCGAAAAGTTGTTTACGACAAAGTTCAAAGAGTTGACTACGATAAGATTAGATCTTCCGTGGCAATGCTTATAGTCTATGTGGATTATTCTAGTAATCGCTACATATTTCTTTTATGAGATATGATAGTAGGATGGCAGAAATACATTCCTTACCGAAGTATGTATGAAGGATGTATACCAGATACAACCAAGAGTTTTGCTGGTCCGTGGAATACTAGATAGGTATACAAACTTCAATTGGATGAAGTAAGTATCGCGGAGTTGGAATCTTCACCGGATGAAATAATGAAAGAGTTTTGATTTCATCAGAAATGATGAAGATGCTTGCATTTGCAAGAAATTAAGTGGGAGCGCTGAGACATATTTATAATACTTTATGTAGATGACATATCGTTGATTAAAAATAATGTAATCATGTACTTGATGTGATTAAAAGGTTTCATTGAGAATTAATTTCAATGAAAGGATATGGACTGAAACATATTTAGTGTCAAGATCTATGAAGATAGATTGAAACACATAATAAGTTTAAGTCAAGGTACATAGAATGGATATTGAAGTGGTTCAATATAAAAATGTTAAGAAGGTGTTCTTTTCCATGTGAAGGTTTAACAAGACTTCGGTGTATTTGACACTCGATGAGTAAAAGCACATGAGTGATTTTAGATCACAAATAATATGTACAAAGTCAGATGTCCCGTGCTCTAAATTGTTACGAGCATATACCAGAATGATTCATATAATGATCATTGGACAACAGTGAGAATATCCCTGAGTGCTTTAGAAGAACCAAGGATATATATATATAGTTTTATATGGGATAGTGACAATCATATCGCTGTAAGGTGTTGCACCGATATTAGTTTGGTCACATATAAAAATAAAATTTCAATCTCAATTAGGCTAAGTGTTATATAAAAGGTAGCACAATAAGCTAGAAGAAGTCTATGCTAGATTTAGATGAGTTCTAAATATTGTGACGGATTCTACAAATGAAGGCAGAGTTTGTCATTGTTTTGACAATGACTGAGGATGTTAAGTCGAGGAGTTCTTTGAGAACTTGGTGTAGTTCCGATAGTGTCAGAACTTTGAAGCTATATTGTGTGTGACAATATTAGTGACTTATTTCAGACCGCGGAATTAAGGTTCCACCAGAGGACTAAGCATATACTATTAATGCCGACTCATTTGGAAAATGAGTGATGCGTTGAGACGCAAATGAATTGCAAAATACATACGTTTCTGAGTGTGTCAGATCCGTTGACTAAAACCTCTCCCGTGAGCAAAACATGATAAGCACCAAAAGGCCAAGGTGTTATATCTTTACATATGTAAACTAGATTATTGACTCTAGTGCAAGTGGGAGACTGTTGGAGATATGCCCAAGAGGCAATAATAAAATGGTTATTATAATATATCTTTGTGTTTATGATAATGTTTGCATACCATGCTATAATTGTATTAACCGAAACATTGATACATGTGTGTTATGTAAACAACAAGGAGTCCCTAGTAAGCCTCTTGTATAACTAGCTTGTTGATTAATGGATGATCATGGTTTCGTGATCATGAACATTGGATGTTATTAATAACAAGGTTATGTCATTAGGTGAATGATATAATGGACACACACCCATATGAGCGTAGCATAAGATCAAGTCATTAAGTTCATTTGCTATAAGCTTTCAATACATAGTTGTCTTAATCCTTCGACCATGAGATCATGTAAATCACTTACACCGAAAGGGTACTTTGATTACATCAAACGTCATTGCGTAAATGGGTGACAATAAAGGTGGGATTAAGTATTCGGAAAGTGTGAGTTGAGGCATATGGATCAATAGTGGGATTTGTCCATCCTGATGACGGATAGATATACTCTGGGCCCTCTGATACGTCCAAAACGTATCTACTTTCCCGAACACTTTTGCTATTGTTTTGCCTCTAATTTGTGTATTTTGGATACAACTAAAACGGACTAACGCTGTTTTCAGCAGAACTGCTCTGGTGTCTCGTTTTTGTGCAGAAATCCAACTTTCGGGAAAGTCCTCGGAATTTATGCAGAAGGCCCTATTTTACCAAAATATTGGCGGAGCCAGAAGGGCAAGAGAGGTGGAGGCCCGAGGGCCCCACACCACATGGCGGCGCGGCCCAGGGGGGCCCGCGCGGCCATGTGGTGTGGCCCCCTCGGCCGGCCTCCGACGCCCCCCTCGGACTACTTATTGGTTTCGACCCGAAAACGCACGAGGAGAAGTCGAAGTCGCCGAAACCCTCCGAGAGCCGCCACATCGCGAAACTCCGTCTCGGGAGCCAGAAGTCTCCGTTCTGGCACTCCGCCGGGACGGGGAATTGGAGGAGATCTTCACCGCCATCACCGCCAACGCCTCTCCATCGACCAGCAATGTTTCCCCCATCCATGTGTGAGTAATTCCCCCGCTGTAGGCTGAAGGGGATGGTAGGGATTGGATGAGATTGGTCATGTAATAGTCATAAGATTGTTAGGGCATAGTGCCTAGTATCCGTAGATGTCACTTTTATGATATTGTTGCAACTTGTTATGCTTAATGCTTGTCACTAGGGCCCGAGTGCCATGATCTCAGATCTGAACATGTTATTGATTCATGAAGATATTCGTTGTTTATGATCTTACCTGCAAGTTGTATACACATGTCGCTGTCCGGAACCAATGGCCCCGAAGTGACGAAATCGGGACAACCGGAGGGGATGGTAGTGATGTGAGGATCACATGTGTTCACGGAGTGTTAATGCTTTGCTCCGGTACTCTATTAAAAGGAGTACCTTAATATCCGAGTAGTTTCCCTAGAGGCCCGGCTGCCACCGGCTGGTAGGACGAGAAGATGTTGTGCAAGTTTCTCATTGCGAGCACGTACGACTAAATATGGAACACATGCCTATTGATTGATTAGTACTTGGATACCGTTTTATTATTATCCGCAAATGCCCCTGCTTTGATTGTTACATGAGTTTCTCTCATCCATGCAACGCCCGTTAAATCCGTCCTTGTGCCTACGATATTTTAATCCTGCTGTTTACTACAATCACTACTGTCTGTCTTTATTTCACCGCTGCTCGTTATTTCACTATTTCCACTGCCATAAAGCTGTTACTATCGATAAACTCTTGCGAGCAAGTCTGTTTCTAGGTGCAGCTGAATTGACAACTCCGCTGTTAAGGCTTACAAGTATTCTTTGTCTCCCCTTGTGTCGAATCAATAAATTGGGTAATACTTCCCTCGAAGACTCGTTGCGATCCCCTATACTTGTGGGTCATCAAGACTATTTTCTGGCGCCGTTGCCGGGGAGCATAGCTTTATTTGGAAGTTCACTTGGATTGATATTGTTCGCTGCAAATTCTCCATCATGGGTAAACCTCGCGATACTAAGATCGCCATATTACCATCCACTATAAGAAAAAGTACAACTCTTAGTACCTCTGCTGCTCTTGATTCACCATCTGTGATAAGTAAACTTGTTTCACCACCACAAACTTCAAATGTTGGTACTTCTGCTGAATCTGAAATTTCTTCTCATAATTATGATGATGCTTCTGCTGTGCTTGATAATGATGGTTCGTTAGGATCTTTTCTAGATGCTACAATTGCTAAGTCTAGACAAATTGAAAATACTTGAAACTCCTAATGAAAATGCTGCTACACCTGTTAATTCACCTGAGTCTGTTGAATATTCTAGTGATCATCTTGATGAAGATTATGTAGAGCTTGACGATGATTTTATTGAAAAATGCAATGCTACTACTGATGCAAGAAAAATTAAAAAGTTGCTTGCAGAACATGCTGTTAAATATAAACCATTTCCTGATCCTAAATTTGCCACATCTCCTATAAACATTAGGGATAAAGATTATGATTTTTCTCTTGATCTATCTCATATAGCTATTGTTGAGAAAACACCCTTTTGTGGTACTGAAAAAGAAAGTGCTGTTGAACACTTGACTGAGTTATCTACTCTTAGTGGCGTGTTTTCTGATGATGTCAAGATGCGTACTTATTTTGTTGCTAAATTTTTTCCTTTCTCATTAAAGGATGATGCTAAAACTTGGTATAATAATTTGCCTCCTGGTTCTATTAAAAGTCCAATTGACTTGCGTGATGTTTTCTTTCGAAAATACTTTCCCTGCTAGTGCTCAACATGCTCGCTTGCGAGAGAATTTATAATTTTGACCAGGAAGATGGAGAGAAATTGCACTGAGGCTTGGGCGAGATTTTGCTCTCTTATTAGAGCTCAGCCCGACCATGATTTAGAAAAGCATGATTTACTTGATATATTTTATAGTGGACTAACTATTGAGTCTAGGGCATACCTGGATAGTTGTGCTTGGTTGTGTTTTCGGAAAAGAACTCCGGACGACGCCGAAGAATTATTGGCTAAAATAGGCCGGAATCATGATGATTGGTCTACACCTGAACCAACCCCGACACCGATAGTGAAGAAGAGGGGTATGATTAAATTGAATGATGAAGATATGAGGGAAGCCAAGAAGTCTCTTAAAGAGAAGGGTATTAAACCTGAAGATGTGAAGAATTTACCTCCTATAGAAGATTTATGTGAGACAATTCCCCCTTCATCCATGATTGAGGTACACTCGCTTCAACGCTTTACTAGGGAAGATATTCCGTATTCAAAACCTCCTGCTCAATGCTTAGATGAGTTTGATAATTATATTGTTAAGCAAGAAAACTTTAATATGAGAGTAGAGAATCATTTAATGGAAAATTCCCGAGCTATTAGTGAATTGCATGGTATTGTGGAGAGAACCTCCAATGATGTTAAGATACTTGTTAAACATTTTCAAATGGTTCAAACTCAAATTGATCAACTTACTAAAGTGCAAAATGACTTGTTGGGAAATAATTCTAAAGAAAAACATGCTTGTGAAGTAACAACTAGAGGTGGTGCTTCTACCCAGGATCCTCTATATCCCGAAGGGCATCCCAAAAGAGTTGAACAAGATTCTCAACTAATTAAAACTAGTGCTCCATCTAAGAAAAAGAAAAAGAAACATAAGAATGTTGTAGAATCCTCCGAACCCGTTAATGATCCTAATAGTATTTCTATTTCGATGCTGAAACCGAAAGTGGTAATGAACATGAGGAAGATAACGATAAGAATGATACTCCTGATAAAGAAGAAATTGAAAAAGAACCTGAAAAGCATGCTAAAAATAAAAAATACACTAAAGAAGATTTTATTACTGAGAAACATGGTAATGAAAGAGAACCTTGGGTTCGAAAGCAAATGCCTTTTCCTGCTAAGAAACTAAAATCAAAGGAGGAGGAACATTATAATAAATTTTGTGATTGGATGAAACCTTTATTTTTGCAAATTCCTTTGACCGATGCTATTAAATTGCCTCCTTATTCAAAGTATATGAAAGATATTGTTACTAACAAAAGGAAAATCCCCAATGAGGAAATTTCCACTATGCTCGCTAATTACTCCTTCAATGGTAAGATTCCAAAGAAGCTTGGAGACCCAGGTATACCGACTATTCCTTGTTCCATAAAGAATAATTATGTTAGAACTGCTCTATGTGATTTGGGAGCAGGTGTGAGTGTGATGCCTTTTTCTCTTTATAAGAGACTTGATTTAGATAAATTGATACCAACTGATATATCTTTGCAAATGGCTGATAAATCTACTGCTATTCCTGTTGGTTTATGTGAAAATGTTCCTGTGCAAGTTACTCAGCATTGCTTGATATTAACTGATTTCGTTGTGTTGGAAATGCCTGAAGATGATAATATGTCCATTATTCTTGGAAGACCCTTTCTTAATACTGCAGGGGCTGTTATTGATTGCAATAAAGGCATGGTTACTTTCAATGTTGATGATAAGGAACACACTGTCTATTTTCCCAAGAGGATTGATAAAGTATGCGGGGTTAATACAATTTTTAATGTGAAAACTATCAAAGTGGGATCCATTGATTGTCCTATATATGAGCCTAAAGAAGAATATCAAACTCTTGTGATTGGATCCATATCAATTCAATATAAGGTAACATGATTGATTTGAGGTTTATTTCTTCTTATGTCATATAAAATTTATTTGGTAGCAAGACTTGATCAACCTTGTTAACAAGTATATTTTAATGCATAAGGGAGCTAAACAACATTTCTTTCTTTCTTTCTCCCTCCACTTATTTTACTTGCTGTAGCACTTTTGTTTTGCAATATGCTTTAGTCATTTAAGATTTTAGAAATCATTTTCCTGCGCAGTAATCATTAATTTAATACCCAGAAATGTGCATTTTTCGAAGTTCTCTAAAAATTACAAAAATCACACCGTTGGTCCTATTTTTCGACGAGGCATCTGGGAGCACCAGAGGATGACCTGTGGGGCACCAGGGGGTGTCACACCATAGGCCGGCGCGGCCAGCAAGGGGGCCGCGCCACCTTGTGGTGTGGGCCACCCCTTGCCCCACTACATCATCTCTTCCTCCCAGCATCTTCTCTCTCCCGAAAAAACTCGTACCAAGTTTCTCTCACTCGTGTTTCTGCTCAAGAACTCGCGATTTTTCGATCTCCTTGCTCAGCCCAGATTGCGTCCGAAATTTGGCACATTTACTCCTTGGTATGTGACTCCTTTGATTGTCCAATTAGAATTTCATTTGGTTGAGTATATCTTGAATATTTTGCTGCTGTAGATAACATGTTTAGTGAGCTTGCATGCTTGTTCTAAGTGGAAGAAATTAGTTTTGATGCATGTTTAGTACTCTAGCAAGTTCCTATAGTAGTTCCCTTCAATTACATACCTTGAAATCAAATTTTATAATGATTGTTGAAAAATTTCAGAAAATGGAAGGAAGTATGCACCAACTTAACCAAGAAGAGTTGGAGGTACAGCAAGTCATGAGAGTTCATCGTGAAGAGGGAGTATACCCCTCTTATTACCCATGCACGGACTTTATGCGGAATGCGGGAATCCTGCAAGACGTTCAAACACTAATTTCCAATGCAGGATTGGGAGATTTTGCTGTTGGTGAACCTCACCAATATGCTAAACTAACGGTGTCGGTTGTGCAGGATTTCGAATTTCACCGGTCTCAAACTGACCCCATGGTCCGGTATAAGATTTATAACAAAACTATCGACTTGCCTTTCAGTGATTTTTGTACAGCGATTAGAGTGCCGCGGTGGGGATCCTGCG
Source organism: Lolium rigidum (assembly GCF_022539505.1). Lineage (NCBI taxonomy): Eukaryota > Viridiplantae > Streptophyta > Magnoliopsida > Poales > Poaceae > Lolium > Lolium rigidum. The sequence goes on from NC_061510.1 coordinate 131,146,131, forward strand.
AGAAGATCAGGGGAACACCGCTGGAGCTCTCAAATCTTTATGCGAGGATTTGTAATGGGAGGAGCTTCTCCAATGATAGTGGTAAGATTAGTAGCATTCAACAGCCAGCCATCCGCTACTTTGCCTATTTCATTACAAAGTGCGTTCTTGCGAGAAGGTCCGGAGGTAAGTTATCTCGTCCAAGATTTGGCCTTCTTAGCTGCTCGCTTTGCAACAGGATAGGACTTATAATTTGGGTGCTTTAATAGCTTGTAGACTTGCTACTAACCGTGAGAAAGGAGGAATTTGTGGAGGTCTTATTGCCTCTCGCTTATTAGCTATGCATGGTGTAGGACCTCACCATTTAGATATTCCGCTTTCTATAGAGAAACTTGATGTTGGCTCCATGATCAGACATGAATTTATTTCAGATGCATCTAATTTGAACAACCTGTATTATAGGATAACTTTGTATAATAAAAGTTGGAGTATAACTAAGAAAATTGAAAAACTAGTACGCTTGCCTGCACCTGCTTTGTTTAACCTTGATGCCAGGGACGGGTGGTCGATCACAGAAAATGAGCTAAACGCATACATAGAAAGGGAAAGCCGTCGTGCAAGGGAAGATGTGGAGGAGGCCGAGGAGCACCCCGACTCTTCATCCGATGCAGCGAGCTCCTCATATCAACATCATGGGCATGTGGAACCTCCACGATATTCTTCTCGCGCAGGGGCCCTATTACCACTCCATGTATGATCCACCGGCGTGGAACTCCGACCCTCGTTGGGAATGAACTCCACTTAGGCCAAAAGCCGAAGCTTGGGGGAGGTATACCGGCATCACTCATTCTTTGCATATTATGGTTTCTGGATACTTGTACATACTTGTTTAGTCTCTTAGAGTGGTTTTCTAATGAGAGGGAGATGATATTTGGGGAAGTGCTGTCCAAAAACAGATTCTGTGTCTGTTACCAAAAAAACGTACGCACAGCCAGAACGTTATTTTGAGTTGCCAATTTTTGAGCATGTGCCCCAGGTTATCATCTAACTTTCATTAGTTGAACACTTTTGAGCTGAGCAATGGAAGATTTTTGTTAATTTAGATTTCAGTACTGCTGTCGGGATTTGGCAGATTTACGTCATCCTGCTTTTCGTGTTTCGTTAGTTTGCATTCTTTTGTTTTCGCTTTGTTTCTTTCCTAAAACACAAAAATACCAAAAATATTTCTGTTGTTTCTCTTCACCATTTGTTTATTTGGTTCTTTGCTCTTAGTTTATTTCGTTTGCTATCGTTGGTTTGCTATGAGAAAACCCAAAAGATTTTGCTTTGTTTGCTTGTTTTCTTTCGCTCTTGTTTCTAATTCGAAAATACCAAAAATATTTGCTGTTCTTCTTTGGTTTGTAAAGTTCATCATGAGTTCAATGGTCTTCGGTGGCTGGAGCGTGGTTTTCATTTCATATTATCCAAGCTACACAAGTGAAAAGGCAATAATGACGATCTACGACAATCTGATTGTGGTGAGAGGCTCGGTATGAACTCTATTTGCTTTCATTTTTGTACATATACTCATCCATATGAGCATGCTTAGTTGGTTCATGTGAGGTATATGTTATTTGAGAAAGTCTAGTAGTTCATGATCTCTCATGTTTAGTTCCAATTTATTAATATGAGTAGCATGTCATGGATGTTTGCTTGCATTGTTTTATTCATAACTAAGTATGGCATTGTGGTATCCTCCTCTGAATAATTTATTTATATCGACTTGGCACATGCTCACGCATGCATATGACTGAACAAAAAGTCAATTAAGCCTCGATGATTTATATTGCTTCAGAGTTCTTGTATCACTTTTATGCCTCCGTTAATTTATTTTGCCGCAAGCATGATTATGACAGTTACTGCTCTCTTGATTTGTCGCTCCCTAGTCTTTTGCTAGCCTTCACTTGTACTGAGCGGGAACGCCGCTCGTGCTTCCAAACACCTGAAACCCAAGTTGTTCCAAAAGTGTCCACCATAAATACCTATGCATGGCATTTCAAACCATTCCAAGTAAATTCTCATGCGCTACCTTTAAAACTTTCAAAATGCTTCTCAATTTGTGTTAATGTTTCATAGCTCATGAGGAAGTATGTGGTGTTTAGCTTTCAACCTTGTCATTTACTTTTGACGGACTCTCATATGGACTAGTGGCACATCCGCTTATCCAATAATTTTGCAAAAAGAGCTGGCAATGGGATTCCCAGTCCCGAATTAATCAACTTAAATAGACACTCCTCCATGGTTTGTGATTGTTGGACGGCACCCGAAGGATTCGGTTAGCCATGGCTTGTGTAAGCAAAGGTTGGGGGGAGTGTCATCATCATAATAAAATTTAAATAAAAAGGCACTCCTTCATGGTATGTGATTGTTGGCAGGCACCCGAGGATTCGGTTAGCCATGGTTTGTGAAAGAAAGGTTGGAAGGAGTGCCAACCAAAAATAAATAAAATGGGAGCCGCTCTTGTGAGTCCGGTTGATGAGGTAGTTAGTGTACCCATTACCATTCGTTGACAACAACAAACACCTCTCAAAATAATTTTACTCCTGCTTTACAAATGAAAAGCTCTAGCGCATGTTAATCCCTGCTTCCCTCTGCGAAGGGTCAATCTTTTACTTTTATGTTGTGTCTCCATTCTTTCTTTGAGCACTATCTTGAGAGCACAACTTGTCATTCTTAGTATAATATGCTTGTCTCAAAATATGATTGATTGTGGTATAACTTTGATGCTTTTATCTTTGACAATCACTACTTCTAGTCTTTCTATGAACTCAAGAGGTGCCTCGGCATTTATGTTTTGCCGATCAAATACGGGCAAGCGAGATACCACTTTATCATATTCTCTTATGAACATTGCAATCCTGCTTATATACATGATTCATGGTGCTTATTATTAATTGTTGGTACCTCTCCATGATTGACATAGCTTGTTGGATGATCTTATTTGCATGTATCTCATTATGAACTGTTTAAGTATTAGCCATAGCATGAGAATATATACATCATATGAGCAAATGTGTTCGTGAAAGTTCTTTTATCGCTCAGTTGTTAACTGAATTGCTTGAGGACAAGCAATAAGCTAAGCTTGGGGGGAGTTGATACGTCCAAAACGTATCTACTTTCCCGAACACTTTTGCTATTGTTTTGCCTCTAATTTGTGTATTTTGGATACAACTAACACGGACTAACGCTGTTTTCAGCAGAACTGCTCTGGTGTCTCGTTTTTGTGCAGAAATCCAACTTTCGGGAAAATCCTCGGAATTTAGGCAGAAGGCCCTATTTTACCAAAATATTGGCGGAGCCAGAAGGGCAAGAGAGGTGGAGGCCCGAGGGCCCCACACCACATGGCGGCGCGGCCCAGGGGGGCCCGCGCGGCCATGTGGTGTGGCCCTCGGCCGGCCTCCGACGCCCCCTTCGGACTACTTATTGGTTTCGACCCGAAAACGCACGAGGAGAAGTCGAAGTCGCCGAAACCCTCCGGAGAGCCGCCACATCGCGAAACTCCGTCGCGGGAGCCGAAGTCTCCGTTCGGCACTCACGCCGGGACGGGGATTGGAGGAGATCTTCACCGCCATCACCGCCAACGCCTCTCCATCGACCGAGCAATGTTTCCCCCATCCATGTGTGAGTAATTCCCCCGCTGTAGGCTGAAGGGGATGGTAGGGATTGGATGAGATTGGTCATGTAATAGTCATAAGATTGTTAGGGCATAGTGCCTAGTATCCGTAGATGTCACTTTTATGATATTGTTGCAACTTGTTATGCTTAATGCTTGTCACTAGGGCCCGAGTGCCATGATCTCAGATCTGAACATGTTATTGATTCATGAAGATATTCGTTGTTTATGATCTTACCTGCAAGTTGTATACACATGTCGCTGTCCGGAACCAATGGCCCCGAAGTGACGAATCGGGACAACCGGAGGGGATGGTAGTGATGTGAGGATCACATGTGTTCACGGAGTGTTAATGCTTTGCTCAGGTACTCTATTAAAAGGAGTACCTTAATATCCAGTAGTTTCCCTAGAGGCCCGGCTGCCACCGGCTGGTAGGACAGAAGATGTTGTGCAAGTTTCTCATTGCGAGCACGTACGACTAAATATGGAACACATGCCTATTGATTGATTAGTACTTGGATACCGTTTTATTATTATCCGCAAATGCCCTCGCTTTGATTGTTACATGAGTTTCTCTCATCCATGCAACGCCCGTTAAATCCGTCCATGTGCCTACGATATTTTAATCCTGCTGTTTACTACAATCACTACTGCTGTCTTTATTTCACCGCTGCTTGTTATTTCACTATTTCCACTTGCCATAAAACTCGTTACTACTCGATAAACTCTTGTGAGCAAGTCTCGTTTCTAGGTGCAGCTGAATTGACAACTCCGCTGTTAAGGCTTACAAGTATTCTTTGTCTCCCCTTGTGTCGAATCAATAAATTGGGTAATACTTCCCTCGAAGACTGTTGCGATCCCCTATACTTGTGGGTCATCACCCTCTCGGTGGGATGTCATCTGATTAGCTTGCAAGCATATGAATGGTTCATAACAGATCACATACCACGGTACGAGTAAAGAGTACTTGTCGGTAACGAGGTTGAACAAGGTATGGAGATATCGATGATCGAACCTCGGACAAGTAAAATATCGCGTGACAAAGGGAATTGGCATCGTATGTAAATGGTTCAATCGATCACTAAGTCATCGTTGAATATGTGGGAGCCATTATGGATCTCTAGATCCCGCTATTGGTTATTGCTCGGAGAGGAGTCTCGACCATGTCTGCATAGTTCGCGAACCGTAGGGTGACGCGCTTAAGGTTCGATGTCGCATAAGTAGATATGGAATATGGTATGGAGACGAAGTTTGTTCGGAGTCTCGGATGGGATCCAGGACATCACGAGGAGGTCCGGAATGGTCCGGAGAATAAGATTCATATATGGGAAGTCATTTTCGGGGTTACCGGAAAAGTTCGGGATTTTTCGGTATTGTACCGGAGGTTCTAGAAGGTTCCGGAGGGTACCATAGTGGGGCCCACCTATCCCGGACGACCAACATGGACCGGAGGGGTCGCATATGCCCACATGGGCCATGCACACCAGCCCCCCAAGGCCCATGTGGCTGTACCAAGTGGATAAGATCAAATCCCTTGAAAATAGGGGCTTAACTTGGGGGGGAAGTCCCCCCCCCTTGTTTTGGCCGACCCAAAGGCTTGGAGGGGGGGCCAAGGCAGCCCCCCCACGCCTATATAAGAGGGAGGGGAGGGCTGGGGCGCAACACATCATCCCCCCAAGCCCTAGCCGCCCCTCTCTCCCTCCTTCTTCCTGCGCAGGCTTGGCGAAGCCCTGCAGGAATTTCTCCTCCACCTCCACCACCACGCCGTCGTGCTGCTGGGATTCCGAGGGGATCTACCACACCTCCGCTGCCCGCTGGAACGGGGAGAGGAAGGGCTTCATCGACACCGTACGCGCGACCGAGTATGGAAGTGCTGCCGGATTGCAGCACTGGGGATGATCGTCTACATCAACAACGAGATCTGATCTCGTAGGCTTTGGAAATCATCAAGGGTTAGTATATTATCAATCTCATTGCTTAGATCTTGTAGATTAGATCTTGGGTGTTCCATAGATTATATCTTGGATTTATTCGTCTTGCGGTAGGAAAATTTTTGTTTTCTATGCTACGAACCCCATCAGTTACCAAGATAGCATTGGTGTGGATGTAGTAGATATGTGTTCGTTGATCATCCTATCTTGCCTCACGTTACCATTGAGTCACCACTTCTTTCCAAGAGTGAGACAAGCATTCAATGCATATCCATTGTACCTAACACAAAGGTAAGTACAAAATGGTCCCCAAACTAATTGGGTCCGAAGTAGTTAGACACACTACAACATATAGGACAAACTCCACAATTCTATGTGCATATAGATATGAAATTGAATTTCATGCACATCTTAGTCAAATTAGGATTTGATGGAGTTTACCCTATATATTGGATCAAAGAAAGTGACACATGCCATAAGATATACATATATTAAATATGCATGCACAATACTTTCAAGAACCAAAGGAAGATACAATTTGGACAAAACACCAAATAAACCAAGAGACAATGGTTGTCCAAATTATATCAAAGAATCAAATCAACACAAGATTGACTCCAAAGACTTATCTCATTATAAGAAGCTAATTAAACCTAAGCACAAAGGAATGAGATAACCAACTCCCAAGAGAGCAAGGTTCCAACAAATAAACCAAACCCTCGACATTTTTTATGATGGCACAAAGTACCAAAAAGAAAATTTTATGTCTCCCAAAACCCAATTTTTGATAAAGATCAAGAGATGTTAAGCATTCTAATAATATAGAAGAGCTCCCCGAGTTTGGTGCATTATCAAGGATTTTTTATATGAATACAAAATGCACAAAACTAGGATCATCACGCTACCTATATCTTCTAACAATGCTAAGAAAGTTTGAATAGACAACTTAGATCCATAAGATGCAAGGAAGACACATGGGAGTCAAAGCACAACAAATTCATGGCAATAAATAAGGCAAAATAAATACAAGAGCCAATGTAGATATGATCAATAAATATCTACCTCATAATTGATTACCAATTGTCCTAGGACAAGAGGTATTAGGAAATATTTCCCGGTGGTAGTTTGTAAGTATACATAAGATCATATTTACAACGAACAAAGCATATGGTAAAAGATAAGAGTTAACCATCATGCAAAGATAGTTTCTTGATAGCTTCATTTAGTCATACCAACATGCAAGGCAATTAATAGTATTCATACCAACATGCAAAGCAATTAATAGTATTCATACCAACATGCAAAGCAATTAATAGTATGACTTGAAGCACATGGTTTTCCAAAAATGTATTGAGGGACACGTTGTGAAAAACCATGCCAAGAAGAACTTTCACAAATAAGATCCACAAAGATATTAGCAATGAAGCCATTTAAGCAAATTGGAGCTTGTTTGAGCAAACATGCCACATAGGAGAGAGATAATTTACGGTATCAAATCTATGTGACACAACCTCAAATGTTCACATTTTCTAGGCTTGTAATATGCACAAAGCTTATTACTCCCCCATAATGTGATAAGGAATTTATTTTCACAAGAGGCAAATAAGATCCAACTAGAGATATTAATGGACATTGGAATTTGAATTTCTCATGAAGATGACATACCACATAGAGACTAGATAATCTTGCAATATCAATTCTAAGTGATATTCCTCATGTACACACATTGTTAGGATCATGAAATTCCCAAAGGAATATCACTCCCCCAAAATGGGATAGTCCATTAATCGCTCATAAGAGCCATATAAGATACAACAAGATGCAAAGAGGCTCCAACACAAACACAAATACATGGTGTGCAACCCAACATGCATAGACTTGATTTCTCAAGCAAAACTATTAGGAAGCACAACATATACAAACACATGTTAGGAACGAAACTAACACATGCAAAGGGGCGAGTAACTTTCAATATAAATGAGTTGAGAACATGTTACCGCAAGGAGGAACATTGGATATATGATAGTAGCAAGATAATCAAAAGACTTGGCTTGATATAATATAAATGATGAAGATCCCTTAATTCTTCATGATGTAGCCAAGTCTCCAATGCCCTCCAACAAGCACCTATTGATCAAATTTTGGATTGTTGGTCCCCAACTAAGTTGGGTCCTAAGAGGTTAGTCACAATAGGCTTGGCAACCCAAATGGTTCTTTTCTTGACACCACTTTGAGCACCAACAAATTTGGCAAACACATTGCCACCCTCATCCTTACGAAGAGAATAAACATCATCAATGGTGATAGAGTTGGATGAGGTACCAATAGTGCACAAGGAGGAGATGTGGCCCTTCTCACGGCATATGTAGCAAGTTCTTTTCTTCTCCTTCTTCTCACTAGGTTTCTCCACAATGGGAGCATTGGCTTGTTTCTTCTTGGGAAGTGGCATTTCTTCAACTTGAGGTTGAATATGAGTTTGAGCTTGGGGCCGCTTCCCTTTTGCTTCTTCTTCAAAGGGCAAGATCTAACATGGTGCCCTTCAATATTGCACTTGAAGCAAACAATCTTGGCCGGGTCTTTGACTTGTACTTGGCCCTTCTTCTTGTTGTTGTTCATGGACTTGTTCTTGTTGTTGGATTTGAAACCAAGTCCACTCTTGTCATTGGGGGATTGTTGCATACTCAACATCGTGTCAAGTTTGCATTTCCCTTCATGACCCTTTACCAAGTCATTCTTCAAAGAAGTGACTTGGGCCTTGAGCTCTTTGATTTCCTCTACATGGTTAGTAACAACACAAGCACTAGAGGAAGTAGAATCTTCATTGTTAGAGCAACAAGGCAAGGAAGATAATTCATCATAAGATTTAGCAATATTATGAGTGGATGAATTACTAGGACTAGCACATGGAAATATAGCATTTTGAGTAGTAGTGCTAGTATCCACATGAGGCTCATAAGGTGTTGCCTTAAATATGATAGCCTCATGAGCCAACTTTAGCCTATCATGAGAGGCTAGAAGATCCTCATGGGAGCGAGAAAGCTTTCCATGACTTTCTTCCAATTTCCCATAATTGCAAGTTAGCAACTCAAGTTGAGCCCTTAGCTCAACATTCTCCTTCAAGATAGATGCTTCACAAGAAGTAGAGTTAGTAGCACAAGCATCAATATTAGTAGTAATAGGAGAAGGCAAGTTGGCATGCTCTTTTAGATAAGAAGCTTTAAGTTGCTCATGCGACTCGGTGAGTTTGGCGAGCGCACTCTCAATGACCCTTGAGCCCTTTTTGAGTTGCTCAAAATCCTCAAGGAGTTTAGCATTAACAAACACACGCTTATCATTTTTTAGTTTTAGTTCATTTGCCATCTCAAGAGCTCTATCATGGTTTTCCTTTTCTCTAGACAATTCTAGAGCAAAGGTCTCCTCAAGAGCTTCCTTGATGGTTTGTTCTTCTTCAAGTTCATTTTTTAATGATGCTACATCATCGGCATACTCTCGTTCAAGAGCACCCTTTTTATCAATGGTGTTCTCATGCATCCAAATAAGTTTTTGGCTCTCAATAGCGGTAGTCAAGATTTCAAAGAAGTGAGTGCTAGCAATTTTATCTTTGCAAATAACCTTGAATACGCTCTTACCCTTATCGCGTAGAGAGACAACCCAATCCTCTTCTTCATATTCATCCTCATCCTTATCACCACGAGACATATTGGGTTCCATGGTAGGAGGTACCGTGGAACCCTTGGCCATAAGGCATATATGAGGACCGTGAGATAAAGAGTAGGAGTTACTTGAGGCTCCTTTCAAGATCTTGTCTTGACCAATAGAATCTTTGGTTTCCTCTACATTGTTAGACACACAACAACTAGAGGAAATAGAAGCATTTTTATCATGGCCACAAGACAATGCAAGCATATCATCATTAGATTTATTCAAGCAACTTACACATGATATGCAAGGACTATCAACACAAGCATGTAAATCATTTCTAGTGCTAGATGTGTTTAAGTCCGAAGATGAAGCATTGCAATGAGATAGAGATGACGAATCATCAATAGTAAGCTCAATATCAACATTGCAATTTTCATCACCACTCACCATATCATTACCTTGTGTCTTACCACACTTTGGTGAAGTGGAAGAAGATGAGAACTCATCACGGCCGGAAGTGGAAGCAATACAATCATCCTCAATAATCTTGGACACATCATATTTATCTTGAAGCTTTGTCCATAATTCATGAGCGCTCCCAAAAGGCATGATTGAAGAAGTAACTACATTGCTCACAACAATGGAAAACACATGAGAAGCAAGAGCATCGAGACAAGAGTTTTTCTCCTCCTCAAGAGATAAATTTTGAGGATCCTTAGGAGAAGAAAAAACCATGTCAAGAAATCGCTCCATGTCCGGGGACATACGCCGCAAAATATTAAGCACATAAATTTTCCATAGATCATAATTTGTGCCATCAAATATAAACAAGTTATTGTGCGCTAATCCCCTAGCCGACATCTTTACTCTCAAGGCGGTGAAGCCTAAGAATGAGAGACCTTGCTCTGATACCAATTGAAAGGACACGGTTGTCGCCTAGAGGGGGGGGGTGAATAGGCGATTTAAAACTTTTACGAGATGGGCTTAACAAATGCAGAATAAAACTAGCGTTTACTTTGTCAAGCCCAAAGCCTATATACTATTGTTCACCTATGTGCACCAACAACTTATTCTAAGCAATACAAGCAACTATGTGATAGCAAGATATATAAACTTATGCTAAGCAATACAAGCAACTATGTGATAGCAAGATATATAACTTCAAGCACGATGGCTATCACAAGGTAAAGTGCATAAGTAAAAAGCTCGGGTATAGAGATAACCGAGGCACGCGGGAGACGATGATTTATCCCGGAGTTCACACTCTTGCGAGTGCTAATCTCGGGTGGAGAGGTGCGGTTGCTTAGTGCTCCCGAACGCCACAAGAGGCTCACCTTGAGGTGTGGTTGCTCGATGCACACCAACGCCACAAAGGCCTCACCCCAAGATGCGGTACTCACACCACAAACCGAACGCCACGAAGGCGCCTCACCTAAATCTCCGGTGACCCTCGCCACAAAGGCCTAGGTCACGGTTCCACTAAGGGATTTCCTTCGAGGCGGAAACCGGGCCTTACACAAAGGTTGGGGCACACATCCACAACTTAATCAGAGGCTCCCAACAAATCACCACAAAGGTGTAGAATCCGTCTAGGGTTCCAAGAACCCAAGAGAAACAACCTTCTTGCTTTCACCTCCACGAATCACCGCGGAGAACTCAAACCGATGCACCAAATGCAATGGCAAGAACACCACAAAGATGTCCAAATACTCCACTCTCAAATTCCAACAAAGCTACTAAAGCTATTGGGGGAATAAGAGAGGAAGAACAATATAAGAAGAGGAACACAAAATTTCTCTCCAAGATCTAGATCTAGAGATTCCCTCACAAAGAGGGAATTTGATTGGTGCAAATATAGATCTAGACCACCTCTCTCTTTTCCTCAAATTTGAGCAAGAATCATGGAGGGATTGGGGGAGAGGAGGAGCTCTCAAGATGCAACAATGGTGGAGAGAGGCTTGAGAGAGAGGAGGAAGAAGAAGGAGCAAGAAGAGAGGAAAACCAAGAGAGAGAGGGGGCATAAAAGGAGGCCCCAAATTTCTGCCCGTTGGGGCTGGCCAGTCGACTTGGGGCCGGTAGTACCGGCCAGCAAGGGGCGGTACTACCGCCCGTGTGTGCTGTGCGCGCGGAGGGGGAGCGGTACCTCCGGCCGTGGCTGAGCGGTACCTCCGGCCGGGGCGGAGCGGAACCACCGGCCTGGGTACCGGCCGCATGTCCCAATACCCTGGAAACATACTGTGAGGCTTGGCCTATTTCCGGTACCACGGGCGGTACCTCGGGCGGTACTACCGCTCGTGCACGGGCGGTACTACCGCTCGTGCTCGGGCGGTACTACCGCTCATCCCAAACTCCTCTCTTTGGGCAAACATAGAAAAAGCATAACTTGAGTATCCGGACTCCGATTTTGATGATCTTGGACTCGTTTCGAAGCTAGTAACAAGCTCTACAAGATCATGCAGGGAACCATCATAGTCCAGCAAAGGAGGATAGAAACAAATGATGAAAGGTTTGACCTATCTAAAAAGACATACCGGTAAAACCTCCAATCTTGAAAATGCAACAAGTTGCCCGTGCAAAAACCATTCTTGATGAACTAGAGCTTGTCATGAGAATAAGCACAAGCTCTAAATCATCACATGGATAAGATCCAAATAATAACCAAGAAAGATGATGCAAGGATTGATACGTCTCCGACGTATCGATAATTTCTTATGTTCCATGCTACTTTATTGATGATACCTACATGTTTTATACACATTATATGTCATTATTATGCGTTTTCCGGAACTAACCTATTGACGAGATGCCGAAAGGCCAGTTGCTGTTTTCTGCTGTTTTTGGTTTCAGAAATCCTAGTAAAGAAATATTTTCGGAATCGGACGAAATCAAGACCGAGGACCTTATAATTCCCGGAAGCTTCCAGAGCACCGGAGAAGGACGAGAGGGGAGCCAGGGGGGCCCACACCACACCCCGGCGCGGGCCAGGGGGGGCGCGCCCCCCTATGGTGTGGGCACCCCGTGGCCCCTCCGACTCCATCTCTTCGCCTATTTAATCGTCCCTGACCTAAAAACACCGACAGAGAAGACGAGACCCGAGAAAACCTTCCAGAGCCGCCGCCATCGCGAAATCAAGATTCGGGGGACAGAAGTCTCTGTTCCGGCACCCTGCCGGAGCGGGGAATTGCCCCCGGAGTCATCTCCACTGCCGTCTCCACCGCCATCTTCACCGCCATCGCTGTCTCCATGATGAGGAGGGAGTAATTCACCCCGGGGCTGAGGGCTCCGCTGTAGCTATGTGGTTCATCTCTCTCTTTATGTGATCTAGTTGAATATTATCTATGTGCTACTCTAGTGATGTTATTAAAGTACTCTATTCCTCCTTCACGGTGCAATGGTGACAGTGTGTGCATCCGTGTTAGTACATGGCGTAGGCTATGATTATGATCTCTTGTAGATTATGAAGTTAATTATTACTATGATGGTATTGATGTGATCTATTCCTCCTAACTAGTGTGAAGGTGACAGTGTGCACGCTATGTTAGTTCTTGGTATAATTGTGTTGATCTATCTTGCACTCTAAGGTTACTTAAACATGAATATCGAATACTGTGGAGCTTGTTAACTCCGGCATTGAGGGTTCGTGTAATCGTACACAGTTAGTGGTGTTCATCATCCAACAAAAGAGTGTAGAGTAGTCCTATTATGTGATCATTGTTGAGAGTGTCCACTAGTGAAAGCAGGATCCCTAGGCCTTGCTTCCAAGCATTGAATCTCCGTTTGTTTACTGTTTTGTTGCATGTTTACTCGCTGCCATATTTTATTCAGATTGCTATTACCACTCATATACATCCATATTACTTGTATTTCACTATCTCTTCGCCGAACTAGTGCACCTATACACACGACAAGTGTATTAGGTGTGTTGGGGACACAAGAGACTTCTTGCTTTGTGGTTGCAGGGTTGCTTGAGAGGGATATCTTTGACCTCTTCCTCCCTGAGTTCGATAAACCTTGGGTAATCCACTTAAGGGAAACTTGCTCCTGTTCTACAAACCTCTGCTCTTGGAGGCCCAACACTGTCTACAAGAATAGAAGCACCAGTAGACATCAAGCACTTTTCTGGCGCCGTTGCCGGGGAGGAAAGGTAAACGGCACTCACACATTGGCAAGCCCGGCAACTAAACACTTTTCCTCCCTCGTCAACTACGCGCCAAGCACTTTTACGGCGCCGTTGTCGGGGAGGAAAGGTAAAAGGCACACATACTTCGGTTCCGAGTAACGAGTACTTTTCACGGCGCCATTGTGTGTGTGCTCGAAGCTATTTCCTTTAGACTCTGCAATTGCGACATTTGGTTTCTTGTTTACACTAGTTAGGCATAATGGAAAACAACAAAAATATGAGAGATCTTTATGAACTTTATCTTGAATTAGGACATGATGTGTTTGAAGAGAGAATTAAAAAACCCATGGAACTTTATATGCATGCTAATGGGAATGTTATTAATATGAATGCTTTGAACACCATTGTTGCTAATGCTATGGAAAATTCTAAGCTTGGGGAGGTCGGTTTTGATGAAAATGATCTCTTTAGCCCCCAAGCATTGAGGAGAAAATTTACTTTGATGATACTTTGCCTCCCATTTATGATGATTATAATGATAGTAGTCTTTTGTTACCACCTGTTATGGAGGATAAATTTGATTATGATTACAATATACCTCCTATATTTGATAGCTACTTTGTTGAATTTGCTCCCACTACAATTAATAAGAATGACTATGCTTATGTTGGGAGTAGTAATTATTTTATGCATGAGACTCATGATAAGAATGCTTTATGTGATAGTTATATTGTTGAGTTTGCTCATGATGCTACTGAAAGTTATTATGAGAGAGGAAAATATGGTTGTAGAAATTTTCATGTTACTAAAATGCCTCTCTATGTGCTGAAATTTTTGAAGCTACACTTGTTTTATCTTCCTATGCTTGTTACTTTGCTCTTCATGAACTTGTTTATTTACAAGATTCCTATGCATAGGAAGCATGTTAGGCTTAAATGTGTTTTGAAATTGCTTCTTGATGTTCTCTTTTGCTTCATTGTCTATTTTCATGAGAGCATCATCAAAACTGCTGAGCCCATCTTAATGGCTATAAAGAAAGAACTTCTTGGGAGATAACCCATGTGTTTATTTTACTACAGCAATTTTTGTTTTGTTGAGTCTTGGAAGTTGTTTACTACTGTAGCAACCTCTCCTTATCATGTTTTTGTGCCAAATAAAGTTTCTACGTTAAAGTTGATGTTATATTTGGGATCGCTGCGCAGAAACAGCATTGCTGTCTGTCACGAATCTGGGCACAGGCCTCTGTAGAAAATTCGAAAAAATCTGCCAATTTACGAGCGTGATCCTCAGATATGTACGCAACTTTCATTAGTTTTGAGTTTTTCCATTTGAGCAAGTCTGGTGCCATCTTAAAATTCGTCTTTACGGACTGTTCTGTTTTTGACAAATTCTGCCTTTTATTTCGCATTGCCTCTTTTGCTATGTTGGATTCATTTCTTTGATCCATTAATGTCCAGTAGCTTTATGCAATGTCCAGAAGTGAAAAGAATGTTTGTGTCACCTCTGAACATGTGAATTTTTGATTATGCACTAACCCTCTAATGAGTTTGCTTGAAGTTTGGTGTGAAGGAAGTTTTCAAGGATCAAGAGAGGAGGATGATATACTACGATCAAGAAGAATGAAAAGTCTAAGCTTGGGGATGCCCCGGTGGTTCATCCCTGCATATTTCAAGAAGACTCAAGCATCTAAGCTTGGGGATGCCCAAGGCATCCCCTTCTTCATCGACAAAGTATCGAGGTTCCTTCTCTTGAAACTATATTTTTATTTGGTCACATCTTATGTACTTTACTTGGAGCGTACTGTATGTTTTTGTTTTTGTTTTTGTTTGAATAAATGATTGTTTGGGAGAGAGACACGCTCCGCTGGTTCGTATGAACACATGTGTTCTTAGCTTTTAATTTTCATGGCGAAGGTTGAAACTGCTTCGTTTAATTGTTATATGGTTGGAAACGGGAAATGCTACATGTAGTAATTGGTATAATGTCTTGAATAATGTGATACTTGGCAATTGTTGTGCTCATATAGATCTTGTTTAAGCTCTTGCATCATGTACCTTGTACCCATTAATGAATAATTACATAGAGCTTGTTAAAATTTGGTTTGCATGATTGGTCTCTCTAAGTCTAGATATTTTCTGGTTGAGGTGTTTGAACAACAAAGAGACGATGTAAAGTCTTATAATGCTTACAATATGTTTATATGTGAGTCTTGCTGCACCATTTTATACTTGAGTTTGCTTCAAATAACCTTGCTAGCCTAAACCTTGTATAGAGAGGGAATACTTCTCATGCATCCAAATACTTGAGCCAATATTCATGCCATTTGTGTCCACCATACCTACCTACTACATGGTATTTCTCCGCCATTCCAAAGTAAATTGCTTGAGTGCTACCTTTAAACAAATTCAAAAGTGATTACCTCTTATTTGTGTCAATGTTTTATAGCTCATGATGAAGTATGTGGTGTTTATCTTTCAATCTTGTTGGGCAACTTTCACCAATGGACTAGTGGCTTCATCCGCTTATCCAATAATTTGCAAAAAGAGCTGGCAATGGGATTCCCAGTCCCAAATTAATTAACAAAAATAGACACTCCTCCATGGTATGTGATTGTTGGACGGCACCCGAAGGATTCGGTTAGCCATGGCTTGAGAAAGCAAAGGTGGGGAGGAGTGTCATCATAATAAAACTAAAATAAAAAGGCACTCCTTCATGGTATGAGATTGTTGGCGTGCACCCGAGGATTCGGTTAGCCATGGTTTGTGAAAGAAAGGTTGGAAGGAGTGCCACCCAAAAATAAAATAAAATGGGAGCCGCTCTTTGAAGGTTTGTTTGGCAAGGGGGTTAGAGTGCCCACTACCATTCGTTGACAACAACAAACACCTCTCAAAACTTTAATTTTATGCTCTCTATATGTTTTCAAAATCAAAGCTCTAGCACAAATATAGCAATCGATGCTTTCCTCTTTTGAAGGGCCATTCTTTTACTTTATTGTTGAGTCAGTTTATCTATTCTTTCTATCTTAGAAGCAAACACTTGTGTAAATTGTGTGCATTGATTCTTACATGTTTACCTATTGCACTTGTTATATTACTTTGTGTTGACAATTATCCATGAGATATACATGTTAAAGTTGAAAGCAACCGCTGAAACTTATATCTTCCTTTGTGTTGTTTCAAAGCTTTCTACTAAGAATTTATTGCTTATGAGTTAACTCTTATGCAAGACTTATTGATGCTTGTCTTGAAAGTATTATTCATGAAAAGTCTTTGTTATATGATTCATTTGTTTACTCACTATCTTCATCATTGCTTCGAATCTCTCGCATTCATCTCATGTGCTTTACAATAGTATGATCAAGGTTATGATGGCATGTCACTTCGAAATTATCTTTGTTATCGTTTTACCCGCTCGGGACGAGCGAGAACTAAGCTTGGGGATGCTGATACGTCTCCGACGTATCGATAATTTCTTATGTTCCATGCTACTTTATTGATGATACCTACATGTTTTATACACATTATATGTCATTATTATGCGTTTTCCGGAACTAACCTATTGACGAGATGCCGAAAGGCCGCTTCTGTTTTCTCGCTGTTTTTGGTTTCAGAAATCCTAGTAAAGAAATATTTTCGGAATCGGACGAAATCAAGACCGAGGACCTTATAATTCCGGAAGCTTCCGGAGCACCGAGAAGGACGAGAGGGGAGCCGGGGGGCCCCACACCACACCCCGGCGCGGGCCAGGGGGGGGGCCCCTATGGTGTGGGCACCCCGTGGCCCCTCCGACTCCATCTCTTCGCCTATTTAATCGTCCCTGACCTAAAAACACCGACAGAGAAGACGAGACCCGAGAAAACCTTCCAGAGCTGCCGCCATCGCGAAATCAAGATTCGGGGGACAGAAGTCTCTGTTCCGGCACCCTGCCGGAGCGGGGAATTGCCCCCGGAGTCATCTCCACTGCCGTCTCCACCGCCATCTTCACCGCCATCGCTGTCTCCATGATGAGGAGGGAGTAATTCACCCCCGGGGCTGAGGGCTCCGCTGTAGCTATGTGGTTCATCTCTCTCTTTATGTGATCTAGTTGAATATTATCTATGTGCTACTCTAGTGATGTTATTAAAGTACTCTATTCCTCCTTCACGGTGCAATGGTGATAGTGTGTGCATCCGTGTTAGTACTTGGCGTAGGCTATGATTATGATCTCTTGTAGATTATGAAGTTAATTATTACTATGATGGTATTGATGTGATCTATTCCTCCTAACTAGTGTGAAGGTGACAGTGTGCACGCTATGTTAGTTCTTGGTGTAATTGTGTTGATCTATCTTGCACTCTAAGGTTACTTAAACATGAATATCGAATACTGTGGAGCTTGTTAACTCCGGCATTGAGGGTTCGTGTAATCCTACACAGTTAGTGGTGTTCATCATCCAACAAAAGAGTGTAGAGTAGTCCTATTATGTGATCATTGTTGAGAGTGTCCACTAGTGAAAGCAGGATCCCTAGGCCTTGCTTCCAAGCATTGAATCTCCGTTTGTTTACTGTTTTGTTGCATGTTTACTCGCTGCCATATTTTATTCAGATTGCTATTACCACTCATATACATCCATATTACTTGTATTTCACTATCTCTTCGCCGAACTAGTGCACCTATACACCTGACAAGTGTACTAGGTGTGTTGGGGACACAAGAGACTTCTTGCTTTGTGGTTGCAGGGTTGCTTGAGAGGGATATCTTTGACCTCTTCCTCCCTGAGTTCGATAAACCTTGGGTAATCCACTTAAGGGAAACTTGCTGCTGTTCTACAAACCTCTGCTCTTGGAGGCCCAACACTGTCTACAAGAATAGAAGCACCAGTAGACATCAAGGATGCAAAGGTTTGAGCTTTCTCCGAATGATACGATCGAGTTAAGCCCTCTTGATAGTACGACAACTAAACTATAAACCGGTCTCCAACTACACTATGAGACCGGTGAGAAAGAAACCCTATCAAGAGCAAACCTTATACTTGCGCATTCCACTTGAGCTTGATGACGACGATCTTGACCTCAACAAGATGGAACACCTTTCTTGCTTGTGCTTGCTTGACGAAGTCTTGTAGATTGCTCCCCCATAAACCACCATGGGAGAGCTTCTTCTTCGGCGCATCTTCACATATCCATGATCACCATATGGATGGCAAGACTCAAGCAAAGGATCTCTTCGAGATGGCTCATCTTGAACTTGCACTTCATTCTTCATCATATTGATGTCTTGAAGTAACTTGAGGGCTCACTTCATCTTCATCTTCAAGACATACTTGACACTTGATATCCTTCATCAATTTCTTCTTATTGCAACCTTGAAGCCAACAAATGGTTCAAGAATTGCCTATGGACAACTCCTATTAATATAACTCAATGCAAACATTAGTCCATAGGGATTGCCATTAATTACCAAAACCACACATGGGGGCTCCATGCACTTTCAAGTTCTTCATTAATAGGTTAAACTACATGATGCAAGAGCTTAAACATGATCTATGAGAGCTCAAAACAATTGCCAAGTATCAAATTATTCAAGACCATATGAAGCATTTTCTGATTCCAACCAAATAGCAACAAGTGAAGCGATCAACTTTCGCCCTTGAACATTAAAGCACAACTAAGAACACTAGTGTTCCATATGAAAAAGCGGAGCGTGTCTCTCTACCACACATGAGCATGAATTTATTCAGAGAAATGAAAATAACAAAATGAAAATAAAAGCAAACCGACGCTCCAAGTAAAGAACATAAGATGTGATGAAATAAAAATATAGTTTCACTAGAAGTGACTCGATAAGTTGTCGATGAAGAAGGGGATGCCTTGGGCATCCCCAAGCTTAGATGCTTGAGTCTTCTTGAAATATGCAGGGATGAACCACCGGGGCATCCCCAAGCTTAGACCTTTCACTCTTCTTGATCATAATATATCATCCTCTTCTATTGACCCTTGAAAACTTCCTCCACACCAAACTTCAAGCAAACTCATTAGAGGGTTAGTGCATAATAAAAATTCACATGTTCAGAGGTGACACAATCATTCTTAACACTTCGGACATTGCACAAAGCTTATGAAAGTTAATGGAACAAAGAAACTCATTCAACATAGCAAAAGCGGCAATGCGAAATAAAAGGCAGAATCTGTCAAAAACAGAACAGTCCGTAAAGACGAATTTGGCAGGGGCACTTAACTTTCTCAAATGGAAAAACTCAAAACTAATGAAATTTGCAGATTTTTCTGAGTTACCTACAGAGACTTCTGCGCAAATTTGTGACAGACAACAAATCTGTTTCTGCGCAGTAATCCAAATCTAGTATCAACTTTACCATAGAGATTTTACTTGGCACAAAAACATGATAAGGAGAGGTTGCTATAGTATTAAACAACTTCCAAGACTCAACAAAACAAAAATTTCTGTAGTAAAATAAAGACATGGGTTATCTCCCAAGAAGTTCTTTCTTTATAGCCATTAAGATGGGCTCAGCAATTTTAATGATACTCTCGCAAGAAAGAAGAGTTGAAGCAAAAGAGAGCATCAAGAAGCAAATTCAAAGCACATTTAAGCATAACCCACTTCCTATGAAAAGGAATCTTGTACACAAATAGATTCATGAAGAACAAAGTGGCAAGCATAGAAAAGCAACACAAGCGCAATTTCAAGATTTTCAACATAAAGAGGGGAAACTTAATATTATTAAGATGCATATAACCATGTTTCCCTCTCTCATAATAACTTTCGATAGCATCATGAACAAACTCAACAATACAACTATCACATAAAACATTCTTGTCATGAGCCACATGCATAAAATTATTACTCTCCACATAAGCATAATCAATTTTATTAGTTGTAGTGGGAGCAAATTCAACAAAGTAGCTATCATTATTATTCTCACCAAGTGTAGGAGGCATAGTATAATCATAATAAAATTTACTCTCCATAGTAGGCGGCACCAAAAGACCACTATCATTATAATCATCATAAATAGGAGGCAAAGTATCATCAAAGAAAATTTTCTCCTCAATGCTTGGGGGACTAAAAATATCATGCTCATCAAAACCAGCTTCCCCAAGCTTAGAATTTTCCATATCATTAACAACAATGGTGTTCAAAGCGTTCATACTAATATCATCGCTACTAGCATGCAAATAAGATTTCATAGGTTTTTTAATTTTCGCATCAAACAATCCATGTCTTAACTCAGGAAATAGAATAAGAAGCTCATTGTTACTTTCCATTATGCCTAACTAGTGTAAACAAGAAACAAACAAATGCAATTGCAGGATCTAAAGGAAATAGCTTCGAGTACTTACAACGGCGCCAGAAAATAGCTTAGTAACCGAGATCCGGAGTGTGAGTACCTTTTAACTTTCCTCCCCGGCAACGGCGCCAGAAAATAGCTTGATGTCTACTCACGCTTCTTTTCCCGTAGACAGTGTTGGGCCTCCAAGAGCGGAGGTTTGTAGAACAGCAGCAAGTTTTCCCTTAAGTGGATCACCCAAGGTTTATCGAACTCGTAGAGGAAGAGGTCAAAGATATCCCTCTCAAGCAACCCCGCAACCACAAAGCAAGAAGTCTCTTGTGTCCCCAACACACCTAATACACTTGTCGGATGTATAGGTGCACTAGTTCGGCGAAGAGATAGTGAAATACAGGTGGTATGAATGTATATGAGCAGTAGTAACGGCACCAGAAAATAGCTTGATGCTACAACTGGCGTGTGGTTGATGGTGGTAATATTGCAGGCAGTACGGATGCAGTAAAACAGTAAACAAGCAGCAATTTCAGTATTTAGGAACAAGGCCTAGGGATTATACTTTCACTAGTGGACACTCTCAACATTGATCACATAACAGAATAGATAAATGCTATACTCTACACTCTCTTGTTGGATGATGAACACCACTAATTGTGTAGGATTACACGAACCCTTAATGCCGGAGTTAACAAGCTCCACAATATTCGATATTCATGTTTAAATAACCTTAGAGTGCACGATAGATCAACACAACTAAACCAAGTACTAACATAGTGTGGTGACCCGGCATACCACTGCATGGTGTAGTATGCAAGTCTGATATAACACCAATGAAACACCGTTCCACTAGTATTATATCGCTCAGAGTGGTACAACAGAAACATATGCGGGTCCAAGGCATGTCTATAGAATTACAACTCCGACTCTGTTACATAAGATCATCACAGCCTCCTACTTTACAATGAGGTAAAACTGCAAATAAACTCCAGAAGAACGACTCGTAGTCTAATCCTGTCACGAACTCTACTTGTAGAGAATTAAACTAGCTATAGAGGCTATGATAAGATTCTAGCTAAATAGGAGCTAAGTTTAGGAAGCTAGTTTCCTCCTATTGCTAATCTAGGTTTTCTCCTTGTTGGATGAGGTATTTGGCTCCTCTGAACAGGTTCTGTCCCTTGAAGTAATTGTTGACTCCTCGGTCTTTGAGTTGCACTGAAGATCCTCCTTCGATGCATCCATATCTAAGCGAGGGATTTAAGAGTGGGATGAGTACGAGCGTACTCAACAAGTTCATTATAGGAAAGAGGTGTTTAATGCACTAGCTACAGCCATAGACCAGAAAGTCATAGGCAATGCAAGTTTTTGTAATCATTTCTTCAAAAGGTTGCTTTTATTCTGAAGAGCTATGTCCGTCAGCCTTCACCGGTTGACTAGAACTTCATGGAGTTCCTTTCCTGGCAGCGTTCGCAGCTTCCATATCCCGGAACAGGAGTGATCGGTCACGACTCGTTACACTCGCAGAGGTGTGTTGCTTTACCCATAAGAGATCTTAACCTTGGTGCCAACCGAGTCATGTTCTCGTCCACACTTCCTTTGGTGTGAGGCCCGGTATAAGGTCCTAGTCAATCATGTTCCTCCGCTACCTCGCACACCCACCCGTTGTTGCATGCGCCGACCCTGGGTCCACGTCGGTCCCATTATTCCCGTAATTTCAGTGGTGGACCCCGACCACGACAACGAGTGCTGGGCTCTACCATACACTCCTACGCCGGTGGCTGCAACCCATCATAGACCGCAATACCGTGGGGAACTTCGAGCTTCCCAGCCTACCGCTTGTTCCTCGGGCGACAAGTGTCTACGGACTATGCCGTGGGGAACTTCAGAGCTTCCCCAGCCTACCGCTTGCCCCCGACGGATACAAGTGTCTACGGTAAAGCGCGTCCGTTGATGTACGAGAGGTGGAAACACTTTTGACTACTCCGTCCCATTCCAGATCTTATGGTTAACACGGGTATTACGGCACAAGAATCACTAGACGACATTTGTTGTTTAATCCTAGATGGATATAAACCCTTGCAATGGAACCTCCACCATATCAACACAATCCATGGTTCCATTGCCCACCACATAGTCATATTCATAGTTATGAAAATAGTGGTTTTGCTTTTTATGCAATAGTGATAAACATAGTACTTTGCAAGTAATTTGGTAAAAATACTCAAATGACATGAGCAAGCGATGAACTTGCCTTTCTTGACTCGCAAGATTATGCGGACAAGGTCTTCGATACGCAATAACTCCAAATTCTGAAATAGCATCATCGTCCGATAAGGACGATGTATAAAAGATTGGCAAGTATGCAATAATGCATAAGTATGAGATGCAATCGCTCTAAGCGTAACCTAACCCCGATGATTTAGGATTAGTGAGTTGGTGTGATTTGTTTAGGGTGTGTTACACTTTTGGAGTGATTCCACAAACAAGGTTCTTATTAGGGTTTTGTTGTCTTAGAAGCATAAACAAGTGGTAAAATGCATAGTAATAATCATACACACCCAAGAATAGTAGTTGTATAATAAGTAAAGAGCAGTTGTCAATTTTAAGTCTAATATTGCATGGTTGATGATTACTTATTATATATTTCAAAAGAATAACTTTTGAAGAACATGTTCTTGAATAGAGAACAAGTATGATAATTAGATTGGTGGGGTTCTATGGTTGACTATGGTTTCATCTAGTTTCTGGAGTAAGTATTAGATGGATCACAACCTAGTTGGATTCATCAACACCAAGGGCTTGTAAGGTTGAGTTAAGCCTAGGCATCTTGAGCAATTTATTATAAATAGTTGCTATCAAGACTGGTTCACCCTATTGGTGATAGCTAGCTAGGGTTTATAAGTCCTAATAAGCGGTGGTTGATGGCTACTCCCTATTTTCTTCAAAAGAATAACTTTTGAAGAACATACTTCTTAAGTAATAAGAAGTATAACAATTAAGGTTGAGGTGGTCTAGGGTTTACTGTTGGTTCTATTAAGTAAGGAATAATAGACTCCTAAATAGGATGGTTGGTAAGTATCCAACACTAGTAGGGTTTAGTGGAATATGGTTAGGTAATGCTCAAGATTTAGCATAGTTGTTCCCGAGGTTCATCACATTGGTGTGATGCTAAGCATGGATAACTAAGCTTGGTGTCTCAGAAGATAGGATCTAGGGTTGGTCCTATTTGATCAGCTAAGCATGAACACTTGTAATACCAATGTATTAGAGATGGGCCTCTATTATTTTAGGTGGACATAGGTATGTTTTTAGTTGCTAATCATGGCTCTATGATTTGAACAGGACAGTATCATGATCACATGTTCTAACCTAGGGTTTAGGTTAGAAGCAATTTAGGGTTCACATGTAATATTGGATCTAGGGTTCCTAATGGAGTTAGGGTTTTAGGGTCCCACAAGAAATTATGGGTTCCTGGTTCTATTACTTATGAAATTAGGGTTTTCTAAATACCCTAAAGTTCTTGAATTAATAACATCACTTTAAGGTTGAAGTTATTGATAACTTTGAAACAAAAATTAATATTGGTTTTGGCATTTTATTATTTTTAATGAATTAATAATTAGGGTAATTACTAAAATCCTCCTAATAAGGATTTAATAAATTAATAGTGAAGGAAAATTAATTTTTATTGTTTTTTTTATTTATTTAATACTTTTTTCCGAATTATTGAATTTTAATTGAATTTAGAATTAAAATTAAAGGCTTAAATAACAAGTATTAAATAATTGGATTTTTATTAAAAATAAAAATCTCCTTTTATATTTTTATTGGATAGAGTTTTCTTTTCTAATAATTTTAATATCTCATTTATATTTTTCTGACTTAAAATGAGTTAGATATGAATTTCTAAAGTTTATGCTATTTTCAGGATTATTGAAATAACTGGAAATACTAAAGGTACTGGTTCGATTTGTACCCCAGACGCAGACAGGTGGGGTCAAGGCTGAGTCATCTGCCTCGGTGGCATCTGACTGGGTCAACAAGTTTTCTGACCCCACTGCCACATCACCTCGCCGGTCAACTCGCCGTCGGCGAATCAACACACGACGGCGACGCCGATTTTAGGCCTACTGGGACGCGCGACTAGCACTATCTGATTCCCCTCGACACGCTGAGTCCGATGGTGGGTTTGGTTGCTCGATTCGACCACCAGAGCATCGTCGGCGAGCATGGCCGCGGTGGTTCAACTCCGGCTAAGTAGCCCTATGGAGCTACAGACCACGGATTGATGCAATTTAGGTATCAATAGAAGCGCAAGCTCACCTTGGTTCGGTCGAGATGGTCAGCGAGGTTGGGGAAGGTTTAGTTCGCCGGAATTTGGTGTTGCCGATCCTCGGGAAGATGAACTCGCCGGCGTTGATTTTGATCACGGCGGTTCGATTCCTTCCGTGGGCTGAGCAAGTCGAGGACGGCGATCACGCGGGTGTGCTCGGTTTGGCTCGGGGAAGCTTCTATCGCCGGCGGTAATGGGGACTGGCGGAGCCAGGGTTTCGGTATGGGGGAAGAATTGGAGCAAGGAGGAAGAAAACGAGCCAGGGGTTCGTCGTGGGTATTTATAGGCTCCAGAGACGAGCCTCGTCACGAATTGGCGCCCAGGGGAGTCGACAGCGAGAGAGAGGAGGAAGAGCACGGCGTCGTGCTGGCCGACATGCGGAAGGAGAGGATGAGGACGAGCTCCTCGTGTTGATATTTCCACGAAGGGGTATTGGGCTGCTAGGTGGGCTGGTTTTGGGCTCAGGCTTGGGCCAGTGTTAGGCCACTTCACGGGCTACCCGGCCAGGTAAGTGTTCCTCCTATTTTTCTTTTCTGTTTTTTATTTTTTTTATTTTCCTGTTTTATATTTATCCATTGAAATTCATATTTGGGTTTGGTTTTCTTTTGCAGATCTTTCAATTATACAAATTTCAATCAAGATTTAGTTTCCTGTCTTTCATACCAATATTCTATTGGAACAATTATTTTAAATGAGATTATATTGCATATTAGTGACTTAATGAAAATAACAATTTAATCATAAATTTTAGATGTTCCCTTTAATTCTTCTTTTGCTATGCAATCAATTCTGTTTAGAATTATGGGGGTGGATACTTTCATCTCAAAGTTTTTCAGAGATTGTTATTAAGTCTTGGTTTCCATTCGAGGAATTAATCACTTGCATATTATTTTATGTGAGCAACATTTTATTAGGGCTTTATGATTTTCTATTACAACCCCCTTGTAAAGTTAATGTTATTATTATCTTTGAAAGGATCTAGGGTAGGCATTGTTCCATCATGGTTGTGCTTGGTTACAAAAATAAATAGTTGATCACTACATATATGATTTGAACCATATAATGTAGCACAGGGTTTTTCTTATGTTCAAGAGTTGAAGCATAAGATTTTAATTAGTGAGCAATTCTAGGGTTATAAGCATATTCACCTAATGGCACATGGTTTGGAATTTAATTTTGGCTTAGTTTATATTATGATCACCATAGTGATAAACTAGGGTTAAGATATAATTCTAGGTTGTGGATATGATATGACACCATATTGCATGTGCTAGGATTTAATTTCCCCTAATCATGATAAGGTGATTTCTTGCTTATTAGTTGATGTTCACCTTTAGTTATTAAGGACTTGAGAATTGGTTTTACCCTATCCCAATAGATTTCTATTATATCCTTAATCTATTGTTAAAGTAACTAAAGTTGTTATAGTTCTTTTTATAGTTAACTTTGGTCATATGGATGTATGGTTTCTCACCATATTAAGTATAGGGTTTAACTCTAAGGTTGTCTTAGGTTCTTTAATCTATGGAATAAATGGTATGTGTAGGTGGTAGGATGCTACTTATGATCACCAAGTGATTCATAGGCAAAGGTTGGGATATAAGCCTAGGGTTGCTTACTAGTTACTTCCTTATGATCTCATGTGGAAATGGGATCTACTTATACTAGTAGGATTTATCTTATCCTCACATATCTCCAAGGCATGATCATATATTAT
This sequence comes from Lolium rigidum, assembly GCF_022539505.1. NCBI lineage: Eukaryota > Viridiplantae > Streptophyta > Magnoliopsida > Poales > Poaceae > Lolium > Lolium rigidum. Next base: position 131,172,786 of record NC_061510.1, read on the forward strand.
ATATGATCATGTTGTTCTTAATATCTCTACTTCAAATTCTTAGGGTTTATGATCATTGCACAATTTATAATGATCAAGGTTGGACTTCCTAGGGTATCTCTCCTTGAATGGGTTTCTCACTCTCAAGATCAAGTGTTGTCTTGATCAAGTAAATACATACTTTCTTTTATAGTTTCTTGAATGGGCATGGTTATGGTTGTCTCAATTATCTTGAGTATAACACCATGGGTTGAGCTTTCTCATTTAAGGATGGTTATACTAGGGTTTATGGTGTACTCCTAATATTTATTTAGGTTGCTAAGCCAAAGATTCAATTGTCTATCTTAGTTGGTTTATTCCACTCCTTATTTCACTATGTCATGGATATAGTCTTATTCCATTTGGTATTTGGTGATCTCACCACTTCAAGGTGGAATGGTTTACCTAATACTTTAGTTCAAAGTTTAACATTGATTCTTTATTAGGTAAAGCTAGAATTAGTATGATTGGTCTCTCTCTCATTTGGGAAGGACTTGAATAATACTCTAGGGTTCCTCTTAAAGATGATGATTTGAATACTTGGATGTATATCCAAGGTTTAGCTCAAGGTTTGTTATTGCTTCTCTAATTATAATAGAACTCTCACCTCTCTAGGTTTGATGCTTAACTATTTGGAATAGTGAAGAATATATTTTTCTAGAGTTGATCTCTTTGTCTTATTTCCAAGAATGAAGTGAAATGGTTACCATGAGGTTCATGGTAGGATCAATGATTAGTTTAAGGACATGGAAAAGATAAGTGAAGAATAGTTTCTCCATTTATTATTACTTGATTTCCAATTAAATGGATGTTCATATGTTATGGCAAGGAACATCATGTTGTGATCTTTAATAAGATCAAGTAGTTGATCCTTGATTAATAAGTTCCTGTGTTGATTTTATTTTCATTTGATCTAATCCCTTAGATCAAATCACCTCTACCCAAAACAAGGTTTTATCAAAGTCACATTGAGGTTTATAGCGCTTGACTTGATGAGCTACTTCAATTCCACCAAGATCAAGTGAAACTTCAATTACTGTGACTGTTTTACTTTAAAGCGCGAAAATTCCCCAGATTTTCTATGCATGAATGCAATGCACACATCTGTTCCCTCTATATTTGTAACCCCAATACCTGGGATATTACAGTCTCTACCCCTTAAACTAAACTTCGTCCTCGAAGTTTGAACTCTCTCACGTTTCCGGAGTGTGGATCTGACTTGTGCAGACTACGATTTTTCTCGAACTCCGTATTGATCTTACTGGATATAATTGAATATATCCCTTGTCCAGATTCTTCCTGGAATCCAAGAGTGTCTGCTTCTGAACCATGGTTCTTACTTTGATTCTTTGATTTCTTCCAACTCTATAAGCTTGTTACCTTTCTCTTTGAGGATTCAATGATTGAGACTTCTCCTGATACTGATAGTCTTAACTGAAGGCTAATTTGATAACATACTCCTAATTGGTTATCCAAAATTTGGTTCTATAAGATTGGTTTAAGGTAGGTTCTATTTTCCATTACCAGCTAAAACTACAGTAATGGTACTTAGTAAAGTATTTACCATGGAAATGGTGTTGATGAATTATTTCCCTAGGAGTGGATTAGACTCATTTATTCTATCCAATCATGGATTATAGTTGATACATATAACTATTTTGGGTTATTTAGGTTCCATGAAAGGAATCATTCTATTAGTCTGTGGTTCTGGTATGGTCAATTTCCTTCGGTCTTTGGCCTTCTTGAGCTGTATTTGGTCTATGGTATTTTCTTCGTCCAACTTCTTTATGCTTAACTTACTTGAGCTTTCGTACTTCTAAGGAAATACTACTCATTTTCTCAAGTTATAGTCCACTTCTTACTTCCTCGAGGTATAAACCTCGGCTTCTGATCTGACATACTTATGAAAGTAGTGTTCAACAATCTTATGAAAATAAGATCGAACTTCCTCTCAGTTCAGACCTTCTGCTTCTATATAGCTTAAAGTATTGAGTTACTGTATATCCAACTCAATCTTTACTCTACCCCTTAGAGTTTTCTTATGTCTTCCTCCTTTCTTCCAACCATTGGATTGATGGTTGGAATATTGGTCTAAGTATAGCTTATGGTTTGTACTCTTCTAAGGTCTTGCGAAGAAAATCTGTGGTGTATCCACTCAATCGTGGACATACCATGTGAATCCTTCAGCTAAGTGATTATATGTTATAGTTATTTGGCTGACAAAATTTTATTTGTTCACAACTTCTTGGTATGAAGAATCCAATTATGGACTAGTTGATATCAATTGTGGCTATTTGATATCTAAAAACATGGATTCCATTATAGGTTCTGATTACTGGACGAGACACCTACTACTTTATCTCGCAGTATTGATCCTATATCTACTATGGTCTTCTGATATCAACTATGGTCTTCTTATATCTGCTATGATTTCATATATCATCTTCCTTCATTCAGGGTTTATTTTGCAAGTAAACCACTAGCTGACACTATGAATATAGTATCTTAGGTGATTTCCCATGCATTCCCTCTTTTATATTGACTATGGATCTGCTTCAGCTTCACCATAATCATCATATTTTTGACCTTCATGCTTCTTATGTACTAAAGTACTCCTCTGTTGAGGTAAAGCATGGTTCTATATTGATACTTCCTTTGGAGTTTTGTGGTTGCTTCCCACAATTTTGCTTCCTTCTTCTGATGAGCCTTCATCTTGTCTTCAGAATCTTCACAATTCGTCACTTCCTCACACGTTTACCATTACCCTCTAGATCTATAGCATCAAGTAAAAACTTGATATTGCAACATGCATTTGCATATCAAAGTCAAACTTCATGTATGGATCTAGTCAATCAATGAAAATCCAATAAAATCCAAGAAGATTCAGCTTTGTGCTTATAATACACACCATCATAAGCCTGAATATAATAGTTGAGTAAGACATCTCTAAACATCAGGCTCTGATGTGTAGTATATAACACCACAAAATATAGGTTTATATCGTGATACTTAGCACGAATATATGGAATTCTACTATTTGTCTCAACCTTTACCTTGATTGCACATTTGCAATGAGATAACTTGAAACAAAGTGGTCTAGGATAGTTAAGGTTAACTTGATTTCCTTTGGAAGTACTAACTGAACTTCCATTTGGTTGAGGACTACTACACATACTATCTCTAGATTCTAACATCTAATCTAAACACATGACTATTGGAATATATCTCCTATACTTCCATGTGCTTATACAATGTGTCTATGGTCCTGGCATACCCTTGGCACAGTTGCCATGATTGTAGGGTATGAATTCTTGTACTAACATCTACCTTCTCATTATACTTCACCTAAATGTATATGATGTTCTAGTCCATCACATAATGATTCTCAGGTGAATCATATATGATTAATACCTCTACTCTTTAAGTAGACATATTTTATTCCTATCTCTCTTCCTTACCTCCCATGATTGACTCATCATGGTCTAAACTACCTCATATAACTCATATTTTTATCCTTACTATCAGTTGTTACACAAGTTTAGATAAATTTTACTTACCCTATTACTTGTACTGGTTTACACCTTCTAATAGGATATCTTACTTATCTTTATCACTTGATATTACTCCTATTATAGGTCTAAATACTTTTATTTAATCATAATAGGTGTTGGTACACATCTTCCAATAGGATATCTTCCTTATGGTTGTATCCTCTCTTTGGACTACCAGGTATTGTATACCAACTGTGATCTACTCATCTATTGTTTTAGAGACTTAATGGTATGCTACACACTTGGGATTAGCTAACTATACTTAGTAAAGATAGGTAAGAAGGTTGACTTAAGTGTGTCAGGATTATTCCCAAATGAATATCCATCTCAAGTCATAAGAAGATTTGGTTTAGCTAAGACAACTTCCTATAGACACTACCAATCCTATAGGTCTCCTTTAAAGGGTTTTAGTCCTAAGGTCAAAGCATTTGCTCTGATACCAACTGTGGTGACCCGGCATACCACCGCATGGTGTAGTATGCAAGTCTGATATAACACCAATGAAACACCGTTCCACTAGTATTATATCGCTCGTAGTGGTACAACGTAAACATATGCGGGTCCAAGGCATGTCTATAGAATTACAACTCCGACTCGTTACATAAGATCATCACAGCCTCCTACTTTACAATGAGGTAAAACTGCAAATAAACTCCGTAAGAACGACTCGTAGTCTAATCCCGTCACGAACTCTACTTGTAGAGAATTAAACTAGCTATAGAGGCTATGATAAGATTCTAGCTAAATAGGAGCTAAGTTTAGGAAGCTAGTTTCCTCCTATTGCTAATCTAGGTTTTCTCCTTGTTGGATGAGGTATTTGGCTCCTCTGAACAGGTTCTGTCCCTTGAAGTAATTGTTGACTCCTCGGTCTTTGAGTTGCACTGAAGATCCTCCTTCGATGCATCCATATCTAAGCAGGGGATTTAAGAGTGGGATGAGTACGAGCGTACTCAACAAGTTCATTATAGGAAAGAGGTGTTTAATGCACTAGCTACAGCCATAGACCAGAAAGTCATAGGCAATGCAAGTTTTTGTAATCATTTCTTCAAAAGGTTGCTTTTATTCTGAAGAGCTATGTCCGTCAGCCTTCACCGGTTGACTAGAACTTCATGGAGTTCCTTTCCGCAGCGTGTCGTAGCTCCATATCCCGAACAGGAGTGATCGGTCACGACTCGTTACACTCTGCAGAGGTGTGTTGCTTTACCCATAAGAGATCTTAACCTTGGTGCCAACCGAGTCATGTTCTCGTCCACACTTCCTTTGGTGTGAGGCCCGGTATAAGGTCCTAGTCAATCATGTTCCTCCGCTACCTCGCACACCCACCCGTTGTTGCATGCGCCGACCCCGGGTCCACGTCGGTCCCATTATTCCCGTAACTTCGTGGTGGACCCCGACCACGACAACAAGTGCTGGGCTCTACCATACACTCCTACGCCGGTGGCTGCAACCCATCATAGACCGCAATACCGTGGGGAACTTCGAGCTTCCCGCACCTACCGCTTGTTCCTCGGGCGACAAGTGTCTACGGACTATGCCGTGGGGAACTTCAGGCTTCCCCGAGCCTACCGCTTGCCCCCGACGGATACAAGTGTCTACTGGTAAAGCGCGTCCGTTGATGTACGAGAGGTGGAAACACTTTTGACTACTCCGTCCCATTCCAGCATCTTATGGTTAACACGGGTATTACGAGCACAAGAATCACTAGACGACATTTGTTGTTTAATCCTAGATGGATATAAACCCTTGCAATGGAACCTCCACCATATCAACACAATCCATGGTTCCATTGCCCACCACATAGTCATATTCATAGTTATGAAAATAGTGGTTTTGCTTTTTATGCAATAGTGATAAACATAGTACTTTGCAAGTAATTTGGTAAAAATACTCAAATGACATGAGCAAGCGATGAACTTGCCTTTCTTGACTGCAAGATTATGCAGACAAGGTCTTCGATACGCAATAACTCCAAATTCTGAAATAGCATCATCGTCCGATAAGGACGATGTATAAAAGATTGGCAAGTATGCAATAATGCATAAGTATGAGATGCAATCGCTCTAAGCGTAACCTAACCCCGATGATTTAGGATTAGTGAGTTGGTGTGATTTGTTTAGGGTGTGTTACACTTTTGGAGTGATTCCACAAACAAGGTTCTTATTAGGGTTTTGTTGTCTTAGAAGCATAAACAAGTGGTAAAATGCATAGTAATAATCATACACACCCAAGAATAGTAGTTGTATAATAAGTAAAGAGCAGTTGTCAATTTTAAGTCTAATATTGCATGGTTGATGATTACTTATTATATATTTCAAAAGAATAACTTTTGAAGAACATGTTCTTGAATAGAGAACAAGTATGATAATTAGATTGGTGGGGTTCTATGGTTGACTATGGTTTCATCTAGTTTCTGGAGTAAGTATTAGATGGATCACAACCTAGTTGGATTCATCAACACCAAGGGCTTGTAAGGTTGAGTTAAGCCTAGGCATCTTGAGCAATTTATTATAAATAGTTGCTATCAAGACTGGTTCACCCTATTGGTGATAGCTAGCTAGGGTTTATAAGTCCTAATAAGCAGGGTTGATGGCTACTCCTAATTTACTTCAAAAGAATAATTTTTGAAGAACATATTTCTTAAGTGATAAGAAGTATTACAATTAAGGTTGAGGTGGTCTAGGGTTTACTGTTGGTTCTATTAAGTAAGGAATAATAGACTCCTAAATAGGATGGTTGGTAAGTATCCAACACTAGTAGGGTTTAGTGGAATATGGTTAGGTAATGCTCAAGATTTAGCATAGTTGTTCCTGAGGTTCATCACATTGGTGTGATGCTAAGCATGGATAACTAAGCTTGGTGTCTCAGAAGATAGGATCTAGGGTTGGTCCTATTTGATCAGCTAAGCATGAACACTTGTAATACCAATGTATTAGAGATGGGCCTCTATTATTTTAGGTGGACATAGGTATGTTTTTAGTTGCTAATCATGGCTCTATGATTTGAACAGACAAGATATCATGATCACATGTTCTAACCTAGGGTTTAGGTTAGAAGCAATTTAGGGTTCACATGTAATATTGGATCTAGGGTTCCTAATGGAGTTAGGGTTTTAGGGTCCCACAAGAAATTATGGGTTCCTGGTTCTATTACTTATGAAATTAGGGTTTTCTAAATACCCTAAAGTTCTTGAATTAATAACATCACTTTAAGGTTGAAGTTATTGATAACTTTGAAACAAAAATTAATATTGGTTTTGGCATTTTATTATTTTTAATGAATTAATAATTAGGGTAATTACTAAAATCCTCCTAATAAGGATTTAATAAATTAATAGTGAAGGAAAATTAATTTTTATTGTTTTTTTTATTTATTTAATACTTTTTTCCGAATTATTGAATTTTAATTGAATTTAGAATTAAAATTAAAGGCTTAAATAACAAGTATTAAATAATTGGATTTTTATTAAAAATAAAAATCTCCTTTTATATTTTTATTGGATAGAGTTTTCTTTTCTAATAATTTTAATATCTCATTTATATTTTTCTCGACTTAAAATGAGTTAGATATGAATTTCTAAAGTTTATGCTATTTTCAGGATTATTGAAATAACTGGAAATACTAAAGGTACTGGTTCGATTTGTACCCCAGACGCAGACAGGTGGGGTCAAGGCTGAGTCATCTGCCTCGGTGGCATCTGACCGGGTCAACAAGTTTTCGACCCCACCGCCACATCACCTCGCCGGTCAACTCGCCGTCGGCGAATCAACACACGACGGCGACGCCGATTTTAGGCCTACCTGGGACGCGCGACTAGCACTATCTGATTCCCCTCGACACGCTGAGTCCGATGGTGGGTTTGGTTGCTCGATTCGACCACCAGAGCATCGTCGGCGAGCATGGCCGCGGTGGTTCAACTCCGGCTAAGTAGCCCTATGGAGCTACAGACCACGGATTGATGCAATTTAGGTATCAATAGAAGCGCAAGCTCACCTTGGTTCGGTCGAGATGGTCAGCGAGGTTGGGGAAGGTTTAGTTCGCCGGAATTTGGTGTTGCCGATCCTCGGGAAGATGAACTCGCCGGCGTTGATTTTGATCACGGCGGTTCGATTCCTTCCGTGGGCTGAGCAAGTCGAGGACGGCGATCACGCTGGTGTGCTCGGTTTGGCTCGGAGAGGCTTCTATCGCCGGCGGTAATGGAGTTTGGCGGAGCCAGGGTTTCGGTATGGGGAAAGAATTGGAGCAAGGAGGAAGAAAATGAGCCAGGGGTTCGTCGTGGGGTATTTATAGGCTCCAGAGACGAGCCTCGTCACGAATTGGCGCTCTGGGGCGTCGACAGCGAGAGAGAGGAGGAAGAGCACGGCGTCGTGCTGGCCGGCATGCGGGAGGAGAGGATGAGGACGATCTCCTCGTGTTGATATTTCCACGAAGGGGTATTGGGCTGCTAGGTGGGCTGGTTTTGGGCTCAGGCTTGGGCCAGTGTTAGGCCACTTCACGGGCTACCCGGCCAGGTAAGTGTTCCTCCTATTTTTCTTTTCTGTTTTTTATTTTTTTATTTTCCTGTTTTATATTTATCCATTGAAATTCATATTTGGGTTTGGTTTTCTTTTGCAGATCTTTCAATTATACAAATTTCAATCAAGATTTAGTTTCCTGTCTTTCATACCAATATTCTATTGGAACAATTATTTTAAATGAGATTATATTGCATATTAGTGACTTAATGAAAATAACAATTTAATCATAAATTTTAGATGTTCCCTTTAATTCTTCTTTTGCTATGCAATCAATTCTGTTTAGAATTATGGGGGTGGATACTTTCATCTCAAAGTTTTTCGAGAGATTGTTATTAAGTCTTGGTTTCCATTCGAGGAATTAATCACTTGCATATTATTTTATGTGAGCAACATTTTATTAGGGCTTTATGATTTTCTATTACAACCCCCTTGTAAAGTTAATGTTATTATTATCTTTGAAAGGATCTAGGGTAGGCATTGTTCCATCATGGTTGTGCTTGGTTACAAAAATAAATAGTTGATCACTACATATATGATTTGAACCATATAATGTAGCACAGGGTTTTTCTTATGTTCAAGAGTTGAAGCATAAGATTTTAATTAGTGAGCAATTCTAGGGTTATAAGCATATTCACCTAATGGCACATGGTTTGGAATTTAATTTTGGCTTAGTTTATATTATGATCACCATAGTGATAAACTAGGGTTAAGATATAATTCTAGGTTGTGGATATGATATGACACCATATTGCATGTGCTAGGATTTAATTTCCCCTAATCATGATAAGGTGATTTCTTGCTTATTAGTTGATGTTCACCTTTAGTTATTAAGGACTTGAGAATTGGTTTTACCCTATCCCAATAGATTTCTATTATATCCTTAATCTATTGTTAAAGTAACTAAAGTTGTTATAGTTCTTTTTATAGTTAACTTTGGTCATATGGATGTATGGTTTCTCACCATATTAAGTATAGGGTTTAACTCTAAGGTTGTCTTAGGTTCTTTAATCTATGGAATAAATGGTATGTGTAGGTGGTAGGATGCTACTTATGATCACCAAGTGATTCATAGGTAAAGGTTGGGATATAAGCCTAGGGTTGCTTACTAGTTACTTCCTTATGATCTCATGTGGAAATGGGATCTACTTATACTAGTAGGATTTATCTTATCCTCACATATCTCCAAGGCATGATCATATATTATATATGATCATGTTGTTCTTAATATCTCTACTTCAAATTCTTAGGGTTTATGATCATTGCACAATTTATAATGATCAAGGTTGGACTTCCTAGGGTATCTCTCCTTGAATGGGTTTCTCACTCTCAAGATCAAGTGTTGTCTTGATCAAGTAAATACATACTTTCTTTTATAGTTTCTTGAATGGGCATGGTTATGGTTGTCTCAATTATCTTGAGTATAACACCATGGGTTGAGCTTTCTCATTTAAGGATGGTTATACTAGGGTTTATGGTGTACTCCTAATATTTATTTAGGTTGCTAAGCCAAAGATTCAATTGTCTATCTTAGTTGGTTTATTCCACTCCTTATTTCACTATGTCATGGATATAGTCTTATTCCATTTGGTATTTGGTGATCTCACCACTTCAAGGTGGAATGGTTTACCTAATACTTTAGTTCAAAGTTTAACATTGATTCTTTATTAGGTAAAGCTAGAATTAGTATGATTGGTCTCTCTCTCATTTGGGAAGGACTTGAATAATACTCTAGGGTTCCTCTTAAAGATGATGATTTGAATACTTGGATGTATATCCAAGGTTTAGCTCAAGGTTTGTTATTGCTTCTCTAATTATAATAGAACTCTCACCTCTCTAGGTTTGATGCTTAACTATTTGGAATAGTGAAGAATATATTTTTCTAGAGTTGATCTCTTTGTCTTATTTCCAAGAATGAAGTGAAATGGTTACCATGAGGTTCATGGTAGGATCAATGATTAGTTTAAGGACATGGAAAAGATAAGTGAAGAATAGTTTCTCCATTTATTATTACTTGATTTCCAATTAAATGGATGTTCATATGTTATGGCAAGGAACATCATGTTGTGATCTTTAATAAGATCAAGTAGTTGATCCTTGATTAATAAGTTCCTGTGTTGATTTTATTTTCATTTGATCTAATCCCTTAGATCAAATCACCTCTACCCAAAACAAGGTTTTATCAAAGTCACATTGAGGTTTATAGCGCTTGACTTGATGAGCTACTTCAATTCCACCAAGATCAAGTGAAACTTCAATTACTGTGACTGTTTTACTTTAAAGCGCGAAAATTCCCCAGATTTTCTATGCATGAATGCAATGCACACATCTGTTCCCTCTATATTTGTAACCCCAATACCTGGGATATTACACATAGCATGCACACTGTCACCATCACACTATGAAGGAGGAATAGATCACATCAATACTATCATAGCAATAGTTAACTTCATAATCTACAAGAGATCATAATCATAACCTACGCCAAGTACTACACGATGCACACACTGTCACCATTACACCGTGCAGGAGGAATAGAGTACTTCAATAACATCACTAGAGTAGCACATAGATGAATAGTGATACAAAACACATTGCAATCATAAAGGGATATAAATAAGCACTTCAATATGCTATTCATAACAGTGAATAAGTATTCTGTGAAATATAGCCTAAGAGACCCACACGGTGCACACACTGTCACCTTTACACACGTGGGACAAGGAGTCTCCGGAGATCACATAAGTAAAATCCACTTGACTAGCATAATGACATCTAGATTACAAGCATCATCATATGAATCTCAATCATGTAAGGCAGCTCATGAGATTATTGTATTGAAGTACATAGGAGAGAGATTAACCACATAGCTACCGGTACAGCCCTTAGCCTCGGGGAGAACTACTCCCTCCTCATGGGAGACAAGCAGCGGTGATGAAGATGGCGGTGGAGTCGATGGAGAAGCCTTCCGGGGGCACTTCCCCGTCCCGGCGGCGTGCCGGAACAGAGACTCCTGTCCCCCAGATCTTGGCTTCGCGATGGCGGCGGCTCTGGAAGGTTTCTCGTACCGTGGCTTATTCGTCTCGGGGTTTTAGGTCAGGGAGGCTTTATAGGCGAAAGGGGAGCCTCGGAGGGGCCCTGGTGGGGCCAGACAACAGGGGGGCGCCCCCCCTGGGCCGCGCCGCCACCATGTGTGGTGGGCCTGTGGCTCGTCTCCGACTCCTCTTTGATGTTCTGGAAGCTCCCGGGAATTCTAAGATGCTGGGCGTTGATTTCGTCCAATTTCGAGAATATTTCCTTACTAGGATTTCTGAAACCAAAAACAGCAGAAAACAGGAACTGGCACTTCGGCATCTCGTCAATAGGTTAGTTCCGGAAAACGCATCAAAACGATATAAAGTGTGAACAAAACATGTAGGTATTGTCATAAAACAAGCATGGAACATCAGAAATTATAGATACGTTGGAGACGTATCAAGCACCAACCGCCAAGCCAACTAGGAGGTTTCCCTCCAAGAGTAACAAGCTCACGGTCTCTCACTCGAACTAATCGTGGTGGAGAGCTCAACACTATGCAATGATGCAAAGCAAGAACACTAGAGGTGTTCAAATCCCTCACTCTCAAATCCCACCCAAGCAACAAATGATAAGATGAGATTGGAGAGGAAGAAGAATGGGGAAAGTCAACAAAAGACTCCAATATCTAGATCCCAAGAGTTCCCCTCACTTAGAGAAGAAATGGATTGGTGGAAGTGTAGATCTAGATCTCCTCTCTTAGATCCCTCAAGAATGAGCAAGAATCATGGGGGGAATCAAGAGAGAGAGCAAGTTCTTCAAAGGCAACAATGGAGGAGAGAGAATGGAAGAACTAGGTTGCTCAAGGTGGAAGAAGGGGATATTTATAGCTAGGGAGAAAGTATACCCGTTGGTGGAAAATACAGAGAAAAAGACAAGAAAAATGGGCAGGAAAAATGGCTGAAAACAGTCCCAAAAAGTGGCCCAGCCGGCCACCAGGCCGGCCGACCGGGGCAGCAACCGGCCAGGCCGGTCAGCAGCCCGGTCGGGCCAGCCCAGCAGCCGGGCGGGGCAGAAAGCGCCCACGGGCGGCGGATAGGCGCGCGCGGGGCGAGCTGGCAGCCCAGGCCGTGTGGGCCGAGCGGGGCGGAGGCGGCCCAGGGAGGCGTCCGGCCAGGCCGGGGGCAGCGCCGGGCAGGCCGGTCACGGACCGGGCCCGAGGCCGAGGCCGGTCACGGGCCAAAAACCGGTCCGGTTGGCGCCCGGTTGCGGACCGGGTGGGCCGGTGGCTGGCCCGGTCGGCCGGCTGGCCCCTCCCCTTTTCTTTTTCTTTTTCTTCTTTTACTTTTTCTTTAATAACAAATGCTCCCGAACTCTGATTCGAATGAAACCAATTTTGTTTGAGAGAGAAGAACAAATGCTATCCTATGGAAAGTGAAAACACAAGAATCTGTAGGAGGGGATTTTATCATAAATATAAAAGGTAGAACCTTATATCATGAATAACCGAGTAAAATCACCCAACCTCGAAAACGCAATAGAAGATGCATGCGAACTCCGTTTTCGATGAACTTGGGCTTGTTGTAAAGCTAGCAACAAGCTCAAGAACCTTACACATAGAAACACCAAGAAGCAATAAGGATATGCAAAGGATTGAGCTCCCTAAGATGATGTGATCAAGTTACTGTTGGAGATATGCCCAAGAGGCAATAATAAAAGTGGTTATTATATATCTTTATGTTTATGATAAATGTTTATATACCATGCTATAATTGTATTAACCGAAACATTGATACATGTGTGATATGTAAACAACAAAGAGTCCCTAGTAAGCCTCTTAACTAGCTTGTTGATTAATAGATGATTAGTTTCATAATCATGAACATTGGATGTTATTAATAACAAGATTATATCATTATATGAATGATGTAATGGACACACCCAATTAAGCGTAGCATAAGATCACGTCATTAAGTTATTTGCTATAAGCTTTCGTTACATAGTTACCTAGTCCTTATGACCATGAGATCATGTAAATCACTTATACCGGAAAGGTACTTTGATTACATCAAACGCCACTGCGTAAATGGGTGGTTATAAAGGTGGGATTAAGTATCCGGAAAGTATGAGTTGAGGCATATGGATCAACAATGGGATTTGTCCATCCCGATGACGGATAGATATACTTTGGGCCCTCTCGGTGGAATGTCGTCTAATGTCTTGCAAGCATATGAATAAGTTCATAAGAGACCACATACCACGGTACGAGTAAAGAGTACTTGTCGGAGACGAGGTTGAACAAGGTATAGTGTGATACCGATGATCAAACCTCGGACAAGTAAAATATCGCGTGACAAAGGGAATTGGTATCGTATGTGAATGGTTCATTCGATCACTAAAGTCATCGTTGAATATGTGGGAGCCATTATGGATCTCCGGATCCCGCTATTGGTTATTGGTCGGAGTGAGTACTCAACCATGTCCGCATAGTTCGCGAACCGTAGGGTGACACACTTAAAGTTGGATGTTGAAATGGTAGAACTTGAATATGGAATGGAGTTCGAATATTTGTTCGGAGTCCCGGATGAGATCCCGGACATCACGAGGAGTTCCGGAATGGTCCGGAGAATAAGATTCATATATAGGATGTCATTTTATGTGAATTAAAATGATACGGAAGGTTCTATGGAAGGTTCTAGGAGGTTCTAGAAAAGTCCGGAAGAAACCACCTAGGAAGGTGGAGTCCACATGGGACTCCACCTCCATGGCCGGCCAACCCTAGTGGGGTGGAGTCCCAAGTGGACTCCCCCATAAGGGGCCGGCCACCCCCCATATGGTAGGTGGAATTCCCACCTCTAGTGGGAATCCTAGCTTGGGAAGGTTTCCCACCATATGGAAGGTTTTGGGTTCGGGTCTTATTTGAAGACTTGTAGTCCAACACTTGGGGCTTCCACCTATATATAGAGGGGCCAAGGGGAGGGGGCCGAACACACCAAAGCCACCACCTTGGCCGCCCCTATAGTGGCCGGCCACCCCCTCTCCCCAAACCCTAGCGCCCCGCTCCTCCACCATATCCCGCACACTTAGCGAAGCTCCGCCGGATTTCTCCACCGCCACCGACACCACGCCGTCGTGCTGTCGGATTCAAGAGGAGCTACTACTTCCGCTGCCCGCTGGAACGGGGAGGTGGACGTCGTCTTCATCAACAACCGAACGTGTGACCGAGTACGGAGGTGCTGCCCGTTCGTGGCGCCGTGATCAAGATCTTCTACGCGCTTTTGCAAGCGGCAAGTGATCGTCTACCGCAGCAACAAGAGCCTCATCTTGTAGGCTTTGGAATCTCTTCAAGGGTGAGACTCGATAATCCCCTCGTTGCTACCGTCTTCTAGATTGCATCTTGGCTTGGATTGCGTGTTCGCCGTAGGAAATTTTTTGTTTTCTATGCTACGTTATCCTACAGTGGTATCCGAGCCGTGTCTATGCATAGATGGTTGCACGAGTAGAACACAATGGTTTTGTGGGCGTTGATGCTTATGTTGTCTTTAGTTTGAGTACTTTGCATCTTTGTGGCATAGTGGGATGAAGCGGCTCGGGCTAACTTTACATGACCGCGTTCATGAGATTTGCTCCACGCTCGACATGCAACTTGTATTGCATAAGTGGCTTTGCGGGTGTCTATCTCTCCTACTATAGTGAAGATTCAATTTACTCTTCTATTGACAACACTAGTATCACCGTTGTGGTTGATGTTCGTAGGTAGATTGGATCTTACTCGAAAACCCTAAACCACGTAAAATATGCAAACCAAATTAGAGAACGTCTAACTTGTTTTTGCAGGGTTTGGTGATGTGATATGGCCATAATGTGATGATGACTATGTATGAGATGATCATTATTGTATTGTGGCAACCGGCAGGAGCCTTATGGTTGTCTTTAAATTTCATGTTGAGAAGTATTTCAAAGTAGTTGTAATAGTTGCTACATGGAGGACGATCATGAAGACGGTGCCATTGACCTTGGTGCTTCGCCGACGATGATGAAGATCATGCCCGTTGATGATGGAGATCATGTTCGTGCTTTGGAGATGAAGATCAAAGGCGCAAAGACAAAAGGGCCATATCATATCACAAATGAACTGCATGTGATGTTAATCTTTTTATGCATCTTATTTTGCTTAGATCGCGACGGTAGCATTATAAGATGATCCCTCTCACTAAAATATCAAGATAATAAAGTGTTCATCCTTAGTAGCACCGTTGCCAAGACTTGTCGTTTCGAAGCATCTCGTGATGATCGGGTGTGATAGAATCAACAAGTGCATACAACGGGTGCAAGTCCGTTTTGCACATGCGGATACTAAGGTGGCCTTGACGAGCCTAGCATGTACAGACATGGTCTCGGAACACGTGATACCGAAAGGTAGAGCATGAATCATATGATTGATATGATGAACACCTTGAGTGTTCGCCATTGAAATTACATCTTGTCTCGTGATGATCGGGCATAGGTATGATGGATTTGGTTCGTGTGATCACTAAAACAATGCGAGGGATATTGTTTTGAGTGGGAGTTCACCTAGTTTTTAATTTTGTTAAATTAAAATTTGAACTCAATTTGTCATAAACATTAGTCTAAACTATTGCAAATATGTTGTAGATATGGCGTCCTCAATCAATTTTAACCAGTTCCTAGAGAAAGAAAATCTTAAGAGCAACGGTAGCAACTTCACCGATCGGTTCCGTCATGTGAGGATCTTCCTCAATGGCGGAAACCTGCAATATGTGCTTGATGCACCGCTAGGTGACCCTCCTGCGAAACTGAAACCGATGAAGTAAAGAATGTTTATGCGACTCGGAAAACTCGCTACTCTCAAGTTCGGTGTGCCATCCCGTGCGGTCCGGAAGCCGATCTTCAAAAACGTTTTGAGCACCACGATCCACATGAGTTAATCAATGAGTTAAAGACTATCTTTGAGACTCATGCGGCCGTGGAATGCTATGAAGCATCGAAACACTTCTTCAGCTCGCATGATGGAAGAAGGCAGCTCCGTTAGTGAGCACATGCTCGCCATGACCGGGCATGCGAAGAAACTCGGTGACTTGGGAATAGTGATTCCTAACAGATCGGGGATTAATCGTGTCCTTCAATCACTGCCACCTAGTTATAAGAACTTTGTGATGAATTACAATATGCGGAACATGAACAAAGAGTTACTCGAACTCTTCGCCATGCTAAAATCTGCTGAGATTGAAATTAAGAAAGAGCACCAAGTGTTGATGGTCAACAAGACCACCAGCTTCAAGAAGCAGGGCAAGTCTAAAGGCAAGAACAAGAAGAGTGGCAAGAAAGTTGCCACGCCTCCTGTGAAACCTAAGGCTGGCCCTAAGCCTGATGCTGAGTGCTATTACTGCAAGGAAAAGGGACACTGGAAGCATAGTTGCTCCAAGTATTTGGCGGATCTGAAGAGCGGCCTTGTCAAGAAGAAGAAAGAAGGTATATCTGATATACATGTTATAGATGTTTATCTCACTGGTTCTCGTACTAGTACCTGGGTATTTGATACTGGTTCGGTTGCTCACATTTGTAACTCGAAACAGGAACTAAAGAATAAACGAAGACTACTGAAGGATGAAGTGACGATGCGCGTTGGAAATGGATCCAAAGTCGATGTGATCGCTGTCGGCACACTTCCTCTACATCTACCTTCGGGATTAGTTTTAAGCCTAAATAATTGCTATTTTGTACCCGCGTTGAGCATGAACATTATATCTAGATCTTGTTTAATGCAAGACGGTTATTCATTCAAGTCTGAGAATAATGGTTGTTCTATTTTTATGAATAATATCTTTTATGGTCGAGCACCTGAAAAGAATGGCTTATTTCTGTTAGATCTCGATAGTAGTGATACACATATACATAACATTGATGCTAAGCGAATTAAATTGAATGATAATTCTACTTATATGTGGCACTGTCGTCTTGGTCATATTGGAGTGAAACGCATGAAGAAACTCCATACCGATGGATTACTTGAATCACTTGACTTTGAGTCACTTGATAGATGTGAAGCATGTCTGATGGGAAAAATGACTAAGACTCCATTCTCGGGTATGATGGAGCGAGCTACTGACTTATTGGAAATCATACATACAGATGTGTGTGGACCAATGAGTGTAGCATCACGCGGTGGTTATCGTTATGTTCTAACCTTCACAGATGATTTGAGTAGATATGGGTATATCTATTTAATGAAACATAAATCCGAAACTTTCGAGAAGTTTAAGGAATTCCAAAGTGAAGTAGAAAATCAACGTAACAAGAAGATTAAATTTCTACGATCCGATCGCGGAGGTGAATATCTGAGTTATGAGTTTGGCATGCATTTAAAGAAATGCGGAATACTTTCACAATTGACACCGCCGGGAACACCACAACGAAACGGTGTATCCGAACGTCGTAATCGAACTCTCTTAGATATGGTTCGTTCTATGATGTCTCTTATTGATTTACCGTTATCATTTTGGACTTATGCATTAGAGACAGCCGCATTCACTTTAAATAGAGCACCATCAAAATCCGTTGAAACGACACCTTATGAATTATGGTTTAATAAGAAACCTAAGCCGTCGTTCCTTAAAGTTTGGGGTTGCGAAGCCTATGTAAAAAAGTTACAACCGGACAAGCTAGAACCCAAAGCGGAGAAATGCGTCTTCATAGGATACCCTAAGGAAACTATAGGGTACACTTTCTATCACGGATCCGAAGGCAAGATCTTTGTTGCTAAGAACGGAACCTTTCTTGAGAAAGAATTTCTCACTAAAGAAGTGACTGGAAGAAAAGTAGAACTCGATGAGATTGAAGAATCTCTACTCATTGATCAGAGTAGCGCAATACCGGAAGATGTTCCTGCGCCGCCTACACCGGCAACAGAGGAAGCTAATGATAATGATCACGAAACTTCAAATGAGATAGCTACTGAACCTCGCAGATCGACAAGGGAACGTGCCACTCCAGATTGGTATGATCCTTGTCTAAATGTCATGATTGTGGATAACAATGATGAAGACCCTGCGACGTATGAAGAAGCGATGATGAGCCCAGATTCCAACAAATGGCAAGAAGCCATGAAATCCGAAATGGGATCCATGTATGATAACAAAGTATGGACTTTGGTAGACTTACCTGATAGCCGAAAGGTCAGTCGAGAATAAATGGATCTTCAAGAGAAAAACAGATGCTGATGGTAATATTACTCGTCTATAAAGCTCGACTTGTCGCAAAGGGTTTCCGACAAATTCAAGGTGTTGACTACGATGAGACTTTCTCACCTGTAGCAAAGCTAAAATCTGTGAGGATTTTGTTAGCAATAGCTGCATTTTTCGATTATGAAATTTGGCAGATGGATGTCAAAACGGCGTTCCTTAATGGAGACATTGAGGAAGAGTTGTATATGGTACAACCCAAAGGTTTTGTCGATCCTAAAAATGCTGACAAAGTATGCAAACTTCAGCGTTCAATCTATGGACTGAAGCAAGCATCAAGAAGTTGGAACCGACGCTTTGATAAGGTGATCAAAGACTTCGGATTTATACAGTGTCATGGAGAGGCCTGTATTTACAAGAAAGTGAGTGGGAGCTCTGTAGCGTTCCTGATATTATATGTAGATGACATATTATTGATTGGGAATGATATAGAACTATTAAGCGAGTGTAAAAGGTTATTTGAATAATAGTTTTTCAATGAAAGACCTTGGTGAAGCATCGTATATATTAGGCATCAAGATTTATAGAGATAGATCAAGACGTCTAATAGGGCTATCACGAGTACATACCTGGACAAGATTCTAAAGAAGTTTAGAATGGACGAAAGTAAGAAAGGATTCTTACCTATGTTACCAGGCAAGGTCTTGAGTAAGACTCAAGGTCCGGCTACGGCAGAAGAAAGAGAAAGGATGAGTCAGATCCCCTATGCCTCGGCAGTAGGCTCTATCATGTATGCCATGCTATGTACAAGACCGGATATAGCACATGCTCGTTAGTTTGACTAGCGAGATATCAAAGTGATCCAGGAATGGAACACTCGGACAGCGGTCAAGAATATCCCGAAGTACTTGAAAAGAACTAAGGATATGTTTCTTTGTTATGGAGGTGACCAAGAGCTCGTTGTAACCAGTTACACCGATGCAAGTTGGAACACTGATCCTGATGACTCTAAGTCACAATTTGGGTACGTGTTTATATTGAATGGTGCTGCAGTAAGCTGGGCAAGCTCGAAGCAGTGCATGGTGGCGAAATCCTCAACAGAATCGGAGTACCTAGCGGCTTCAGAGGCTTCATCAGAAGCGGTATGGATGAAGAGGTTCATTGTAGAGCTCGGTGTGGTTCCTAGTGCATTGGACCCACTAGTTGTGGGGACCCCGGACTAGCTGTCTGAAATACCCTGTTATGTATACAGTTCACGTTCCCATGATCAGTGTGCCATGAACACATAACCGAACTGATATCAAATTACATCATCCTTTACAAAACGGAATAAGAAAATTACAATAAGGTCACATGACCCATCTTTACAAGATAGCCTCGAAGGGCCTAATCTAATCATCGAGTAGCAGAATCACTTCAGCGGCGTAGGGCCCAAGTCATCCGCCTTAACCCTACGAGCAACCGGCCGGGAAGACGTTCCTAGCTCGCATAGACGTCGTCAACTCCTTCTTCATCCGTCGAAGTCCTCCGGGTCTGGCCAAGTAAATAGCCGGGGACAAAGCCGTGAGTACATTTGAATTGTACTCGCAAACCATCAAGAAGGTGATAACAATTCTAACTAAAGAAGACAAGAGAGGAAGAATAGTTTCTCCGGTGGATAAGCATGTGAAAGAGAATCGAGTTTCTCTTGTGGATATAGCATGTGAAAGAGAATCAGTTTCTCTTGTAGATATAGCATCCCACATCACAGTTGAGGGGACACTAAGAAAGTCCTATGACATCTCTATATCTTTGTTAAAGAAGAGGTAGCATACCGCCATCTCAATTGATGGGGATACTAGGGAAGTCCTATGACATCTCTATATCTTTGTTAAAGAAGAGGTAGCATACCGCCATCTCATTTGATGGGGATACTAGGGAAGTCCTATGACATCTCTATATCTTTGTTAAAGAAGAGTTCCTCTACATGAAACACTAGGAAGGGTCACCCGCTTTTGTTTCATTTTCCTCGACCATCTCCACATGGTCGGTACAACATCTTTCCCGTACCCTTCCGGTACTTCCAACACAAATTTCCTTTGGAAAATCATTTTCAAAACCAAAACTCGACACAGCTTGGTAACGGCCATCCCAACCGTCCATGACCGCGGACGCGGCTATTCGAATAGTTTTGACTCTGCAGAGTTTGCACACTTTCACCACAACTATCCAGATACCTATCGTGTGGGCATCTTCCCCGCATAACGACATATGCCACGACGGATACCCGGACATAACCTTTCGCCCATTCGACTTAACACGAGGTCCTACCCTATGGAGTATGTACCTCCCCGGCACCGTGGCAGCTCACCTCCTCTTGAGCGTGGCTCCACCGCCAAGCCAGGAGACCCATAGTGTCTTCCGGACGGGTCAACCCCGAAGGCCTCCCGTTATACTATTGTCCCAACCATGACAACCCGGACTCGGGGGTAACCGTACCCTTGTATAGTTGTGCGGTGCCTCATGCTAAGAAGAACAAACGTCAAGTTAAGCCCCGTGCCCACGTTGGAGTAGCTATGGTTGCGCTGTTTAGTTGTTCCGGGCGAATACAAAGAACCATGTGTCGTTTTTCTCAAAAACCCAAGTCACACACACTTTCCTCTTTCCAACCATCTTTGTCAAGATCATTTCCTTTCATAAACCATACGCTTGGGTAAGATTGCCTCACCCAAGGTTTTTCATAAATATTTACAACAAGGTAAACCTTGAGGGGTTCCCAACCTAAAGTTTCATGAGTTGAACTAATACAACACTATGGCCGAGATGAGGGTCATCACGCCATTGAGGGTATGAAAAAGAGGTATTGGAGTGGATCAAACTTGCTTGAGCTAAGCATGTATTATGACAACACAAGAGGAAATATACTTTCAGATTTGTGGTGCTATCTAACCCAATCAATAGATAGGGATGAGAATTGACCAACACCAACACCATTAAGGGAATCAGGCATACTCATCACAATTTGAGAATACACCAAAAACATGGTATTGATACATCTACACTAGAAGGGGGTGTAGTATGAATCTTGTCCCGAGGTGGAACATATTCAAGCTAAATATAGAAAACAAGTTGGATAGCAATGGCCATGATTCCATACACCCAACCAATTACCAAGACCTTGACAAGATAAAACTACTAGAGGTACCATGCTTGCATCCAAGCATAGATGACAACAATATGGAGATCATCACACATAGAACCAAGATGCTATTGATAGCACAAGATGACATCCAAAGAGACATCATATCAGAGATCAAAAGATGGCTTGCCTTGGCGTATTTGTCCCTGGACTTCTTCAACTTCATCAATATAAGAATCCCATCAATATAAATAAAATCCTTGTCCGATCCACTTCTTCTTCTCCGGAATCGTTCGCATCTATCGCCGGAAAAATATAAATAGAACACAATCAACACATTGTACCAACAAAACAATTATTCAACAATCAACAAACAATAGCTACCCACTTTACTAAGTGATGTCATACCAAGAACTTATAGTTTCTTCAAATCATTTTAAAAGACAACCAAATTATCTCGCTTAACATAGGCATGAGAGCATCACAAATTAGCAATTGCCTCTCTGGTTATTGCTATGGCATAAACTAGTTATTCCTTGTTATATATCACCACAAAGAAGACAAGTGCATTGGTTTTGCATCAAAAACATTTTTTTATTCTTAAACATTTTTGGAAAAGCTGAACTCATTTTCCTACTTTATTTTGCTCACAGAACATTACACAAGTACACCAAGCAAAAATTATACCAATGGATAGCTATTCAAACATAGCTTTATAAAAAAATTGGATTCACTAAATTTGAAGTTATAAAAGATTTTTAATAATTAAATTACTGGCCAGAGGGTCCAAAACAGAGTTTAATTCCTTATAAAATCTCAGTTGCTCAATAAAATCTGAGCTCTGGATATGTTGTTAGCAACACAATTATGAGTGTATCAAAAGTGGTTTCATCCCAAAATAATATTTTAAGCTCCTGAAATAATTCCTCAAACACAGATTCTGAATAAAATTGTATTAAATACCATAATCCCATATTTTGACATAATATACTCAAACCAGTGCCAAAAGATGTTAATTAATATTTAGTTTACTAAAAAATTGGATTTGTATCAAAACTGGTTTTGAAACTCTTTAATTTGCATAAACAGTGCTACTGCATGCTTGTACCATTTTAAATTCGTAGGCCCATTTAATTTGTATCCTGATCTAAATCTTGTCTGAGGTGATTAAGAAAACAAATAGAAACACTACAGAATTTGAGTCACTTGGTTTGGGTCACAGATGAATTTTTGGTGAATTAAAAGCTAGCAACTATGTCTGCAGCACACATGGGACAAGTTTAATTCATCAAAAATCGTAAAAAAATCATAAAACTATGGGACCAGTGGCATTTGAAAGGTATTGAAATTTCTGAACAAATGCACTTGGTTTCACTGGATTTGGGTTAGTAGATCTCGAGTTATTAACAAAATAGTGTTACTGGTTATAACAGCAATTTTCAATTTTTCAAACAAATTTAAACGGGCGGGAAACTAACTGGGCTGTGCGGGAGTGGAGTTGTTGGGCCGGCCCAGGGGACATTTCCAGGTGGAGGAGATAAAGAAAAAAAAAGAGAGGAGGGGGCCCAGGCGGGCCAGGCCTGTATGGCCTACGTGGCCAAGTGGCCATGCACGCACGCGAGGCGTCGTCCTCTCTCGCGACGCACGCACAGACACGCGCGGCGGACAGGAAGGAGGGCAGGGGCGGCCAGGCGCTCACCTGCGAGTGACGGGCTCGCCGGCGACGGCGGGACAGGGCGGCGGGGTGCCGGCTCTGCCCAGGGGCGGCTCAGCAGCGTCCCCGGCGTCCTCAGCAGCTTCTCCCGGCGCCTTCTCCTTGCAGCAGCCCACGAACGGGGACGATGGCGGCGTGCTCCGGTGGTCCTGGGCGGCAAAACGGATCGGTTAGGACTAGCATGACACGGTGAGCGTCGAGGAAGGGAAAAGGGAGGAGAAAACGGGGCCGGGCGAGCGTGTCCTTCGCCGGCCACCTCGCGGTGACCACAGGCATGGTGCTCCTGCCGGCGAGCAGCAACCCGAGCAGCGGCCTGGGAGATGCTGCGGTGTTCCTGCGTATATTAGAGGCGTGTTAGGGGAGTGGTGTGGCGGAGAGTAGTGTGCTGGGGCGGAGGTTTTATAGGCGGGCAGAGGGGCCATGGGTGGGTGCGCGCGGTGACTGCAGCCAATGGCATGGCGCGGTGATCACGTCCAATGGCGGGCACGGCGTGACCTCTGCAGGGTAGGAAGGGCCTCGGGAGTGTGCGGAGTGCAGGGAGTAGGGGCAGGTCAGTGTTCTGGCGCGACAAACGGGGTATGCATGCTCGAAGGGATGCAACTCAAAATGATGGCGGCCACCAAGGGAGAGAGGGGAAGGAGGTGCATCTATGGCTTGGGGCTCGTGTGCTAGGCGTTGAATGCCTCCAGGATTCCAGGGTTAGGTCTGAGACATGGCTAGGTGTGCTGGGGTGCGAGTTTAGGGTTTTAGATGGGAGCCTATGCCACTCATGGCATTGGGAAGGGAAAGAGGGAGGTGGAAGGAAAGGGTAGTGGAGTAGTGGTATAGGGCTAGCTAGGGGAGCAGGGTAGGGGTGCAGGTCATGGCTTCCCAAGGTAGAGTGGGACAGGAGAGAGAGAGAGAGAGAGAGAGAGAGGGAGAGATTTTCTTCTTAGATGTCATGCATGGCATGGTCGGCACCAATTGATCATCATGAAAAAAAAATGGCAGGAGGAGGTGCATGGGAGCAATGCAAGATGCCCAAGATCAAATGCATGATGTAGAGGTCAAAGAAGTGATCGGGAGGTGAAGATAATATTATATATGGGAGATATTGCACATGTTTTATGTAACATGCACTTTTGTCAAAAAGAAAATAAAACAAGAGAATAATTATAAATACATTATTTTTTGGGTGGAAATAAGGTGATATAAAATGCCACTCACATTTCCTATTTTGTTTGAGAAAATAAAATTGAATTGCTTTTATAAAACTAGAAAAAAAAATACAATAGGATTTTTGGGAGTTTTTGTATAAGAAGGGAAGAATTATCTTGGAAGAGAAAAAGGATCCCAAGGGTAGATGGTGACTACATAATGTAGCCATAATCTCCACTCTTGGTTTTGTGAAGATTAAAGTTGGAATAAAGAAAAACAAAGGTAAAAGAGGAAAATAGGATCTAGTGGTGCAACATTGGATAGGGTATAGGATCAAGTGAAAAATACAGGTTGCAAAGGTATTAAGGGACATGCAACAGGTGGAAGTTGCAGAGGGTGTTGCAAGATGAGATCCATGTATTGAGGTCACCAATAACAGTGGTGGTTGCTTAGATATCAATTGCCAAAGTCTGGAACTTATAAGCCTGCCAAAACAGATTGTTGACTTGGCTTCAGAATCATCCATGATGAGTGGGTATAAGATAAGGATGTGATGAGGGGTAGATGATCCCAAATTTTGAATTAAGGAATATTTGAGCTAGATTATCACAAAGAGGAATATCAAGATGGTACACTCAAGTTGCCATCAGGAGAAGGGTTTGATGTAGTAAAAAGAAAAACAATTTTTCCTTAGCCACACATGTGTTTTATTTAGTGAGTTTCTTGTTTAACCACTAGAGGTGTTGTTCTTAAGGGTAGCTCAAAACAAAACTCAACAAGCAAATGAAGATAATTCATCTACCAACAGATCAAGGCAATTCATCAAAACAAACAGATCAAGGCAATTCATCTTAATTAGTTTTTAGAAAAAGTTTTTGTTCCCCCTAATTTTTGAACTTTGGATAATTAAACAAGCTTGCAAAAAAAAAAGTTTGGGTGTTACAGATCTTCCACCCTTAAAATAATCTCGTCCCGAGATTACTAAGCGTAGGACTAGAGGGGTTGTAAAGTTTAACTAAAGTTAGACTCCATTCTTCTGTAGATGTGCCGTTGCCGATAAGGTCGTTGCTTCATCTTCTGGGAGACATGATGGATTCCTGCCGATGGCGAGCTTCATGAAGAGGTTGACTACTCCATGAAGGTGTTAGATCTGTAGCTTCTAAGCGATCCTAGCGGGGGTTCAAGATTCTAGGAGAGTTAGTGCACTCCAGCGGTGCTTTAGCAGGGTTGAAAACTTTTTGGAGTTAACTTTAAATTTAGTGGAAGACGAAGTCTTCCACCCTTAAGATTGTTCATCAGGGGTTCTGAAAAAAACACAGAGTTTCGCCCACGGGATATTGTCAGGCACTTTTGAAGAAGTCTTCGATCTTCCGTATTGAGTTGAAAATTCTTCAGGGGTGACGTGTAGTACACAGCTTCAAGAGGCACTCGCGGTGTTTACTAAACCATAGGATGCGTGGTAAGTTAGTAAGTTGATGAGACTCCTTGTTGGTATCCATATGAAGCAGCAACAAAGGTCGTCGAAGACAAATCTTTAGCTTGAGGGTCGGTGCTGACTTATACCAGCTAAGTGAGCGGGTAAATTACACCTAATCTTGAGTCTTGGGGTATCTTCACGAGTTTCACTTGATGAGGACCATATGAACCATGTGATGTAGCTTGGCTTTGACGCTATTGTTCTCTCAGCTTGTTAGACAGTGTGTTAGAGGGTGGTTTTCAAGAAGATAGCCTCGAGGTTAGCGTGATTTATACTCCAAGGTTAGACCAAGTTAGTAAGGCTCCTCGCAGAGTTGCAGTCACTCTTGAAAGTAGGGGCTTTTGCTTTCTTGGCGTAGTAGATATGCTCCTGCTGATCTTGAAAGTAGTTATCGAAGATAGGGGTCTGGGTTAGTTTTTCCGACTGTTGAAAGAAAACAACTTCTAACAGGTTAGAGTTAGTGTCTTTCGTTAACTTATCCAATTAACTAGCATTTTATCGGCGAGGTAGATGACTGTGAAAACGTCTTAGAGGGGCTTCCTACGCTGGTTTGTCACACCAAGAGTGTTTTTCGGACCTAAAGACCAAGACAAACAAACACACAACAAACAAACAAAAAAAACACACTCAAGACAGCACACTTAGGGAACTACAAGCAATCATCAAACCAGACATGGTAACACAAGTACCCATGGATGACTAATACGCGGGGGTAGCTCAATCAAAGCGATTGAGTTTGTCCTATCCATTCTATAGGTTTGGGGCTGGTCACATATGCCGACGTCTTCATCTTGCCGACATTGGCTTCAACTTGGATCCTGGTAGCAGTTGGTGGCGACGCAGGCCTGGTATTGAGTCATCGATGTTGAAGCGAAGGTGAAAACTGCGTAGATCTTATGGTCTCATCATCCCGAGGACATAAGATCTTCAGAGGGGTAGTTGTTGAGGCACTCCCAAAGTCGGCAACTTCTGGTGGCTGGCCTAAAAATTACTAGTCAAGAACTGAGGACTTGATCCGAGACGACTGCAAAAAGGTGCAAGTCCATGGAGGAACAAGGTCAGCTCCTTGACAGACTTTGGTGACAACCAAAGACATGATATTATCATTCTTTTATGTGCACACTAAGTCGGCCTCCAATCTTCAATAGCTGTCGTTGGAGATACATGAGGCTTCCCGAGGGATTGATCCATCTTTGAGTTCGAGTCTCCGGTCTGAGTTGGGGACATCGTCCAATATGTAGGTTTGAAGTGGATGAGACCATAGAGTAAGAATTTTCAAGCATTTTTATAAAGCGGAGAGATAAGAATTTAGAAGCTTTGAATAAATAAGGGGAGTAGAAGCTATGCTTCCGACTAAAGAGAGAATTGGTTTCGTAAATAGTTTTTCCCAAGTACTTGTTTCCTAACTAACGTCCATGCTAACTAAGGTCTCCTACAGTCAGGATAGCTCTGATACCAGCTCTGTGGGGACCCCGGACTAGCTGTCCGAAATACCACGTTATGTATACGAGTTCACGTTCCCATGATCGGTGTGCCATGAACACATAACCGAACCGATATCAAATTACATCATCCTTTACAAAACGGAATAAGAAAATTACAATAAGGTCACATGACCCATCTTTACAAGATAGCCTCGAAGGGCCTAATCTAATCATCGAGTAGCGGAATCACTTCGAGCGGCGTAGGGCCCAAGTCATCCGCCTTAACCCTACGAGCAGCCGGCCGGGAAGACGTTCCTAGCTCGCATAGACGTCGTCAACTCCTTCTTCATCCGTCGAAGTCCTCCGGGTCTGGCCAAGTAAATAGCCAGGGACAAAGCCGTGAGTACATTTGAATTGTACTCGCAAACCATCAAGAAGGTGATAACAATTCTAACTAAAGAAGACAAGAGAGGAAGAATAGTTTCTCTGGTGGATAAGCATGTGAAAGAGAATCAGCTTCTCTTGTGGATATAGCATGTGAAAGAGAATCAGTTTCTCTTGTAGATATAGCATCCCACATCACAGTTGAGGGGACACTAAGAAAGTCCTATGACATCTCTATATCTTTGTTAAAGAAGATGTAGCATACCGCCATCTCAATTGATGGGGATACTAGGGAAGTCCTATGACATCTCTATATCTTTGTTAAAGAAGAGGTAGCATACCGCCATCTCAATTGATGGGGATACTAGGGAAGTCCTATGACATCTCTATATCTTTGTTAAAGAAGAGTTCCTCTACATGAAACACTAGGAAGGGTCACCCGCTTTTGTTTCATTTTCCTCGAACATCTCCACATGGTCGGTACAACATCTTTCCCGTACCCTTCCGGTACTTCCAACACAAATTTCCTTTGGAAAATCATTTTCAAAACCAAAACTCGACACAGCTTGGTAACGGCCATCCCAACCGTCCATGACCGCGGACGCGGCTATTCGAATAGTTTTGACTCTGCAGAGTTTGCACACTTTCACCACAACTATCCAGATACCTATCGTGTGGGCATCTTCCCCGCATAACGACATATGCCACGACGGATACCCGGACATAACCTTTCGCCCATTCGACTTAACACGAGGTCCTACCCTATGGAGTATGTACCTCCCCGGCACCGTGGCAGCTCACCACCTCTTGAGCGTGGCTCCACCGCCAAGCCAGGAGACCCATAGTGTCTTCCGGACGGGTCAGCCCCGAAGGCCTCCCGTTATACTATTGTCCCAACCATGACAACCCGGACTCGGGGGTAACCGTACCCTTGTATAGTTGTGCGGTGCCTCATGCTAAGAAGAACAAACGTCAAGTTAAGCCCCGTGCCCACGTTGGAGTAGCTATGGTTGCGCTTGTTTAGTTGTTCCGGGCGAATACAAAGAACCATGTGTCGTTTTTCTCAAAAACCCAAGTCACACACACTTTCCTCTTTCCAACCATCTTTGTCAAGATCATTTCCTTTCATAAACCATACGCTTGGGTAAGATTGCCTCACCCAAGGTTTTTCATAAATATTTACAACAAGGTAAACCTTGAGGGGTTCCCAACCTAAAGTTTCATGAGTTGAACTAATACAACACTATGGCCGAGATGAGGGTCATCACGCCATTGAGGGTATGAAAAAGAGGTATTGGAGTGGATCATACTTGCTTGAGCTAAGCATGTATTATGACAACACAAGAGGAAATATACTTTCAGATTTGTGGTGCTATCTAACCCAATCAATAGATAGGGATGAGAATTGACCAACACCAACACCATTAAGGGAATCAGGCATACTCATCACAATTTGAGAATACACCAAAAACATGGTATTGATACATCTACACTAGAAGGGGTGTAGTATGAATTCTTGTCCCGAGGTGGAACATATTCAAGCTAAATATAGAAAACAAGTTGGATAGCAATGGCCATGATTCCATACACCCAACCAATTACCAAGACCTTGACAAGATAAAACTACTAGAGGTACCATGCTTGCATCCAAGCATAGATGACAACAATATGGAGATCATCACACATAGAACCAAGATGCTATTGATAGCACAAGATGACTGATACGTCTCCAACGTATCGATAATTTCTTATGTTCCATGCTACTTTATTGATGATACCTACATGTTTTATGCACATTATATGTCATTATTATGCATTTTCTGGAACTAACCTATTAACAAGATGCCGAAGTGCCAGTTCCTGTTTTCTGCTGTTTTTGGTTTCAGAAATCCTAGTAACGAAATATTCTCGGAATTGGACGAAATCACCTCCCAGGTTCCTATTTTGCCCGGAAGCATCCAGAACACCCGAGAGCCGCCAGAGGAGGGCCCTGTGGGCCCCAGATGATAGGGTGGCGCGGCCTGGGCCCTGGCCGCGCCAGCCTATGGTGTGGTGGCCCCAGGCCCCCTCCGAGGCTGCCCTTTCGCCTATATAAAGCCCCTGCATCGAAAACCCTTACGGAGGAAGCCACGGTACGAGAAAAGTTCCAGAGCCGCCGCCATCGCGAAGCCAAGATCTGGGGGACAGGAGTCTCTGTTCCGGCACCCTGCCGGAGCGGGGAAGTGCCCCCGGAAGGCTTCTCCATCGACACCGCTGCCATCTCCACCGCCATCTTCATCAACGCTGCTTGCTCCCATGAGGAGGGAGTAGTTCTCCATCGAGGCTCGGGGCTGTACCGGTAGCTATGTGGTTCATCTCTCTCCTATGTACTTCAATACAATAATCTCATGAGCTGCCTTACATGATTGAGATTCATATGATGATGCTTGTAATCTAGATGTCATTGTGCTAGTCAAGTGAGTTTTACTTATGTGATCTCCGGAGACTCCTTGTTCCACGTGTGTAAAGGTGACGAGTGTGTGCACCGTGTGGGTCTCTTAGGCTATATTTCACAGAATACTTATTCACCGTTATGAATGGCATAGTGAAGTGCTTATTTATATCTCTTTATGATTGCAATGTGTTTTGTATCACAATTTATCTATGTGCTACTCTAGTGATGTTATTAAAGTAGTTTTATTCCTCCTGCACGATGTAATGGTGACAGTGTGTGCATCCGTGTTAGTACTTGGTTTATGCTATGATCATGATCTCTTGTAGATTGCGAAGTTAACTATTGCTATGATAGTATTGATGTCAACACCCGGATTTTTAAGTCCAGATGCCTATTATGTCATTCATCGCAATCCCAGGAAGATTGTTTTTGCGAGACATAATAGATTGATATCACAACACATCATTCATTACATCACATAATTGTCTTACATAGAGGGATCACATGATCCAGTCTTACATCATAGTGGATCTAGAAATCCAATTACACAAATAGTTGATCTATTGATCAACAAACACAACATATAGCGGAAGCGAAGTAACGGTTGTGGTCCATCTATTCCACAGGCAACTGTTGACGTCAGGAGTGGTCCTAGTTGTCGTAGACTTCCTGCTGTCCATCTTCCCCGTGTTCGTTGTTCTCCTTCATAGTCCGGCCATTTGAATAGCCGGGGACAAAGCCATGAGTACTTTAAAGTACTCGCAAACTAATACTAATGTAAGCACTATCAACTATAGTAAGGGGGTGCTAAGCTCTAAGTTTATTTGCATAAAGCCAATTTTATTTCATAAGCATTTAGTAAAAAGCCTCTTCATTTGCTAACTAACTCAAGTGGGAACATTAGTGTCATTCCCACAACTCTGTTGTGATTCAAGTCAAAGTCACCATTTCAAGTTCAAATTACAAGTCACCCTTCACATGTCACATTTTTGAAAATGGTCTGATGACGGAACAGTATGGCCTTTCCAATCGTCCGTAACCGTGGACACGGCTATTCGAATAGTTCTACACTCGCGAGAGGTCGTACACTTGTGCCACAATATTTGCAATAATCCGTCAGGGTTAACTGGCCCTGATTTATCACACTCCGTGTGCGGACTACCAACCATAACCTTTCACTTACATACCCTAGTATAGGCACCTCTCCCCATGAGCTTGGCCTCCCGGTGAAAACCAACCTGTTAACCCGGGAACTGCACAGGGCTTGGGCCGGACAATTCACCTCATTCACGTCATATCACATCATTTCTTTTGTAGAGGCAGCCCTCGGCATAACCCCGATGACGCTTGTTTAGAGGGAACCCATACTAAAGCACATAAATTTCTAGTTAAGCCCTTACCCATGTCGGGTATTGTGGGGGTACTTGCAAAATTGGAATGGTATCGCATCCGAACCCAACCATCAGTTTTTGTAAAGTTCACCATGTCATTCACAAGTCACATTCACCTCCAAAATCTTTCAATAGAATGACTCATCATTCCAAGGTTTTCAAAGTCATTTCATTTCACAAGTTCCCATCTAGAGTAGTCAATTTTATTTGTTAGCACTAGCAACTAATCATGAGGGGTGCTATCTAGCTTTCATTGCTCTAGGCTAAATTTGATACTCCTGTAGTATTCTATCTCTAGACCAAAGTTAACTATAAAAGCAAGTTATAATAATCAAAGTAAAAGCTTGCAAGAATAAAACTTGGGATGGGATCCTGAAGCGTAAAGTAAATGGGTGAGTGTGCCTTGCTCTAGTAGAGCTGTGCACTTTGCAAGAATATTAGCTTGCAAGAGTATAGCTTGTATTGGAGTTAGCTTGTATTAATAATAGCTTGCATTGGTATTGGCTTGCCTTGGTTGGAGTAGTGATCAAAGTTCTCTTCTTCTTCAAAGTAGTCCTCCTCCTCCTGGTACTCCTCGGTACTAGCGTCTAAATACGAGTACAATACACACCATTACCACACAAAGCCTAAGTACTAGACTAAGCACACACATAAATTACTCCTACTAAGCTATCACTCAACATGCTTATTAGGTGAGTTGATTTAATTCTATTCTTAAGAAAAATAATTTCCTCTCATTATAAACATTAATTAGAGTTTCTATAGCTTTCTTGAGAGAAAATAATTTCCTCTCATTAAATATTATTAAGATTTAATTTCCTTCATGAATAAGATGTGACCTAGGTTGACTAAAGTCAACCTCTTCACAAGTATCCATTGGGAATTGATTTAAAGGAGGCACACCACCTCATGCCTTTTTTTAATACTCAAGATTAATGATTTAATATCATCAACTAATTTAATATGGGTTTAAAATTGACCATAGTCTATACTCCATATTAACTTAGTTGAGGCAAGATTTAAATGAGACCAATACATCTCATAAGATTTAATAATTAGCCTTGATTAATTTAAATACTACTATGAAAATGATTGAATATTTTTAAATAAGAGCCTATGGATTATTACTACATGTGTCATCAATTCTTATTGAATATCTTGAAGTAAGCATTTAACTGAGAGGCTACACCTCATATAGTTTAATACCACATACTAATGATTTAAATGAGGTGTAGCACCTCATACCATTTAATTCTAACATGGTAAGGATCTAATATTATCCACAATTCATATGAGACCTAAATGACCAGAGTCTCTAGTTTATTTTGAATTGTTCATGACAAGATTTAAATGAGAGAAAAATTCCCATAATATTTATTAATAGTTTTGGACAATATCTTTGACTAGAAATAGCCATAAAGTCCTTTAATTCAACTAGGCCATGATCATTCAAGGTAAGCATGGCATATTTTTGCAGAAACAATTAGTGTAAGTGAAATGTGAATTATAGGAGTTGGAATCAACTCAAAAGCAGTTTTGGTTGATTTTTAAGAATTAATCTAAGGCAGAAAAGTCCCTGCATTGTTTATTTTGTCACATTATTTCTATCAATAATCTAGGTTTGAGACCAGTGAGGTTGTTTAGATAATTTCATAAGCTTTCCAAATATATAAAGTTTGTTCGATTTGGTTTGGTAGATTTTATTCTGTTTAATTTTCAAAACAGCATCTGAGAGGATTTTGGTTTAATTCGAAAAATTCCAATTCAAACGCATGGGCTCGCGCGGGAAAGAAAGTGGGCCAGTGAGAGGGGGAAAGAGTTGGGCCGGCCCAGCTAGCGTGCCACGCTCGCAGCGGGCCGCCTGACGGTGGCCCCCGCTTGTCAGCGGGCGTTTTAACCCGAAACGGTACCTTTTATCGTGGGCCGTTGGATCAGGACGGCGATCGACGGACGGGGCGCGTCGTCGTCGTCGACGAGAAGGGCGCTGCTGACACGGCGGAGTAGGGGGTCGGAGAGCGCTCCAGGCCGCCGGTGGTCGAGGGAGGGGGTCCAGGCGACGTTGTCGACGACGGCGATCCCCCTGGTACGAGCGGCAGCTCCAGGGGTGGACGAATTTGACGGCGGCGTGCGGCTGCTCGCCGCGGCGGACTCCGGCGAAATTCCGGCGAGGTGGGGTGTAATCGGAGAGGGGAAGAGGTCGAGGAGGTTCAGGAGGGAGAGGAGAACTCGTTGGTGTGCAGAAATCGTCCGGGGAGCGTCGGCTTTTATAGGGGCGAGGCAAGGCCGAGGCGGAGCGGGCAGGTCGATGGCGGGATGGTGCTGCAGGCGATCAACGGCGTGGGCGAGGGCATGGCAGTGTTTAGGCAGGCTCAGGGAGCGTCACGGTGTACTCGGAGCAGTGTTCGGTGGTCAAGAACAGTGGCGCTCGTCACGCGTCCAGGGCTACTGTGGCGGACGTCGTCGTCCTCCTCGACGGTGACCAGGCGCGGGCGAGCTCGTGGTGGTGTCTGGCGGGGTCCTGGTGGTGAGGTGAGTCGACGCGCAGGCGCTTGGTGGCGAGGGACAGGCTGAGGTGACGGGGCACAGCGCGCTCTGGCGCGCTCTGGCGTCGCGACCATGCACGGCATGGCGTCGCTGGGGCATTCGGGCGCGTTCGTGCCTGGCGAGTGCGGCGTTGCCTTGGTCAAAGGAGGGCACGAGGCTGATCCGAGAGAGGTAGAGGGACGTCCAGGACATGGAGGTGCAGTCCAGAAGGGACCCGAGACGATGATGGCATGATGATGCCATGCCAACCC
Organism: Lolium rigidum; assembly: GCF_022539505.1. Taxonomy (NCBI): domain Eukaryota; kingdom Viridiplantae; phylum Streptophyta; class Magnoliopsida; order Poales; family Poaceae; genus Lolium; species Lolium rigidum. Next base: position 131,206,957 of record NC_061510.1, read on the forward strand.
ACGGCATGGCCTTGCCATGGTCAAAAAGGTCAGCATTTGTGAGGGCAGGTGGTGGCACTGGTGTTGAGAGGTGAGAGGAGGGGCCAGAGCATCTGAGGAGGGCCAGGGTTGGACCAAGTCCAAACCAAAAATCAGTATGGGCTCAACTATATACACTGCCTGCAAGGTGTTTGGTGAAATGCCCGAAAGAAAAATGTTTTCAAATTTTGAAAATTCCTTTGGTGGATCTCATTCATATATTCATAGGGATGGAATGGTGGTGGTGGGTTTCAATTTGGAAAAGAATTGCAAAATGGCAAAAGTGAGATGATCTTCTCTTTATTTCAATGTCCTCACTTGTCTCCTCTATTCTGGTCAACCTAGTCAACATGAGATATGGTGGTCAACATGGAAGTTGTTCATCTTCATATGGTCTTGGATGACATGGTCATAGTTGACCAAGTTTGGTTGAAGAAAAGTCAAAGCCAGAGGGGTAAAGAGGGGAACATTTTATAAAATGGCCCAATGACCATTATCACATGTAATGTTGAATTTGAGATTTGCTTTGATTTGATTCTTGTTTCTTTGATGCAATTGTGTTTGTTTATCATATATAAGTATTCTACAAACAATAGATCAAGCAATGGTGGCCTTGGTTGAAGATTTGCAAATTTGGCTAAGTGTATGTGAGTGAACTTTGGGGATTTTCTCCTATTTGATTTCTCCCCATTTGAGTTGACTTTTGTTGACTCCAATGTGATTCTTATTAGTTTAGAAACATTTTCCAATCATTGAATTCATCTCAAAAGGTCTTGATCAAAGATTTGCAAAATTGACCATAACACATAAGAGGTGAGGTTCAAATTTTATTATTTTTGTAAATTGTTCATCTTGCTTCACTTGGGCATGGGTTAGGGTCAATTTAGTATTATATTAGGTTGAGAGATGGTTTCACACCATTTGGTCAAGGTTTAAAGTGCATAGGTCAAGAATTGGGGAAATGGCTATGTGCCACATATGCCTCTATGCATATGTTACATTTGGTTTTTAATTTGATTTTGCTTGACCCAATTGATGTTGTTGAGTGTGGAAATGGCATATGGAAGTGATCCAATCATCCACAACAAGTCCTAAGGTCAAACTTCTAAACTTCACAAATTTGCATGTTACTCTCATATGCCTCTATGGCATTTTTAGTTTCTTTTTATTTTCTTTGGAAACCACTTGGATTTGGTTTGATAAGTACTAGGTAAGGTATATGAAGGTTTTCCAAATCTCTAAGCAAGGTAGAAAAGCTTAGGGTAAAGTTTTGTAAAAATAGCCATAGGCACATATGCCTCTTTCTTATTTAATTTCCTTTTATTTTAATTTCACTAGGGTGGTGAAAAGAGAGGTGAAGTTTAGGGTTTAGTGGGGTTCACAATGGTTCACCACTATTTATCATAAATAATAAAGGTAGGGTTCAAGATTTACTTATTAGGACTATTTGCCCACATATGTCTTTTATTTTATTTTGGGTTTCTCAAAATAGATCCAAAATAATACATGGTGAAGATTAGGGTTTAAGGTTTTTCTTATTTGATTTCTTTCTCTTTTATTTTATTGGGTTGAGTGACCTTTACTTGATCATTTTAGGGTTTTAGGGTTTAGCACATAAGCATAACAACACTCATCATGGCAACACACAAGATTTAAAACAAGGTCTATATGTATAAATCTTATTTTAATAAAAGTTTTTGTTGGTTCCAAAATTTGGAACTAGGGAAATTCATTTTGTTTGTTTTGAAATTTTTGGGTTGTTACAAACCCTTCCCCCTTAAACAAATCTCGTCCCGAGATTTTAAGAAAAGTTGGGTTCCTAAGAGAGGTTGAGCATTTTATTAACAGGAGGACATACTTGGCATGGTCTGGGATGCTTTCTGAGCTTCAGTGGCAGTCATGTGGTAGAGACGGCCGTTGTTGTTGTTCTGATTCCTTCTTCCGGCAAAGCGGCGCTGTTGCTGAGCAGGTGCTGCGGTATTGGCGGCAATCCTGGCAAGCTTCTTGGGGCACTCATTGGAGAAGTGACCCACCACTCCACATTCGTAGCAGTTGACTGTGGACTTGTCTTTGAGGTTGACGGGGACAGCGTTTCTTCCAGTCTTTGGGGCATTATTGGGGTTGTTATTGTTACCATTGGGGTGGTTGTTGGTGTTGTTTTTGCTGTGGTTGTTGTGGTTGCCACCGGGCTTTGGGGGTCCTCCGTTGTTGTTGGAGTAGTTGGGGCGATAATTCTGAGCAGGGGGCTTGTTGTGTCTTGGGGTGAATCCTCCAGAGGAGTTGTTGCGGTACTTCTGGGTATGGTGGGGTCCACTCTGGTTCATCATCCTGCGCTTGCGGTTCTCGTTGGCTTGATGTAGCTTCCCTTCCATTTGTATGGCTGAGTCCACAAGGGCTTCTAAGTCAGCGAACGGAATGTTCACTAACACAGTTTGCATCTCGTCATGCAGTCCGTTCAGAAATCTTTCCTTCCTCTTCTCGTTGGTGTCTGTCTCATCCGGGGCGTACCTTGACAGTGTAAGAAACCTGTCGCGGTATTCCACCACGGACATCCTTCCTTGTTTGAGTTCTCGGAACTCGTCTCTCATTTTCTTGATTAGTCCTTGGGGCACATGGTATTTACTAAACTTCAGTTTGAAGTCTTCCCAAGTCATCATCTGTCCAGCATTCATTGCACGAGCACTTGTCCACCAGGCTCTTGCAGGTCCTGACAGATAGTGGGTGGCAAACAGTACTTTCTCTGCGGCCTCTACTCCCGCAACTTCTAGGTTGTTCTCCATTGTTTGGAGCCAGTCATCTGCGTCAAGTGACTCTTCAGTCTTGCTAAACATCGGAGGGTTGGTGTTCTGAAAGTTCTTGAGCTTTGATCCTGGGTGGTCATGGTTTCCATGGCCTTGATTGTTCTGAGCTATCTCGTTGCGAGTGCGGCTAAGTTGGCTTGTCGTTCAGCTCTCGTGGCTTCGCGATCTTCCATCATCATCTGGAGCATCTGCATCATTGCGTCTTGGTTGCGGTTTGGTGGGGCCATCTGATCATTGGAGTAGATGATAAGATAAGAGGGAAATTTCTATGGTTTGTTTGAGTTAAATTCAAAAAGTTCAAAACTTGAGTAGTGTTGAGGGGGGTAAAAACCAACAACACTTTTTCATTCATACCAATCATCACACATTACAAAGCTAACACACCGTTGGTTTTAAGAACCATTCATCGCTCTACGATACAAGGGATCCTGATACAACTCACACCTACTTAAGTGCTGGGGTGATACTACTCTTCAGGGTGGATTCTTCTTCTTCACGGGTGAGGTGCTTGGCGAGAGGCGAGGGCGTTATCCAAATCCCTGCGGGTTTTGTACCGCCTGAAGTCCCGAGGTGCTTCATAGGGGTTCATCTCTCGGTTGTGGTGGGGGCATGGTCATCGGTCTTCCCATGGAGTCATGTCTTGGGTAGTAGAGGAAACGAGTGTTCTTGATCTTGTTCTCATTTTGTCCACACGGACGGGCAATGGCTTCTTGCATAGCTCTATCTAGTCCTTCCTTCCAGGTGTTTCCCGTTACAGAAAACCAGATGGTTTCCCATACCGGGGCTCCAAGCTTTCTTCCTAGATCAGCAGAAACTTCCCACCGAGGTGGTCCTCCCAACTGATTATTGAAGGATGTTCCGAAGAATTCGGGGTACGGGTGTCCTAGATATTCCACTAGTTGCTTCAATTCCTTTTCGAATCTCAGTTCTCCTCCGTGACCAAGCTGATAGCATTTCCATTGGTATTCCATCTGTGAGAAATTTAAGATGAGTAAGTTAGAGAAGTGATCAAGTGTGCAAACTTTTATGTAGGATTATAAGGAAAAGTGGAGTATGGATCTCTTATTTTGGAAAAGATCTCAAGGATAAGAGTGAGAATAAGTTTTCATAAATATCTACTTCATTTGTTTTTTTGAAACCACATTTTTCAGGACGTCCATTCTAACTAGGGTCTCCTAAGGTCAACAATGGCTCTGATACCAACTTGTCAACACCCGGATTTTTAAGTCCAGATGCCTATTATGCCATTCATCGCAATCCCAGGAAGATTGTTTTTGCGAGACATAATAGATTGATATCACAACACATCATTCATTACATCACATAATTGTCTTACATAGAGGGATCACATGATCCAGTCTTACATCATAGTGGATCTAGAAATCCAATTACACAAATAGTTGATCTATTGATCAACAAACACAACATATAGCGGAAGCGAAGTAACGGTTGTGGTCCATCTATTCCACAGCAACCGTTGACGTCGAGAGTGGTCCTAGTTGTCGTAGACGTCCCGCTGTCCATCTTCCTCGTGCCGTCGTTCTCCTTCATAGTCTGGCCATTTGAATAGCCAGGGACAAAGCCATGAGTACTTTAAAGTACTCGCAAACTAATACTAATGTAAGCACTATCAACTATAGTAAGGGGGTGCTAAGCTCTAAGTTTATTTGCATAAAGCCAATTTTATTTCATAAGCATTTAGTAAAAAGCCTCTTCATTTGCTAACTAACTCAAGTGGGAACATTAGTGTCATTCCCACAACTCTGTTGTGATTCAAGTCAAAGTCACCATTTCAAGTTCAAATTACAAGTCACCCTTCACATGTCACATTTTTGAAAATGGTCCGATGACGGAACAAGATGGCCTTTCCAATCGTCCGTAACCGTGGACACGGCTATTCGAATAGTTCTACACTCGCAGAGGTCGTACACTTGTGCCACAATATTTGCAATAATCCGTCGGGGTTAATCGGCCCCGATTTATCACACTCCGTGTGCGGACTACCAACCATAACCTTTCACTTACATACCCTAGTATAGGCACCTCTCCCCATGAGCTTGGCCTCCCAGTGAAAACCAACTCCGTTAACCCGGAACCGCACAGGGCTTGGGCCGGACAATTCACCTCATTCACGTCATATCACATCATTTCTTTTGTAGAGGCAGCCCTCGGCATAACCCCGATGACGCTTGTTTAGAGGGAACCCATACTAAAGCACATAAATTTCTAGTTAAGCCCTTACCCATGTCGGGTATTGTGGGGGTACTTGCAAAATTGGAATGGTATCGCATCCGAACCCAACCATCAGCTTTTGTAAAGTTCACCATGTCATTCACAAGTCACATTCACCTTCAAAATCTTTCAATAGAATGACTCATCATTCCAAGGTTTTCAAAGTCATTTCATTTCACAAGTTCCCATCTAGAGTAGTCAATTTTATTTGTTAGCACTAGCAACTAATCATGAGGGGTGCTATCTAGCTTTCATTGCTCTAGGCTAAATTTGATACTCTTGTAGTATTCTATCTCTAGACCAAAGTTAACTATAAAAGCAAGTTATAATAATCAAAGTAAAAGCTTGCAAGAATAAAACTTGGGATGGGATCATGAAGCGTAAAGTAAATGGGTGAGTGTGCCTTGCTCTAGTAGAGCTGTGCACTTTGCAAGAATATTAGCTTGCAAGAGTATAGCTTGTATTGGAGTTAGCTTGTATTAATAATAGCTTGCATTGGTATTGGCTTGCCTTGGTTGGAGTAGTGATCAAAGTTCTCTTCTTCTTCAAAGTAGTCCTCCTCCTCCTCGGTACTCCTCGGTACTAGCGTCTAAATACGAGTACAATACACACCATTACCACACAAAGCCTAAGTACTAGACTAAGCACACACATAAATTACTCCTACTAAGCTATCACTCAACATGCTTATTAGGTGAGTTGATTTAATTCTATTCTTAAGAAAAATAATTTCCTCTCATTATAAACATTAATTAGAGTTTCTATAGCTTTCTTGAGAGAAAATAATTTCCTCTCATTAAATATTATTAAGATTTAATTTCCTTCATGAATAAGATGTGACCTAGGTTGACTAAAGTCAACCTCTTCACAAGTATCCATTGGGAATTGATTTAAAGGAGGTACACCACCTCATGCCTTTTTTTAATACTCAAGATTAATGATTTAATATCATCAACTAATTTAATATGGGTTTAAAATTGACCATAGTCTATACTCCATATTAACTTAGTTGAGGCAAGATTTAAATGAGACCAATACATCTCATAAGATTTAATAATTAGCCTTGATTAATTTAAATACTACTATGAAAATGATTGAATATTTTTAAATAAGAGCCTATGGATTATTACTACATGTGTCATCAATTCTTATTGAATATCTTGAAGTAAGCATTTAACTGAGAGGCTACACCTCATATAGTTTAATACCACATACTAATGATTTAAATGAGGTGTAGCACCTCATACCATTTAATTCTAACATGGTAAGGATCTAATATTATCCACAATTCATATGAGACCTAAATGACCAGAGTCTCTAGTTTATTTTGAATTGTTCATGACAAGATTTAAATGAGAGAAAAATTCCCATAATATTTATTAATAGTTTTGGACAATATCTTTGACTAGAAATAGCCATAAAGTCCTTTAATTCAACTAGGCCATGATCATTCAAGGTAAGCATGGCATATTTTTGCAGAAACAATTAGTGTAAGTGAAATGTGAATTATAGGAGTTGGAATCAACTCAAAAGCAGTTTTGGTTGATTTTTAAGAATTAATCTAAGGCGAGAAAAGTCCCTGCATTGTTTATTTTGTCACATTATTTCTATCAATAATCTAGGTTTGAGACCAGTGAGGTTGTTTAGATAATTTCATAAGCTTTCCAAATATATAAAGTTTGTTCGATTTGGTTTGGTAGATTTTATTCTGTTTAATTTTCAAAACAGCATCTGAGAGGATTTTGGTTTAATTCGAAAAATTCCAATTCAAACGCATGGGCTCGCGCGGGAAAGAAAGTGGGCCGATGAGAGGGGGAAAGAGTTGGGCCGGCCCAGCTAGCGTGCCACGCTCGCAGCGGGCCGCCTGACGGTGGCCCCCGCTTGTCAGCGGGCGTTTTAACCCGAAACGGTACCTTTTATCGTGGGCCGTTGGATCAGGACGGCGATCGACGGGCGGGGCGCGTCGTCGTCGTCGACGAGAAGGGCGCTGCTGACACGGCGGAGTAGGGGGTCGGAGAGCGCTCCAGGCCGCCGGTGGTCGAGGGAGGGGGTCCAGGCGACGTTGTCGATGACGGCGATCCCCCTGGTACGAGCGGCAGCTCCAGGGGTGGACGAATTTGACGGCGGCGTCTGGCTACTGCCGCGGCGGACTCCGGCGAAATTCCGGCGAGGTGGGGTGTAATCGGAGAGGGAAGAGGTCGAGGAGGTTCGAGGAGGGAGAGGAGAACTCGTTGGTGTGCGTAAATCGTCCGGGAGCGTCGGCTTTTATAGGGGCGAGGCAAGGCCGAGGCGGAGCGGGCAGGTCGATGGCGGGATGGTGCTCGCGAGCGATCAACGGCGTGGGCGAGGGCATGGCGGTGTTTAGGCAGGCTCGGGGAGCGTCACGGTGTACTCGGAGCGGTGTTCGGTGGTCAAGAACGGTGGCGCTCGTCACGCGTCCGGAGGCTACCGTGGCGGACGTCGTCGTCCTCCTCGACGGTGACCGGGCGCGGGCGAGCTCGTGGTGGTGTCCGGCGGGGTCCCGGTGGTGAGGTGAGTCGACGCGCGGGCGCTTGGTGGCGAGGACGAGGCTGAGGTGACGGGGCACGGCCGCGCTCCGGCGCGCGCTCGGCGTCGCGACCATGCACGGCATGGCGTCGCCGGGGCATTCCGGGCGCGTTCGTGCTCGGCGAGTGCGGCGTTGCCTTGGTCAAAGGAGGGCACGAGCTGATCCGGAGAGGTAGAGGGACGTCCGGGACATGGAGGTGCAGTCCGGAGAGGGACCCGAGACGATGATGGCATGATGATGCCATGCCAACCCACGGCATGGCCTTGCCATGGTCAAAAAGGTCAGCATTTGTGAGGGCAGGTGGTGGCACTGGTGTTGAGAGGTGAGAGGAGGGGCCAGAGCATCTGAGGAGGGCCAGTGGTTGGACCAAGTCCAAACCAAAAATCAGTATGGGCTCAACTATATACACTGCTCGCAAGGTGTTTGGTGAAATGCCCGAAAGAAAAATGTTTTCAAATTTTGAAAATTCCTTTGGTGGATCTCATTCATATATTCATAGGGATGGAATGGTGGTGGTGGGGTTCAATTTGGAAAAGAATTGCAAAATGGCAAAAGTGAGATGATCTTCTCTTTATTTCAATGTCCTCACTTGTCTCCTCTATTCTGGTCAACCTAGTCAACATGAGATATGGTGGTCAACATGGAAGTTGTTCATCTTCATATGGTCTTGGATGACATGGTCATAGTTGACCAAGTTTGGTTGAAGAAAAGTCAAAGCAGAGGGGTAAAGAGGGGAACATTTTATAAAATGGCCCAATGACCATTATCACATGTAATGTTGAATTTGAGATTTGCTTTGATTTGATTCTTGTTTCTTTGATGCAATTGTGTTTGTTTATCATATATAAGTATTCTACAAACAATAGATCAAGCAATGGTGGCCTTGGTTGAAGATTTGCAAATTTGGCTAAGTGTATGTGAGTGAACTTTGGGGATTTTCTCCCTATTTGATTTCTCCCCATTTGAGTTGACTTTTGTTGACTCCAATGTGATTCTTATTAGTTTAGAAACATTTTCCAATCATTGAATTCATCTCAAAAGGTCTTGATCAAAGATTTGCAAAATTGACCATAACACATAAGAGGTGAGGTTCAAATTTTATTATTTTTGTAAATTGTTCATCTTGCTTCACTTGGGCATGGGTTAGGGTCAATTTAGTATTATATTAGGTTGAGAGATGGTTTCACACCATTTGGTCAAGGTTTAAAGTGCATAGGTCAAGAATTGGGGAAATGGCTATGTGCCACATATGCCTCTATGCATATGTTACATTTGGTTTTTAATTTGATTTTGCTTGACCCAATTGATGTTGTTGAGTGTGGAAATGGCATATGGAAGTGATCCAATCATCCACAACAAGTCCTAAGGTCAAACTTCTAAACTTCACAAATTTGCATGTTACTCTCATATGCCTCTATGGCATTTTTAGTTTCTTTTTATTTTCTTTGGAAACCACTTGGATTTGGTTTGATAAGTACTAGGTAAGGTATATGAAGGTTTTCCAAATCTCTAAGCAAGGTAGAAAAGCTTAGGGTAAAGTTTTGTAAAAATAGCCATAGGCACATATGCCTCTTTCTTATTTAATTTCCTTTTATTTTAATTTCACTAGGGTGGTGAAAAGAGAGGTGAAGTTTAGGGTTTAGTGGGGTTCACAATGGTTCACCACTATTTATCATAAATAATAAAGGTAGGGTTCAAGATTTACTTATTAGGACTATTTGCCCACATATGTCTTTTATTTTATTTTGGGTTTCTCAAAATAGATCCAAAATAATACATGGTGAAGATTAGGGTTTAAGGTTTTTCTTATTTGATTTCTTTCTCTTTTATTTTATTGGGTGAGTGACCTTTACTTGATCATTTTAGGGTTTTAGGGTTTAGCACATAAGCATAACAACACTCATCATGGCAACACACAAGATTTAAAACAAGGTCTATATGTATAAATCTTATTTTAATAAAAGTTTTTGTTGGTTCCAAAATTTGGAACTAGGGAAATTCATTTTGTTTGTTTTGAAATTTTTGGGTTGTTACAATTGATGTGTATTATTCCTCCTACATAAGCATGAAGGTGACAGTGTGCATGCTATGTTAGTACTTGGTTTAGTCGTATCGATCTTTCATGCACTCTAAGGTTATTTAAATATGAACATTGAATTGTGGAGCTTGTTAACTCCGGCATTGAGGGTTCGTGTAATCCTACGCAATGTGTTCATCATCCAACAAGAGAGTGTAGAGTATGCATTTATCTATTCCGTTATGTGATCAATGTTGAGAGTGTCCACTAGTGAAAGTATAATCCCTAGGCCTTGTTCCTAAATATCGCTATCGCTGCTTGTTACCTGTTTTATCGCGTTACTACTGCTGCGTTACTACCGCAATTGTGTTCTACTATTTTCTTTGCAAACATCTTCCACTCGATACGTTTAATCCTTTGTTACAGCAAGCCGGTGAGATTGACAACCTCACCGTTTCGTTGGGGCAAAGTACTTTGGTTTTGTTGTGCAGATTCCACGTTGGCGCCGGAATCCCTGTTGTTGCGCCGCATCACATTTCGCCACCATCAACCTTCAACGTGCTTCTTGACTCCTACTGGTTCGATTAAACCTTGGTTTCTTTCTGAGGGAAAACTTGCTACTGTGCGCATCATACCTTCCTCTTGGGGTTCCCAACGAACGTGTGAGTTACACGCCATCAAACTTGTGTATTACGAAACCCTCGGCTCCACCCTCTATATAAGGGGGAGTCGAGGGACGAAGAAAGGATCGAACCTACTGCAAACAGAACCCTAGTTTTCATAACCGGCGAGTACTTTTCGGCTGAAACCTTCGAGATCTACTTGCCCTCTACTTCTAGCAAAACCCTAGTCTACAATCTGTAGGCATTGACAAATTAATCCTTTGTCAATTGGCGCCGTCTGTGGGAATTAGAGGTTGCAAGGAGCTGATCTCGATGGCACGTCCAGAATCGTCGACTTCGTCAGTAGCCAGCAATGCGATGGATCGAGGTAAACGAGAAAAAACTGATCTAGTCGACTTTATTCCTCACCCGCCCTCCCGTATGGATGCATGTGCCTATCTAGAGGAGCCCATTGTCATGACGTTCGGAGAATTCCGATTTGGCGTCAACAAGGAAGGATCCTACCGTCTCGAAGTTCCGATCTCGTCGGAATTTTCAGCTGTCGATTCTAACTTTTCGTCGAGTGACGAGGAGTTTTCGTCGACACGTTTCGTCGACACCACGGCAAGCAGAAAGCTCGCCAAGATCTTCAGCAACACATCTTTCGAGTCGTCTGCGGACTCCTTTATAAGCAGCGATTTCGACAGCGTCGACAGCTTCAACTTCATCGACAAATCAGCTGCCATCGGGAAGGTCTTCACCAATCTATATGATGGTGTCACCAATCCTGACAAAAATCAATACGCAAAATACCATCAAATCTGTGCAATCGAAGAGGCAGGCCGATCAGAACCAGAGACGTCAGAGGCTTTCGACGATTTGGGAAATCCATACGTCGATCCCGCTGATCTCAGAAGAGGTCTAGGCACTAAATATGTTGGGCCTACACCTCGAGACAGAGTTCAACTCCCGCAAGCAGCGTGGGATAGAGCCGCAAAAGCCATGGACGGCACAGAACCAATGAACACAACTGCTACTGTACAAGAACTGCAAGCTTATCAATATAGACTTGCTCGTGTAAGTAGGGAGCTGGAAAAACAGACAGCATCCCTGAATAGAAGAAAAGAAGCAGCCTCCGCATCAAGCAGGCGTCGAGCGTAACTCGGCCGACAATCAGAAACTTCGGGAGATAGTCACAGAGAAGCTCGGAGGAGGGCAAGATCTCGGCTACAAAATATACCTGAAGAAGAGAGGGGAAACATAATTCAAAATCTCGACATGTCCTTCATGTCGATTGATACAAGGGGAAATATCATCCCGAAAACGCCAGAAGCAGGATATATGGCAACACAAGCTTACATCCTCGCGTCCAGACCACCTCCTGGGGACCCGAGAGAAGCATTGTTTAATATGGCAATGGCTGGAGTTGGAGTTATGGGAACAACGTTTGCAACCTTGCCTCCCGAAGAAAATCCTCGGCAAAATAGTCCACGACCCACTGCAGCGGTTCAAGACCCACCTAGAACAAGTGGAGCAAGAGACACATCAGCGCAAGTAAGGGTGGACAGAGCGCGACAAGAAAGAAGAGAACGACAGCATTCACCAGAAGTTGTTGACGAAGATATGTGTGGGCTCCCGTGCTTTATGAGAAGAGTTCGAAAGACTCGAGTTCCAAAAGGGTTTAAGTTACCCGAGAATTTCAAGAAATTCGACGGTCTGCAGGATCCTGAGGATTGGCTCGTTGATTACCTCGAGATGGTGAAGCTGGTAGGAGGAACCAGATCAACAGCCATGCAAAGTATCCAAGTTCACTTGAGTGGTGCCGCGAGATCTTGGATAAAGAAACTTCCACCAGGTTCCATCGACAGCTGGGATAATTTTGAGGATATCTTCGTGACAAACTTCCGATCTACCTGCAAGAAACCTGCGTCATTGGAAGAATTGAGGGCGTGCCGACAGAAACACGACGAGTCGATGAGAAAATATATACAGAGGTGGAACATTTATTAAAAACTCGGCAGAGGATATATCCGACGAGAGAGCAATAGACGCGTTCGTGGCAGGAATTCGGCGGGGAGATTTCGTCGAGGACTTAGGGAGAACTAACCCTAAGACAATATCAACACTGATGGAGATAGCCAACAAGTGGGCAGATGGAGAAGATGCAATATATAACAAGCGACACAGCTCGCCAGAAGAGGATCGCAGTCGAAATTTTCAAAATAGAAGGCGATTTTCTCGCCAGTTCTACAACAACGACGCTCCTGGCCATATATCGGCTGGTTTCCGGGGAAATCCTGGAGGGAATAGTCGAGATGACTACCACAGGAGTAATGAGCAACAAGGCAACAATAGAGGTGATCCTCGCGGTAACAGGCAAAATAGCGGACCAAGGTTTCAAAGACCTTATGTATCCCCCGAGGAGATGATGAACGGTCCGTGCCAGATGCACTTTTATCTCGACAACAATGGAAAGAGGCAGTCAGGGCATCTCCAAAAAGACTGCCGCAATTTTCAAGCAATGTTGCGAGCCGCAGGAATTGCAAACGCCCAAGCAATGAACAGAAATCCTCAGAGGCCAAGGAGTGAGATTCACCTCCCACCTCCTCCCGCAATTACGGATGAAAATCGGCACCAGCTCAGAATAGCGGCAGCACCACACCCACCTCCATATGTTGACCCCAACTCCAATGGTGCGGTCTCGATGATTCAGAAAGCTAGGCCATCCAACAGGGCGCAGAAGGTAATTTCACGACAAGTGTTCATGGCAGAGAAGATGCCTCCACCAACAGTTGAGTACCTAAATTGGTCAGGGCAAGACATTGGCTTCACAATTGCGGATCATCCACAGCAAGTCCCTCGACCAGGACAATCGGCACTCATCCTACCCGCAGTAATTGCTGGCTTTGATGTGTCGAGAGTTTTTATAGATGGCGGCAGCAGTTTAAACCTTATGTATGCAGATACATTGAGGAAGATGAGCATATCCCTGGCAAACCTGAAACCAACTGATACACGTTTCCAGGGGATCACACCAGAGAAGCCAAGTTATCCGTTAGGCAAGATCAATCTCGATGTTTAGTTTGGAACCCGAGAAAACTACATGATAGAGAATCTGGAGTTTGAAGTTGTGGATTTCCCGTCGCAATATCACGCTTTGTTGGGACGACCAGCATATGCCAGGTTTATGGCGGTACCACATTACACGTACCTATTGTGGAGGTTGCATGGACCCAAGGGACCTATCACAATTAAGGGAAGTTTCGCACTGTCTGATAAGTGCGACAAGGATTTTCATCGACTGTCAGAAACTTTCGGGATGCAAGCAGAATATATGGCACCAAGGCTCACTGATTATGATGTGCTGCCAGATGCAGGGAGGTCTCCCAGGGAGCCAACTTTCAACACAGCCAAGGATTCAAAAGAGGTGCAGATCCACCCGACGGACCCAAAGAAAACGACATCCATTGCAACAAACATGGATATCGCATAGGAAAGCGCGCTCGTCGAGTTCCTCCGTGAGCACTGGGAAAATCTTTGCATGGTGTCCAGCCGACATGCCAGGAGTACCTGGGAACTTGCCGAGCACCACCTCAACCTCGGATCCTCTCGCAAGACCAATCAAACAACCTCTCGCGGCGTTTTTCGAACCAAACCGCAAAGCTATGTTATCGAAATAGATCGACTCAAAGATGCTGGTTTTATTAAAGAGATATCTACAGAAGCCACGTGGGTAGCTAACCCAGTGATGGTGCCGAAGAAACACACGAAAGTCCTTCGCATGTGTGTCGACTTTACGTGTCTCAATAAACACTGTCCTAAGGATCACTTTCCCCTCCCAAGGATCGATCAAATCATCGATTCCACGGCAGGATGTGAACGTCTTTCCTTCTTGGACGCATACTCTGGTTATAACCAGATCAGATTAAAAGAAGAAGATGAAGCCAAGACAGCGTTTATAACACCTTACGGCGTGTTTTGTTATAAAACAATGCCCTTTGGTTTGAAGAACGCGGGAGCAACATATCAGCGGATGATGCAGAAGTGCCTTGCAACACAGATTGGGAAAAATGTACAAGTCTACATTGACGATGTCGTGATAACATCAAAGAAGGGGTCAACACTAATCGAAGATTTGAAAGAAACCTTCGACAACCTCGACAAGTTCTGCCTCAAGCTGAACCCGACAAAGTGCTCCTTTGGCGTTCCCGCGGGAGAACTTCTCGGGTTCTTAGTATCAGCAAGAGGGATTGAAGCTAATCCCGAAAAAATACAGGCCATCGTAACTATGAGGAAGCCAACAAAGTTGAAAGAAATACAACAGCTGACGGGGCGAGTCGCAGCTCTAAGCAGATTCGTCGCCAGGCTAGGAGAAAAGGCGCTGCCGTTCTACGCATTAATCAAACATGGGGAGAAATTTCAAAGGAACGAGGAAGCAGATAGGGCCTTCGAGAACCTCAAGCGCACAATTTCGACACCACCAATCTTGGTGGCACCTAAAGAAAAAGAACCTCTCCTTCTATACATTGCAGCCACACCTCAAGTGGTCAGCACGGTTCTGGTAGTCGAGAGAGAAGAAGAAGGAAAGCTCCATGGAGTTCAGAGGCCAGTATATTTCATCAGCGAGCATCGTCGCCTTCAAAACAGCGGTACCCTCAATACCAGAAACTGGCGTATGGAGTATTTACGACAGCAAGAAAATTGCGACACTATTTTTCGGCGCACCCGATAATACTAGTCAATGAAGCTCCTCTGTCAAATATATTGAATAACCCAAAAGCTACGGGTCGTGTCTCCCTTTGGGGAATAGAACTTTCCCCTCGGGACATCACGTATGAAAAAAGAAAGGCAATAAAATCCCAGGTTTTACCATATTTCATTGCAGAATGGATGGAGCTACAAAACACGGGGCCTCCAGATTTATCGAGAACCTGGACTATGAACTTTGATGGGTCCAAAAGGTTGGAAGGCGCTGGAGCAGGCGTGATATTAATATCACCTGAAGGCGACAAGTTGAAATATGTCTTGCGGATGACGTTCCCAAACACATCTAACAATGAAGCTGAATATGAAGCTCTCATACACGGGATGAAGATGGCGAAGGCTTGCGGTGCAACCGGACTGAAAATTTTCGGCGACTCACAATTGGTGGCACAGCAAGTTATGAACCAATGCGATGCAGTCAACGAGAGCATGATAGCATACAAGGAGATGTATAATGAGCTGGAAAAATTATGATGGATGCGAGGTAAATCACATCAGCAGACTAAGCAATGATGAAGCCGATGTTCTTGCAAACATCGGGTCACAATGTCTCGCGATTCCTCCAGGCGTGTTTTGGGAAGAAATAAGCGAGAGGTCAACAAAGCCAGTGAAACCAAAGAAGAAGGAGAAGGAAGAGAAACCTTCGAGTGCCACCAAAGAATCATTGGAAGAAGAAGAAGAGGAACAAGAGCTAGTCATGATGGTGCAAATTCCATGGATGCAGGCATACATATCATACATCCTAAGGAAAGCAATACCCGACGATCCAGTTGAAGCAAGGCGAATAATTAGGCGATCTAAAGCTTTTACTGTGGTGAAAGGGGAGTTGTACAAACGAAGTATTTCGGGTGTGCTACAGAGATGTGTTACACCCGAAGAAGGAAGGATCATCCTGAAAGATGTACACGAAGGAATATGCGGGCATCACGCGAGCAGCCGAGCTATCGCGGCTAAAGTCTTAAGAGCAGGATTTTATTGGTTAACAACAATTGAGGACGCGAAGGAAATAGTGCGAACTTGCGATGCGTGCCAAAGATTCGCCGCCAAACCTCATTCGCCGGCAGCAGAACTGATGCCAATTCCATTGTCTTGGCCCTTTGCTCAATGGGGTCTCGACATGGTTGGCAAACTACACAAAGCTTCGCCAGGAGGATATGAGTATATGCTCGTTGCTGTCGACAAATTTACTAAATGGATAGAAGCAAAACCGATAAATTCACCGGACGGCGCGTCGGCAATCAAGTTTGTGAAAAGCATTGTCTTTCGATTTGGAGTTCCTCACAGTATCGTCACAGACAACGGCAGTAACTTTACGTCCAATGAGTTCAAAGCATATTGTGCAGAAGTGAGCATCAAACTGAGTTTTGCGTCTGTCGCACATCCACAGACCAACGGTCAAGTCGAGAAGGCCAATGGCATCATCTGCAATGGTATCAAGAAGCGCCTGTTGGGACCGTTGGAAAAAGCTCGGCATACCTGGCCAGAGGAGCTGCCAAGCGTGTTGTGGAGTATTCGAACAACACCAAACATGGCGACGCAGGAGACGCCGTTTTTCCTAGTGCATGGAGCCGAGGCAGTCCTGCCGATAGAGATAGAACATGATTCTCCAAGAGTTACAGAATATAATGAAGAAATTTCGAGAAGAGCTTTGGAGGATGATGTCGACGCACTTGATGAGGCTCGAGACGAAGTATTATCACGAGTCGCCAAATACCAACTGGACCTGAAAAACTACCACAGTCGACGATTGCGACCAAGATCTTTTCAAGTTGGAGACTTAGTTTTACGACTCAATCAAAAAAGTCATGAAAAACTCGAGTCACCATGGCTTGGACCTTACATCGTCACAGAAGTAATCGAAGGAGGAGCATACAGAATCAAGGACAAGAAGACGGGGATTGCCGAGCCAAATCCTTGGAATGTGGCGCAGCTCAGACGCTTCTACGCTTAGATGCCGAAATATAGTCTCCTTTGTAAACATACAATGTACTGAAACGCCCGCGAGTTTTCAGACGCACTCTTTTCCTTTTTCGGGGCACCAAGTGGGGCCGAGAAAAGTTTTTAATGAGGCGGGCTCGCGGTGCTGCAACATAATAAAGATAGTGGAATTATATATCTTCTCGACAGGCTCGGGGGCTTCCCCCCAGAAGATACAATATATATATATATATATATAGGGAAGCACTATTCTGAAACCAGTGCTCAGAATAATATTCTGAGCATCTCCGGCCCCTATATAAGGATTCTGGCCGAACGGCCCGCTCCGACCGAGACCCCCCCGACCAAACTCCACCTGCCTCGATCCCGCCCCGCTTCCACCCCGTCCCCGCCGCCACCTCGCAACCGCCGCCACCCCGCGCCCGCCCCGCGCCTCCGGCACCGTCGCGGAGCGACCGATCTCGCGCGGCGCGGCGGACCGAGCTCGCGCGCGCGCGGCGACCGAGCTCGCGCGGCGCGGCGACCGAGCTCGCGCGGCGACCGAGCTCGCGCGGCGACCGATCTCGGGCGGCGACCGAGCTCGCGCGGCGACCGAGCTCGCGCGGCGACCGAGCTCGCGCGGCGACCGAGCTCGCGCGGAGCGACCGAGCACACGGCATCCTTCTTCTCCGGCGAGCAAAATTCTACTCCGGCTCTAGATCCCGGCCGAATTCTTCTCTGGCGCAGCCCACTCTTCTCCGCCGAGTCTCTTGAGGGATCCTTCAGCCTCTTTGATCCTTCTCTCGCAAATATCTGCAGTGCCAAAAATCATAGTGAAAACTTGGATTTTTCTAAATAAATTTTCTGAATTCAAGAAATCCAAGAAAAATGAATCCTCCAACATCTAAGAAGATGCAGTAATCGACGGAAAAAAGTTGAAGATGTCGTTCCTACAAGATCTTCACCTCGATTTGCTCCCAAATCTACTTTGCTCTCGGATAAAATAAGGGAAACATGTATATCCGCAGCAGTTACCCCTTTGAAACGAAGTACATCTGAGCAAAATGAGGTGAGATAATGTTGTACAGCTAGAAACTATAATCTTGAACTTCTCAGTGTTAAAACCTGAACTTGTCATGTAGTAATTCTAAAAAGTGATGACCTTATACTTGTCAAATATTGAAACCGTACTTATTCCGAATGCTTATTGTACTTCTCTCGCTTCTACTACAACTCCAGTACTTCTCTTTGAACTTAGTAATGCCTGTGTCATGTACTTCTCTCGTTATGCTAGTTGTACATAGTAATCCATTTGTCCCGTACTTCTCGTTTTCAGCACTTGAACTTTAGCAAAAAATGAACTTAGGAACGCCTGTGACTCTGTACTACTCTGTTTTGCTAGTTGAACTTAGTACTCCATTTGACATGTACTTCTCTGTTTCAGCAATTGATATTAGAAAATGCCTCGTGACCTGTACTTCTCGTTTCAAGCACTTGAACTTTAGCAAAAAATGAACTTAGGAACGCCTCGTGACCTGTACTACTCTGTTTTGCTAGTTGAACTTAGTACTCCATTTGACATGTACTTCTCTCGTTTCAGCAATTGATATTAGAAAATGCCCGTGACCTCGTACTTCTCTGTTTCAGCACTTGAACTTTAGCAAAAAATGAACTTAGGAACGCCTCGTGACTCGTACTACTCTGTTTTGCTAGTTGAACTTAGTACTCCATTTGACATGTACTTCTCTCGTTTCAGCAATTGATATTAGAAAATGCCTCGTGACCTGTACTTCTTCGTTTCAGCACTTGAACTTTAGCAAAAAATGAACTTAGGAACGCCTCGTGACCTGTACTCTCTGTTTTGCTAGTTGAACTTAGCACTTGAACTTAGTAATACTTTTGCTACTAGAACTTAGTAACCCCTGAGTGCTGTATTTAGTTATCTTGTACTGCTAATGTTGGTTATATTGTACTTCTATTTCTCCACACTAGTACTTATCTTTTTATCTTGAACTTGTTATTTGATCCAAATTATAATTGTCATATGTGTACAGCCATTACTTATTCGACTAAATCTCTCGATATTCTACTATCGCAGGATGATTCAATGGCTAGGCGAAAAAAAGAAGTGAAGTTGTGCTTGATCCAAAACCTCTGCAAGTGGGTGACACCTGAAATTCCACGCAACTTCTTTGTCACCGGCTACTCACCTTTTACAACGGGATTGAACTCAGAAATGTATAGTCCAGAAACGGAATGTGATACGAACAAAAGTGCTCGAAACAGGAACAACGTCACAATTTCCTTACAATCCAGTCCTCGCTGTGCCACCACATATCCTAAATATTGCACGTGTCCTATCAACTAGACGACCTGCTAGAAAGGTTGCTGAGGTTGGTGCTACGCATCCCCGCATCATATTCCATATAATGGATATAATGCTAGTGCCTACAAAATGCCTAGTAGGGAACCGTAAGCTATCGAACCAAGCAGCACCTTCATCCTCCGGATTTCCTCCTCCACGAGAACATGTACGTCCTTCATCCTCTCGGATTTCCTCCTCCACGAGAACATGTACGTCCTTCATCCTCTCGGATTTCCTCCTCCACGTGCACCTGTACATCCCTCATCCTCTGGATTTCCTCCTCCACGTGCACCTGTACATCCCTCATCCTCTGGATTGCCTCCACGTGCACCTGTACGACCTTCGTCCTCTAGATTGCCTCGCCGTGACCCATCAGATCCATTGTTACACAAATCATTGGTGACACCGCCTTGCCCAATACTCCCTGAAGAAGAAGCAGATACACCAGTGGAGCAACGTCGCTACAGCCATGTGAGTACATTTGAAAGAAAATTTAGTTTCTGAACATCTTGCTGTATCACAGTTGTACTTGTTGCTACATCATAGTTGTACTTCCTTGTATATCACACATGTACTCCTCATTTGGAATGCCTAATGTACTATTGTTTTTTGTTTTTTGCAGGATGATGATCTTCCAGATTATCTAATACCAAAGATAAAAATGGTATTCAAAGATTTCGAGGCTGCCAAAATATTTTACAACATGTATATGCAAGGCATGCTGGTTTTGGAGTCGGAACCGGACAAGCACAATGGTGCCAATCGATACTCGTACCGCAGCCGCCAAGGTCATTACGAGAGCACTGCATGCGTAAACCGATCGCGTGCGTGATAAAACCACTAGTCGATGTGGTTGCCTTGCTGGTATTAGAGTAAAAGAGAAGGAAGACAAGACTTATGTAATTGAGAATATAAAGTTTGAACACAACCACCATATGATTCAAAGCCCCAGCATGATGAATTTCATACATTCTCATAAAGATTTCGACCCTTCTTTGCTGGAATTTGTAAAGTTCCTGCAGTTTGAGAATGTATCTCATCGGATAATTTTGTCAATCCTATATTCATCGGTGGGAGGCGCGCAGTACTTAACATTTCATGGGCGTGACTTACTGAACAGGTAAGCAACACTCTACCTTTTTTGCTCTTTTGAACTTAGAATTGAAGTTGTTTGCGAACATCAACTTCCCTTTTACAATAACTCTGTACTTCACGTGTGAACAAACATTCCTGTTAATGCATGTCTATCTTTCAATGTACTTTTGATTGTAGTATGGTTGTACTTCCTGCTAAAAGCATTCTGTACTTTCCATCCATATAATTGCAGGAAGGCAATAAATTCCCAAGAGGATATTAGGGACGATATTAATAAGCTTCGTCTTACTTTGGAGAGATGAAAGCTTGCAACAAGGAGTTTTTCTTCGATTTTCAGCTTGATGATGAAAACCGTATAAAGAATATCTTTTGGGCTACCGCAAGCTGTAGGGGATCATATGAGGATTTTGGGGATTGCATAACATTTGATACAACATACAAAACAAACGGACACCACATGCCCCTCGGTGTCTTTGTTGGAGTAAATCACCACCTACAGTCCACTATTTTTGCTTGTGCCCTAGTCGTGGATGAAAGTGAAGAATCATTTTATTGGTCAGTTCGTAACGT
The DNA here is from genome assembly GCF_022539505.1 of Lolium rigidum. Taxonomy (NCBI): domain Eukaryota; kingdom Viridiplantae; phylum Streptophyta; class Magnoliopsida; order Poales; family Poaceae; genus Lolium; species Lolium rigidum. Next base: position 131,227,886 of record NC_061510.1, read on the forward strand.
TCTTGAGGTGCATGAATGGGAAGCAACCCACAATAATTTTAACAGTGTCTGTTTACACACATTCTTTTTGCATATTTCGTGACAACATATAGCATATTAAAAAATATACATCCGAAAACAATTTCAGTTTGGCTAAATCACTTGTGTATTAATTGGAAAACACCTTCTTTTTATTTGCGGACCAATGCCCGTCCATGGCAGCAGAGAATCCCTCGTGTTTTCTTTAAAACCTCGCATAAACTATGCAGATGGCATATGATGAGGAAATTCCACCCGCACTTGTCGAGTCCGTACAAGAAGTATTTGACCTTCAAGGCTGAGTTTACAAGCAATCCTGAATTGGCCACTCATGCCTACAGAATTTGAACACGCCCGGCAAAATCTACTTGACAAATACAATCCGCACGATGATCCCATGATGTTGCAGCCTCGGGAAATCAGTGGAGGAGTGGATCTCAGCCTATTTCAAGAACGTCTTCTGCGCAAGAATGACATCTACTCAGCGCTCGTAAAGCATGAATGCATCCCTAAAGCGTGGTCTCGTTAAATGAGAAGCTCGGTCCGAACCGTTTTGCGAGCAAGTTACCAAATTAATATTCCAAAGGAGACGAGCGTAAAATTTAAAGACATATGCAATACAGGTACTTGATTTAAAAAACATTTACTCCACATCTTGTGCTTCGTGTTATCATTCTTGTCTATCTTTTCTTCGTATAAGATAAAAAAACATGTCTTGTGTCATCTTTACAATCAAGCTCAAATAAGAGAACACATTATGGATTTGAGCATCAATTCCAAAGCAACTTTACACAAAGATCGTGTTCAAAGAGTACCAGGCTATGCTGAAGAAAAGCACACTTGCTCGCGTCAAACAAAACCCAAACTACCCTGAACTTGATGAGTACAATTACCTGGTAACCTATCACCAACCAACGACCGACTTTTCTTGGTCAAACCATCAGTTCAGAGTACTTGCAGATCCTATTGGAGGCGAATACAGGTGCGAGTGTCTCCTATGGGAACACACAGGTACAAAAAACATTAAAAAAACACAAAAAAATAGAACTTGTACTTCTGTTGCCTTGTGACTTAAACTTCTGTGTCACCTATTCTTGCACTTCTTATAGTTTCTAACGGATTAAAACTTCATATTTTTACAACAGGACTGTTCTGCCTACATATTTTATGCATGCTGGACCACCTGAGGGTTGATAGTGTTCCAGTCAGTTACATACTGAGGAGGTACACTAATGGAGCGCGACAGAGAGGAACTTTTGATAGGAGAGATTACAAGACACAAGCTTCTGATGGTACCTCGTATCTGTACCAGCAGAATGAAGTACTACAGCTGGCTATGAAAGTTGTTCGGAAAGCTACATGCTCAGAAGAACAGCGGGCAAGAGCAAAAGTTGGTCTGCAGGGACTGTACGACGAACTTGATGCAATGGGTTCATCAACACCAGATAATGATGAAGATGCTTCAAGCCAGTGCCCATATATTGATGAGTTTGAGCCTGATGAAACTCACTGTTGGACAGAAAACCAACAGACATATCCTGATTGTCCTAACCAGACAAGATAATCAGCCCGACAACGATGGTAACAAGATGCCGCAGAAGGTTATACTACCACCACCTAAGTCCAAAACTAAAGGAAGCAGGAACAAGGAACCTGGTGGCTCTAAACCTCCAGGAGCTATGAAGAAGAAGAAGGTGCAGCAGACTGTGAAGAAGGAAGGAAAGAACACGTGCAGTATATGCAAGCTGAAACTGGGTCACAACTCTCGAAATTGTCCAAGTGATCCTAGAGTAATGAAACAACTTGCTATCAGTAAAAGAAAACCTCCAAGAAGAAAGATGTGTTCAGGGTGTAAAAAATATGGAACAGGCCACAACTCTCTTACTTGTCCGGTGACAAATGGCTTGAAGCTAAAAGGAAAATCAAAGAAGAAAACGCTAACAAGAAGAAAAACAAAAAAAAAGGAGGAAGAGGACGATGAAGAAGAAGAAGAGCATGACGAGGAAGAGGAAGAGGAACAAGATGAAGAAGAAGATGATGACGAGGGAGAGGAAGAAGAAGGAGAAGGAGAAGAAGAAGAAGAAGAAGAAGAAGAAGAAGAAGAAGAAGAAGAAGAAGAAGAAGAAGAAGAAAATGATGATGATGACAAAGCGGAAGATGAAGGAAATGAACCAACGCCACCTCCACCAAGAAGGAGCACCAGAAATAAGTTAGCATAAAAAAACATAGAAAAAAGTTACGATATCATAGTTAGTTTACTTCCCATTCAGTAATTATCTGTAAATACAAAATTATCTTGGTTTACTCCAGTAAGTTATTAGATAACTACCATTAAACAGACTTTCAAGTCCGTACAGAGACAAACATCAGCAACAAAAATAAAAATAAAAAAATGTAGGAAGTACAAAATATATTAGTAAGAAGTACGAGGTTAAATAAATACGAAGTACAGAGCCTGTTAAATCATACAGGCCTCCAGACGTCAAGTTCTAGCATAAATTTGATATATGAATACACAACTTATTTGTCTTACAGGAAAGAAGCGCAAAAGAAAGGTACAAAAGTGCAGTATATACTACTAGGAAGTACAAAAGTGCAGTATATACTACTAGGAAGTACAAGTTTACTCAGTAGGAAGTGCTAAAAGTCTGTAAAAAATAACAAAAATATACAAAAAAAATTCCGACTGGGCGGTTAACTGGCCTATCAGTCAAATAAGTACAGCCTCAACCACAAAAGCCAGCAATAAAAAAGAAGTACATGCATAAACGCTAGGAAGTACAGAACTAATATACAAGTAAGTACTAGCTTTATTTACATGAAAAACAAAAGTTTCTGGATACAAGTAAGTACAAGCGTTACATTCTTGAACTCCAGTAAGAAGTTTATATCATAGATTTAGTTTGTAGGGGATACGAATGAAGATTAGAAAAAAATAGAAGATGACCAGGAAGTACAAGAGTAAAACGAAAAGCAGTACAACTGGATAAATTACAAAAGTACTATCTTCGAAACTTGAACTACAATAAAAATATATATCCCAAAAAAATTATATGGGGGATACGGAAGAAGTACAAACAAAAAATCTGCAGGAAGTACAACACTACTCTCAAAAAGAAAACACAAAAAGCTAATTGAAAAAGAAGAACAAAAAGAATATATTGCAAATAAGTACAGGATAACATCAGATTTAAAAGTACAAGCTTCCTCAGTAACAAGTACATGATTAATTAGTATGAAGTACACTGATCTTCCAATATAGAAATGAAAAAGACTAATGTTCCAATAGCTCAGACTATATTAAATTACAAATATGAATATTCAAATTATATACTAATATGAAAAGGAGGTTCTATGACATCTGGCTAAGCATCATAATAAGCTCTTCTCCTTGGGTAGACAACACAGAATGAGGCGAAAGGCATTGAATTTCCACTGGCAGATCATGTAGAGGAACCATGTTGTTGACATGGAACACGATTGAGTACAGTACTCTGCCTTCCAATCATCAACGCGAACCTGCAAACAAAAACCAGAAAAACAAAGAATTATGAGAAGAACCAACAGAAAAAATAAGAAAACGTTACTTATTAAATGAAAAATAAACATACATCATCATTTCCAATGTCCAGAACGAGTTGATCACCGTCAAAAGCAGAAGCAAACTTCATACAGTAGTAGCCGCACTGGTTGAAACCCTGCTTGGGGACTTGCACGTAGTTCGGCTTCTTTGAAACATTGATCCAATTGGGATGACCACTTTTGGCATACTGTTGTTTGCCATAAACTCCTTCCATGACTAAGGTCAACCTTCGAGCCTGTTTTAACATTGAAATGAAGAGAAAAGACATTAAGCACAAAGAATGTTTAAACGTAGATAAGCTGTCAGAAAAAAAGCAGAAAAAAATACAACATACAATCTCCTTGACATCTGCAGCATGGAACGAACTCCGAGAGAGTTCTTTGTGGCTACTCCAATCAAACGAATCGAGAACATCAAAGGTTGCACGATACTTGTTCAAGACATACAAGACATGATGCTTCGTTGCGAACTGGCATCGTCTTACGATGAGGGCATGATGATCTGTTATGAAAGAGTAAATCAAAAATAAAGTAAACATGTGCACAAGTGAAAAAAATACAAATTAAAAGGAAGTACATAGTTAAACTCAGCGAAGTGCAGGCAGGTTAGGGCATCAAAGTTTTATTGAATGTATTACCAGATTTGCAGTCAAGAGATTCTCTCCTGGTTTCAAATAATCATGGAAACTCTGCACAGCCCTTACAACATCAAAGTTGTTGCTCACAGTCATGCCGTCCATTTCTAGCAAATACTACACAAAAAGATAAAGATGTTATGACTATTCAACACATAACAACTAGCTTATAAAAAAGAAAAGAGAAGCTATATTATTCACCGTAAGAAAGTAGGGAGACAATAGGACACGCGTTCCAGAAGCAAAGACATGATTCTGGGTGGGATCTTCCTTCCATCGGCAGTATAATATAGCTCATCATTTCACCCTCTAACTCCCCAAGATCTCCAAAGGCCTTAGCCAATTCTTTGCCGGTAAATAATGATTCGATATCATCGCCAAACGTGTCCTTCCCATGGACAAATCTACAGTAATTGACGCTGTATAGACACAAAAAACAAAATCATTACAGAGGGAAAAAAACAGGTCCAAAAATAAAAAGAGAAGTTCAGGAAAAAAACATGTGGACGAAGGATCATAAAAAGACATCATACCTTCCATATTTTTCGACTACGTACTTGCTCAGCATGAAGTCCTTAAGCAGCCTTGCATTTTTAAGGTGATTGAACTCGCCAGGCTTTAAAATCTCTACAGGTCCACTCCACTTCTTGGGTCTTCTTGGAGCCCTCTTTGTAGTCGTGATATTAGCCGAGTCGACCGAAGGATCCTTTCTCTTCTTAACAGGAGTAAGTACCTTTCCAGACCTAGTCTTTGGCGTAACAAAGTCATCATCAGAGGATATAACTTCAGCATCCACAACTGTCTTTTCAATAACAGTAGCCTTCCCAAGAACATCAGCAAGCTTATTCTTCAGAGAATCAAGGGATTTGTTGTCAATTCTCTTCAGAGAATCATCATCTTGACTACTGATGTTAACGACATCAGCTTCAGGGACGAAGGTCTGAGTCTGGGTATCGAAAAGACAGAAATTCTCTTCATCAAGATCAAGAGATTCACCTGCAACAAATGTCAGTTGTAAACTTCTAAAAAAATGTATCGGACACTTATTAAAAAATATAGGAAGTACAGTAGAAAACTGAAAAAAAGGAAAGTACTAGAAGATTAAACAAGAAGTACAATAGACATATATTAGAAGTACATAAGGTAAAAAAGGGAAGTACATGCAGGAACTCTCCATGAAAAAAGAAAACAACAGGTGAAGAACATGATTTGCAAAAAAAAGGTACTAACCTGGATGATACCCAAACAAACCCACGAGATCCACATCAAAAATTCCACACGTCGACCAGCTAAAAAGCCACTGTAAAAGGTAAGCATGGATCCTCCTTAGTCACTGTAAAATGAAGCTTTTGGGAGGTTTGTGAAATTTCCATGTTTGAAACCCAAAACCACTTAAGACAGAGTTTATGGTTAGGTGTGTAGATACATGATTTTTCTTGTTTGAATATGTCTAGACCTTGTTTATCAACTTGAATTTTTTACTATATGATATAAGAAGGCTATATATATGTGCTTTGGTTTTTCATTTTTTGATTTCTTTTGAATTTTTATGCCTATTTAAATCTTGGTCAAATCCTAGGTTTAAACAAGTTTAAAACATGAAAATGAAACGGTAAGCATGAATCCCTTCCTTACTCACTCTAAAATGAAGGTACTTGAAAATTTTATGTTTGAAACCCAAAACCCCAGTTCTCTTCATATGTTTGACTTCATAAGACAGAGTTTAGGGTTAGGGGTAGATATGATACATGATATTTCTGCTTTGAATATGTCTAGACCTTGTTTATCAACTTGAATGCTTACTATATGACATAAGAAGGCTATATATATATATATATATATATATATATATATATATATATATATATATATATATATATATATATACCAGCACTATTCTGCAACCAGTTGCAGAATAATATTCTGAGCACCGACTTGAACTTCTCTGAAAAAAGACTTGTACTTCCGGGTGAACTGCTCCAAAGTAAAAGATTGTACTTCCCTCTACCGTGTGCAATGTATTGAATTTTCCTTCGAGTTTTTGAACGGGTTTACAGAATTGGGCAAATCATATACCATTAGAAAGCTAATGAAAATCCGCAACTTTTTTGTACAATAATTTTTTACAAATTCTGCATCGTTTTAGTTTAATTTTTAAAAATATGTGTACGTCCCCGCGAGCGACCGACCTTTGGTCAGTTCCTCCCGGCAAAATTCATCGGAGAACCCTGCCCAGGGAAAATCCCCCGCCCCCCTCCAGCCGCTAGGGAGATCCCCGCCGCCGCCCAACTCTCCGCGACTTCGCCGGTTCCCAGCGCCGCCGGGATCCCGCGCAATTTTCTCTCACCGCCGCAAGGAGCCATCTACCCCGGCTTCGTCCTCCTTCATCGACCCCGTGCTTCTATCGCAGCAAGGGATTCCCCCGCCGCCTACATCTCCTCCGCCCGATCTGGACCTCCTCATGCTGCTCCGGTGCCTCCCACCTCTTTCCTGGTCAACGGCGGCAAGACATGTCAGATTTTGGCTCCGCCGTTTGGCCGGCGAGGGGGAGCCGCCCGTGGTGCTCCATGCCCTGCCGAAAAACTCCTGCCGGTCGTGGCTTGAGCCGCTGCTGGAGGCATGTGCTCGTGTGTCTCCGTCCATGGCCTTCCTCTGCCACCATGGAACCTGTGGGATGTGGCCGTCGAGCCGCGTGCGCAGCGGCCGCTCTCTCTATGTCTCTCTTGCCCGTGGAGCAGCAGTCTTGCTTTCTATTTCTTTACTCCGTAATACAACTCAGCGTGCTAGCTAAAGCAGCGTTTCTCCAACTCGCTGCTCTCATCTCTCTGTATGTGTCTGCTTCTAATTCTCTCACGCAGGTTCTCTGTATGACTGTATTTATTGTATGTGCAGATTTGGTCCATGCATATATCTTTGGATGATGCCCGCAGCGGATTGTTTTCCCCTGCTACTGTTGTGACTCTTCCAGAATCCAGACTAGCTGCATCGTATTCCTGCGCGCGACAGCTACAGCTTCTACTACAATGTTGATTTCCTTCTTTTTTTTGACAGAGTTGTTGCTACGACATCTTTTTGGGCAGTACAGATGTTAGATACAGGCAACACACGTATTTGTAACAGAGCAGTACACCTAACAGTACAGCTGAAAATTTTGGTGTACTCATAGACAAACATCTTGTTCGGAATCGGAGGAGGTGGTGGCCGGAACAACACGGTGCGGGAGCTTGGTGCTGATCCAGAAGGAGTAGAGGAGGCAGCGGGACGAAGAGTAGGAGGAGGTGCGGTGCCAGATGTTTGGCCATGCCGGCCGCGCCGCGTTCGAGGCGGAGGCCGAGGAGGCTGCGATGGGTTAGCATGAGCCTCAGCAGCAGCACTAGCAGCTCGTGGAGTGCGGGGAGCTTGGGTCTAGCGGCGGGTTCTACGAGCGCGAGGCGGGCGGCTCGTCGGTGCCCATGCCGCATGGGTCGTCATACCGCCTGCGCGGGGTCTCCGGCAGCAAGCGAACCTGCGCCGCCGAGGTGCACGGTTTGAGAAGGTGGTGGCCGCCCAGCCTTGTCACGAATCCTCCTTCCCTTCCCTTACCCTGCTCTTCTTGCCCATTTTCAGCTGCTAAATGTTGCTTGCCCAGAGGAGGAGTAAGATCAACGAGAAGATGAAGGCATTCCAGAGCCTCATACCAAATTCCAACAAGGTCACGATGACAAAACCAAACAAGCCATTTGTTTTCTTTCTTTGCCCCTGTATTTAGTGTTTCTGTGTTTGTGCTGGAAATTTACGGCCTAGGTGTTCATTTGTTTGCGGGGTTGCAGACTGACATGGCACCCATGCTTGACCAGACCATCAAGTATCTCAAGCAACTGCAGCTCAAAGTGCACGTCAGCAGATGCATATGCCTAGATGATGTAGATTTTTCTACTGCATTTATTTTGGTTGGTCCTAGGCTGCAAACGTTAAAATCAGACTTGTAGTGATAGTATCTGGCCTTATACTCCTCGTTGGATTTTCCAACTATTTTCAAATATTTTGGGAGAAGATGTATTTTCATAAACCAATGTTTTGTATCAAACCAATTTTTGCACTATCCAGTGTTAATATTTGTACTTCCACATTTCATCATTGTTCTCACAATTTCTTAAATCAATCTATTTGCCCAGCAAATAGATTTATCGATCATTGTATGTACTGCATCTTGTGATAAGTACCTACTTCCCAAGGATAGGGTACTTCGTACTTCCTGGAAATGTACAGTTGCACTGTCTACCATCACTATATATGAACTTCTTGACGTTGTAAATTTGTAGTTCCTATTGAAAGAATTGTCCACTTTGGAGAACAAAAGATTTGCACTTTCCGCAATAATTCTTCTGATCGAAAAAGCGCCTCTACTCTATATTGTATAATTTAACCTATGTTGTTTTAGCATGACACAGTGAGTAATAAAAGAAGGTTTTAATCGTACTACCCGTTTATATAAGTTTATCTTGCCGATACTACCCCGGTGTACCTCCTGATAAATCTGTAACTTACTTTTTTTTTGCTTGGACTACCAATACTATGTACACTTATTTGCGGTATAAAATTGTACTTCCCGGTGCTATATACTCGTACTGATGAGCCTACTTTTATAAGTTTTAAAATCATATCTTCGGTGTTCTTTGTGAGATGACAACTTGAATTTGATGGGTTAAACCCTTTGATTGGTTGTGAAATAGAGTAGGTAATGAAATTCTAAACATACTCTACCATATCAAGGTTTTGGTGACAACGGTTGAGGTGTTCGGTGTTGAAATCCATGAGATTTGCACAACAGATTTTCGTCTCGTAAAAATAGAGCATTGAAATTTTCTCGCCATGAATTTGTACTTCTCGGGAAATGCGGTTGTACTTCTTGGTGCAGTTTTACGAAAGTGTTCAGTAAAACGCTATAATTTTCTTTTATGGTGTCCATTTGAAGTCCACGACCATGCAAAATACTCAGCACAACAACGCGCATCTGATCTTCCCACGACATGTCTTTGTACTTCTTGGCCTTCGTGGTTGTACTTCGTGGAAATGTTTTGATACTAGTGTGTGTTACAAATTAAACATGCATGTTTTGGATTGATAATTTTAGATTGTCCCTACACTCTATTTAAGAGATTATGCACTTCCAGATCTTAATCTTTGAACTTCACAATGTTGCTATGTGAACTTATGTGGGAGAATTTTTTCTTTGAAAATGTTTAGTTCATGTAATTACCACTTGTACTTCCTGTAGTCTGCGCGTGTACTTCTCGGAATCACTACTTGTACTTACTCGCGGATGACGGGATTATTTTGGTTTTTCTACATTTGGATTTTGTCGGTTTTCTTGTACTTCTAATATTAAGTGGGTGTACTACTCATGTCGAATGGTTGTACTTCTCGTCGTCAAGTATATGAAATTTCTCGCGGGTGATGGGATAATTTTGTTTTTTCTATATTTGGATTTTATCGTTTTTCTTCTACTACCTATAATAAGTGAATGTACTGCTCGTGCCAAATGGTTGTACTTCTCAGCATCTAGTATTTGAACTTCCTCACGGATGACGGGATTATTTTATTTTTTGTACATTTGGATTTTGTCGGTTTTCTTGTACTTCCTATATTAACTGGGTGTACTACTCGTATTGTATGGTTGTACTTCTCAGCGTCAAGGATTTGAACTTCCTCGCGGTTGACGATATTATTTTGTTTTTTTGTACATTTTGATTTTGTCAGTTTTCTTGTACTTCTTATATTAAGTGGATGTACTCCTCATGTCTAATGGTTGTACTTATTATCGCCAAAATTTATAAAACAAATTCTACTCGTGGCGTGAACTGTCTGACACATATATATGTAATGTGTCGTTAAGAGTATGCAAACTTCCGCAAAACAATTTTAATCGCTGCTGGGCATACAACCATGTTCCACACACTGAACATTTGTTGAAAAACCAACATTAATCAAAGAGAAAACAAGCGCTACGAACTGTAACCACGAAACGCCTGAACGACCCTTTTGGCTGGTAGCCGGGCCGGTGGCGGAGAGGGAGCAGGGGCATGGGCGTTGCGAGACCGAAGCTTGGAGCCACTGGACGCGGAAAGAGGGGGACGACGGGAAGCAGGGTTCCGGTGGCGGGGATTGCCCTCGAGCGGCATCGCGGATGCCCCTCAGGCGGAAGAGCAGAGTATCCTCGGGCGGCGCCGCGCAGGCACCTCGGCCGGCAGTGCGGAAGGTCATCGGGGGTGCGAAAAGTCGTCGCGGCGCCATGTACTCGTAGCCGTGTGCCTAATTTTCTTGGAAGCATCTGACTTAACATATTTATTTTATTCTTTTGGCTTTTTAGCATGACACGGTGACAATTAAAGAAGGTCATAATCGTACTTCCAGTTGCTACTTATTTGTATTGTCCGATACTACCCATGTGTATTTTCTTGAGAAATTTTAACTTTTTTTTTGCTTGGACTTCCAGACGTTATGAAATTGTACTTATCGGCGCCATATACTCATACTTCCATGCCTAATTTTCTTTGAAGCATATGCCTTAACGTATTTATGCTTATTTTTCAGCTTTTTTAGCATGACACGATGACAATTAAAACAGGCCCTACGTACTTCCTGTTGCTACTTGTTTGACTGATGCTACCCATGTGTATTTTCGTGATAAATTTTAACCTTCTTTTTAGCTTGGACTTCCAGGCGTTATTAACTGGTACTTATCGGCGCCATGTACTTGTAGTTCCGTGCCTAGTTTTCTTTGAATCATATGCCATAACATATTTGTTTTTATTTTTTAGGCTTTTTAGCATGACACGGTGACAATTAAAGAAGACATATGTATCGATAAGAATAAAATTAAAATCAATATGGCCGCCACCTTACTTTTGCAAACTATTTTTTCAAGATCATTTGTCTTTGTTTTCTCGATGTCGAACAAGTGTGCTACCAGGTATAAATCTTCAAGTAAAACTGCAATTCGTGTTGGTTCTCGGAGAAAAGAAAAAGTTCACTTCTTATGCAGGGATCCTTTTATTTTCAGTGCTTCTTTGCGATTATAACCCACTGACCGCACTTGTAAACTTCCTAGCTTTCAGTGTGATTGAACTTCCAGAAAGATTAGGACATTTTCTGGAGCAGTGTAATACACGCTGGAAAAAAACCACATCTGATGGTGACTGTTGTGAACCAAGAAGCAGAGGTAAGGTGCGGTCATCACAAGGGAAGTATAGAGCGGTTCTTACCATAAGTACAGGTCAATGACTAACAAAAGTTCAGGTCTAAGAAAAAACTAGACAATAATATTTGCACCAATTGTACTTCCTAGTATGATGTCGAACAAGTGTACTTCCTAATATTTGCACCAAAAAAATTATCTCACGAACACCAATAGAGTAGCATCAACCCATCAGCTAGCTCGTATTCTCTTGATTGCCTATGTAGTACCGAACGTGGCTATTGGTGCTTCCAGATGATGATTTTTTTATTAATTCCACACAATAAGCTGCTCATCTCACAAATCCTGGTGATTAAATACTTTACTTCTGTCTTGTACTTATCGTAGCAAACATATGTACTGCCTGGTATGGGTATGTGTTCCTGTGCGGGGCCTCGCCTTAAAATCAATTCACATCCAATTCAGTTCTCTGACTACATGGCACGGACTTGCTGAAGAAAAAGCAATAAGCTTCTTAGCTGAACCGAAGGAGGGAGCAGCGCTGGTTACCGCCTAGGAGCAGGACAGCGGCGACACAGATGTAGCTCAAGGGGAAGCGGAGGCTGGACGGCATCAGTGGACTAAGCCGCAATTGTGGCATGCTGGTCGAGCATAGGACGGATTCCCTTCGAGCAGCCGGAGAGCTTCAGGCGGCGCACATACAGCTGAACGTGGAGGGAGGTCGGGCGGCCGGCCGGCCGGCTGGCCCGCGGTGGAGCGCCTCCAGAGCTCAAAGAACGGAGCATATCCAAAACGTACACTTCTTGGAATTATAAGTTTGCACTTTTCATCTGAATCAAGCTGTACTGCCGAACCCAACAATCGGAGATAAACAGAGAAAATACAAATGTTGAACTGAATAATGTACTGCTGGAGCTGTATCAGAATCAATTTGCGCTTCTCACATGCAATTCCCGAAATTATGCAGCTGAACTGTGCCTCCATACAAAAGCATCGGCTCGTGCTCCAACAAATCACGGCCGCACCATCTTCCTGCGCCCCGCCGCCCCGATATCAGCCTACGCGCCCAACACAAGCGGGAATTAGAGGCAGCGGATGGTTGGGATGGAGCAGCCGGCGGTCAGGCACGGGCCCGGAGGAGCTTCGGCACCGGCGACGGAACCAAGACGCGCCAGAGGGAGCAGCACCAACAAGGGAGGCGGCAGCGCATGTCTCGAGGCCCGGCGGCAGCGCGCCGGTTGCAGGAAAGGCCAGCGATTAGGAACCTAGTCTGACGAGGAGTTCAGTGGGGGGCTGGCCTAGATCGGGGTTAGGATGCGGAGCAGCGGCTCCAAGCGGCGCAGACTTTGGACCTGGGCGGCGGCGCTGAGGGATTCGGTCAGGGGCGTGGGAGGTAGGCGGGGTTCGCCGGCGGCGGGAGGAGGCGGGGCTAGCCAGTTCGCTGGAAGGAGGCGGAGGCGGGGTTGATCGGCCGCCGATGGAAGCTACGCGTCGAGGAAGAAGGTCAGAGGGAGAGGAAAACGGGGTATGTGGTGTGGTTGACTTTTCAACCGGTTCGGTTGCTGCGTCCTTATATACGGTGAGGTGCTCAGAATAATATTCTGAGCACTGGTTTCAGAATAGTGCTACCCGGGAAGCACTATTCTGAAACCAGTGCTCGAATAATATTCTGAGCATCTCCGGCCCCTATATAAGGATTCTGGCCGAACGGCCCGCTCCGACCGAGACCCCCCCCGACCAAACTCCACCTGCCTCGATCCCGCCCGCTTCCACCCCGTCCCCGCCGCCACCTCGCAACCGCCGCCACCCCGCGCCGCCCCCGCCTCCGGCGCCGTCGCGAGCGACCGATCCGCGCGGCGCGGCGCCAGCTCGCGCGGCGCGGCGACCGATCTCGCGCGGCGCGGCGGAGCTCGCGCGGCGCGCGACCGAGCTCGCGCGGCGCGGCGACCGAGCTCGCGCGGCGCGGCCGATCTCGCGCGCGCGGCGACCGATCTCGGCGGCGACCGAGCTCGCGCGGCGACCGAGCTCGCGCGGCGACCGAGCTCGCGCGGAGCGACCGAGCACACGGCATCCTTCTTCTCCGGCGAGCAAAATTCTACTCCGGCTCTAGATCCCGGCCGAATTCTTCTCTGGCGCAGCCCACTCTTCTCCGCCGAGTCTCTTGAGGGATCCTTCAGCTCTTTGATCCTTCTCTGCAAATACTGCAGTGCCAAAAATCATAGTGAAAACTTGGATTTTTCTAAATAAATTTTCTGAATTCAAGAAATCCAAGAAAAATGAATCCTCCAACATCTAAGAAGATGCAGAATCGACGGAAAAAAGTTGAAGATGTCGTTCCTACAAGATCTTCACCTCGATTTGCTCCCAAATCTACTTTGCTCTCGGATAAAATAAGGGAAACATGTATATCTGCAGCAGTTACCCCTTTGAAACGAAGTACATCTGAGCAAAATGAGGTGAGATAATGTTGTACAGCTAGAAACTATAATCTTGAACTTCTCAGTGTTAAAACCTGAACTTGTCATGTAGTAATTCTAAAAAGTGATGACCTTATACTTGTCAAATATTGAAACTGTACTTATTCTGAATGCTTATTGTACTTCTCTGCTTCTACTACAACTCCAGTACTTCTCTTTGAACTTAGTAATGCCTGTGTCATGTACTTCTCTGTTATGCTAGTTGTACATAGTAATCCATTTGTCCTGTACTTCTCTGTTTTCAGCACTTGAACTTTAGCAAAAAATGAACTTAGGAACGCCTGTGACCTGTACTACTCTGTTTTGCTAGTTGAACTTAGTACTCCATTTGACATGTACTTCTCTGTTTCAGCAATTGATATTAGAAAATGCCTGTGACCTGTACTTCTCTGTTTTCAGCACTTGAACTTTAGCAAAAAATGAACTTAGGAACGCCTGTGACCTGTACTACTCTGTTTTGCTAGTTGAACTTAGTACTCCATTTGACATGTACTTCTCTGTTTCAGCAATTGATATTAGAAAATGCCTGTGACCTGTACTTCTCTGTTTTCAGCACTTGAACTTTAGCAAAAAATGAACTTAGGAACGCCTCGTGACCTGTACTACTCTGTTTTGCTAGTTGAACTTAGTACTCCATTTGACATGTACTTCTCTGTTTCAGCAATTGATATTAGAAAATGCCTGTGACCTGTACTTCTCGTTTCAGCACTTGAACTTTAGCAAAAAATGAACTTAGGAACGCTCGTGACCTGTACTACTCTGTTTTGCTAGTTGAACTTAGCACTTGAACTTAGTAATACTTTTGCTACTAGAACTTAGTAACCCCTGAGTGCTGTATTTAGTTATCTTGTACTGCTAATGTTGGTTATATTGTACTTCTATTTCTCCACACTAGTACTTATCTTTTTATCTTGAACTTGTTATTTGATCCAAATTATAATTGTCATATGTGTACAGCCATTACTTATTCGACTAAATCTCTGATATTCTACTATCGCAGGATGATTCAATGGCTAGGCGAAAAAAAAGAAGTGAAGTTGTGCTTGATCCAAAACCTCTGCAGTGGGTGACACCTGAAATTCCACGCAACTTCTTTGTCACTGGCTACTCACCTTTTACAACGGGATTGAACTCAGAAATGTATAGTCCAGAAACAGAATGTGATACGAACAAAAGTGCTGAAACAGGAACAACGTCACAATTTCCTTACAATCCGAGTCCTGCTCGTGCCACCACATATCCTAAATATTGCACGTGTCCTATCAACTAGACGACCTGCTAGAAAGGTTGCTGAGGTTGGTGCTACGCATCCCCCAGATCATATTCCATATAATGGATATAATGCTAGTGCCTACAAAATGCCTAGTAGGGAACCGAAGCTCATCGAACCAGCAGCACCTTCATCCTCTGGATTTCCTCCTCCACGAGAACATGTACGTCCTTCATCCTCTGGATTTCCTCCTCCACGAGAACATGTACGTCCTTCATCCTCTGGATTTCCTCCTCCACGAGAACATGTACGTCCTTCATCCTCTGGATTTCCTCCTCCACGTGCACCTGTACATCCCTCATCCTCTGGATTGCCTCCACGTGCACCTGTACGACCTTCGTCCTCTAGATTGCCTCGCCGTGACCCATCAGATCCATTGTTACACAAATCATTGGTGACACCGCCTTGCCCAATACTCCCTGAAGAAGAAGCGAGATACACCGGTGGAGCAACGTCGCTACGGCCATGTGAGTACATTTGAAAGAAAATTTAGTTTCGAACATCTTGCTGTATCACAGTTGTACTTGTTGCTACATCATAGTTGTACTTCCTTGTATATCACACATGTACTCCTCATTTGGAATGCCTAATGTACTATTGTTTTTTGTTTTTTGCAGGATGATGATCTTCCAGATTATCTAATACCAAAGATAAAAATGGTATTCAAAGATTTCGAGGCTGCCAAAATATTTTACAACAGATATGCAAGGCATGCTGGTTTTGGAGTCAGAACTGGACAGCACAATGGTGCCAATCGATACCTGTACTGCAGCCGCCAAGGTCATTACGAGAGCACTGTTACAGAAACTGATCGCGTGCGTGATAAAACAACTAGTCGATGTGGTTGCCTTGCTGGTATTAGAGTAAAAGAGAAGGAAGACAAGACTTATGTAATTGAGAATATAAAGTTTGAACACAACCACCATATGATTCAAAGCCCCAGCATGATGAATTTCATACATTCTCATAAAGATTTCGACCCTTCTTTGCTGGAATTTGTAAAGTTCCTGCAGTTTGAGAATGTATCTCATCGGATAATTTTGTCAATCCTATATTCATCGGTGGGAGGCGCGCAGTACTTAACATTTCATGGGCGTGACTTACTGAACAGGTAAGCAACACTCTACGTTTTTTGCTCTTTTGAACTTAGAATTGAAGTTGTTTGCGAACATCAACTTCCCTTTTACAATAACTCTGTACTTCACGTGTGAACAAACATTCCTGTTAATGCATGTCTATCTTTCAATGTACTTTTGATTGTAGTATGATTGTACTTCCTGCTAAAAGCATTCTGTACTTTCCATCCATATAATTGCAGGAAGGCAATAAATTCCCAAGAGGATATTAGGGACGATATTAATAAGCTTCTGTCTTACTTTGGAGAGATGAAAGCTTGCAACAAGGAGTTTTTCTTCGATTTTCAGCTTGATGATGAAAACCGTATAAAGAATATCTTTTGGGCTACTGCAAGCTGTAGGGGATCATATGAGGATTTTGGGGATTGCATAACATTTGATACAACATACAAAACAAACAGACACCACATGCCCCTCGGTGTCTTTGTTGGAGTAAATCACCACCTACAGTCCACTATTTTTGCTTGTGCCCTAGTCAGGGATGAAAGTGAAGAATCATTTTATTGGCTGTTCAGAACGTTCTTGAGGTGCATGAATGGGAAGCAACCCACAATAATTTTAACAGGTCTGTTTACACACATTCTTTTTGCATATTTCTGTGACAACATATAGCATATTAAAAAATATACATCTGAAAACAATTTCAGTTTGGCTAAATCACTTGTGTATTAATTGGAAAACACCTTCTTTTTATTTGCAGACCAATGCCCGTCCATGGCAGCAGCAATCCCTCGTGTTTTCTTTAAAACCTCGCATAAACTATGCGGATGGCATATGATGAGGAAATTCCACCTGCACTTGTCGAGTCTGTACAAGAAGTATTTGACCTTCAAGGCTGAGTTTACAGCAATCCTGAATTGGCCACTCATGCCTACAGAATTTGAACACGCCTGGCAAAATCTACTTGACAAATACAATCTGCACGATGATCCCATGATGTTGCAGCTCTGGGAAATCAGGGAGGAGTGGATCTCAGCCTATTTCAAGAACGTCTTCGCGCAAGAATGACATCTACTCGGCGCTCGTAAAGCATGAATGCATCCCTAAAGCGTGGTCCGTTAAATGAGAAGCTCGGTCCGAACCGTTTTGCAGAGCAAGTTACCAAATTAATATTCCAAAGGAGACAGGCAGAAAATTTAAAGACATATGCAATACAGGTACTTGATTTAAAAAACATTTACTCCACATCTTGTGCTTCGTGTTATCATTCTTGTCTATCTTTTCTTCGTATAAGATAAAAAAAACATGTCTTGTGTCATCTTTACAGTCAAGCTCAAATAAGAGAACACATTATGGATTTGAGCATCAATTCCAGCAACTTTACACAAAGACTGTGTTCAAAGAGTACCAGGCTATGCTGAAGAAAAGCACACCTGTTCCGCGTCAAACAAAACCCAAACTACCCCGAACTTGATGAGTACAATTACACGGTAACCTATCACCAACCAACGACCGACTTTTCTTGGTCAAACCATCAGTTCAGAGTACTTGCAGATCCTATTGGAGGCGAATACAGGTGCGAGTGTCTCCTATGGGAACACACAGGTACAAAAAACATTAAAAAAAAACAAAAAAATAGAACTTGTACTTCGTTGCCTTGTGACTTAAACTTCGTGTCACCTATTCTTGCACTTCTTATAGTTTCTAACGGATTAAAACTTCATATTTTTACAACAGAGTCGTTCGCCTACATATTTTATGCATGCTTGGACCACTCGAGGGTTGATAGTGTTCCGATCGGTTACATACCGAGGAGGTACACTAATGGAGCGCGACAGAGAGGAACTTTTGATAGGAGAGATTACAAGACACAAGCTTCTGATGGTACCTCGTATCTGTACCAGCAGAATGAAGTACTACAGCTGGCTATGAAAGTTGTTCGGAAAGCTACATGCTCAGAAGAACAGCGGGCAAGAGCAAAAGTTGGTCTGCAGGGACTGTACGACGAACTTGATGCAATGGGTTCATCAACACCAGATAATGATGAAGATGCTTCAAGCCAGTGCCCAGATATTGATGAGTTTGAGCCTGATGAAACTCACTGTTGGACAGAAAACCAACAGACATATCCTGATTGTCCTAACCAGCAAGATAATCAGCCTGACAACGATGGTAACAGTATGCCGCAGAAGGTTATACTACCACCACCTAAGTCCAAAACTAAAGGAAGCAGGAACAAGGAACCCGGTGGCTCTAAACCTCCGGGAGCTATGAAGAAGAAGAAGGTGCAACAGATCGTGAAGAAGGAAGGAAAGAACACGTGCAGTATATGCAAGCTGAAACTGGGTCACAACTCTCGAAATTGTCCAAGTGATCCTAGAGTAATGAAACAACTTGCTATCAGTAAAAGAAAACCTCCAAGAAGAAAGATGTGTTCAGGGTGTAAAAAATATGGAACAGGCCACAACTCTCTTACTTGTCCGGTGACAAATGGCTTGAAGCTAAAAGGAAAATCGAAGAAGAAAACGCTAACAAGAAGAAAAACAAAAAAAAGGAGGAAGAGGACGATGAAGAAGAAGAAGAGCATGACGAGGAAGAGGAAGAGGAACAAGATGAAGAAGAAGAGGATGACGAGGGAGAGGAAGAAGAAGGAGAAGGAGAAGAAGAAGAAGAAGAAGAAGAAGAAGAAGAAGAAGAAGAAGAAGAAGAAGAAGAAGAAGAAGAAGAAGAAAATGATGATGATGACAAAGCGGAAGATGAAGGAAATGAACCAACGCCACCTCCACCAAGAAGGAGCACCAGAAATAAGTTAGCATAAAAAAACATAGAAAAAAGTTACGATATCATAGTTAGTTTACTTCCCATTCAGTAATTATCTGTAAATACAAAATTATCTTGGTTTACTCCAGTAAGTTATTAGATAACTACCATTAAACAGACTTTCAAGTCTGTACAGCAGCAAACATCAGCAACAAAAATAAAAATAAAAAAATGTAGGAAGTACAAAATATATTAGTAAGAAGTACGAGGTTAAATAAATACGAAGTACAGAGCCTGTTAAATCATACAGGCCTCCAGACGTCAAGTTCTAGCATAAATTTGATATATGAATACACAACTTATTTGTCTTACAGGAAAGAAGCGCAAAAGAAAGTACATAACAAACATTAACATAAAAGGAAAGGTACAAAAGTGCAGTATATACTACTAGGAAGTACAAGTTTACTCAGTAGGAAGTGCTAAAAGTCTGTAAAAAATAACAAAAATATACAAAAAAAATTCCGACTGGGCGGTTAACTGGCCTATCAGTCAAATAAGTACAGCCTCAACCACAAAAGCCAGCAATAAAAAAGAAGTACATGCATAAACGCTAGGAAGTACAGAACTAATATACAAGTAAGTACTAGCTTTATTTACATGAAAAACAAAAGTTTCGGATACAAGTAAGTACAAGCGTTACATTCTTGAACTCCAGTAAGAAGTTTATATCATAGATTTAGTTTGTAGGGGATACGAATGAAGATTAGAAAAAAATAGAAGATGACCAGGAAGTACAAGAGTAAAACGAAAAGCAGTACAAATGGATAAATTACAAAAAGTACTATCTTCGAAACTTGAACTACAATAAAAATATATATCCCAAAAAAATTATATGGGGGATACGGAAGAAGTACAAACAAAAAATCTGCAGGAAGTACAACACTACTCTCAAAAAAGAAAACACAAAAAGCTAATTGAAAAAGAAGAACAAAAAGAATATATTGCAAATAAGTACAGGATAACATCAGATTTAAAAGTACAAGCTTCCTCAGTAACAAGTACATGATTAATTAGTATGAAGTACACTGATCTTCCAATATAGAAATGAAAAAGACTAATGTTCCAATAGCTCAGACTATATTAAATTACAAATATGAATATTCAAATTATATACTAATATGAAAAGGAGGTTCTATGACATCTGGCTAAGCATCATAATAAGCTCTTCTCCTTGGGTAGACAACACAGAATGAGGCGAAAGGCATTGAATTTCCACTGGCAGATCATGTAGAGGAACCATGTTGTTGACATGGAACACAGTTGAGTACAGGTACTCTGCCTTCCAATCATCAACGCGAACCTGCAAACAAAAACCAGAAAAACAAAGAATTATGAGAAGAACCAACAGAAAAAATAAGAAAACGTTACTTATTAAATGAAAAATAAACATACATCATCATTTCCAATGTCCAGAACGAGTTGATCACCGTCAAAAGCGGAAGCAAACTTCATACGGTAGTAGCCGCACTTGGTTGAAACCCCGCTTGGGGACTTGCACGTAGTTCGGCTTCTTTGAAACATTGATCCAATTGGGATGACCACTTTTGGCATACTCGTTGTTTGCCATAAACTCCTTCCATGACTAAAGTCAACCTTCGAGCCTGTTTTAACATTGAAATGAAGAGAAAAGACATTAAGCACAAAGAATGTTTAAACGTAGATAAGTCGTCGAGAAAAAAGCAGAAAAAAATACAACATACAATCTCCTTGACATCTGCAGCATGGAACGAACTCCGAGAGAGTTCTTTGTGGCTACTCCAATCAAACGAATCGAGAACATCAAAGGTTGCACGATACTTGTTCAAGACATACAAGACATGATGCTTCTGTTGCGAACCAGGCATCGTCTTACAGTAGGGCATGATGATCTGTTATGAAAGAGTAAATCAAAAATAAAGTAAACATGTGCACAGTGAAAAAAATACAAATTAAAAGGAAGTACATAGTTAAACTCAGCAGAAGTGCAGGCAGGTTAGGGCATCAAAGTTTTATTGAATGTATTACCAGATTTGCAGTCAAGAGATTCTCTCCTGGTTTCAAATAATCATGGAAACTCTGCACAGCCCTTACAACATCAAAGTTGTTGCTCACAGTCATGCCGTCCATTTCTAGCAAATACTACACAAAAAGATAAAAGATGTTATGACTATTCAACACATAACAACTAGCTTATAAAAAAGAAAAGAGAAGCTATATTATTCACCGTAAGAAAGTAGGGAGACAATAGGACACGCGTTCCAGAAGCAAAGACATGATTCTGGGTGGGATCTTCCTTCCACTGGCAGATAATATAGCTCATCATTTCACCCTCTAACTCCCCAAGATCTCCAAAGGCCTTAGCCAATTCTTTGCCGGTAAATAATGATTCGATATCATCGCCAAACGTGTCCTTCCCATGGACAAATCTACAGTAATTGACGCTGTATAGACACAAAAAACAAAATCATTACAGAGGGGAAAAAAAACAGGTCCAAAAATAAAAAGAGAAGTTCAGGAAAAAAACATGTGGACAGAAGGATCATAAAAAGACATCATACCTTCCATATTTTTCGACTACGTACTTGCTCAGCATGAAGTCCTTAAGCAGCCTTGCATTTTTAAGGTGATTGAACTCGCCAGGCTTTAAAATCTCTACAGGTCCACTCCACTTCTTGGGTCTTCTTGGAGCCCTCTTTGTAGTCGTGATATTAGCCGAGTCGACCGAAGGATCCTTTCTCTTCTTAACGAGAGTAAGTACCTTTCCGGACCTAGTCTTTGGCGTAACAAAGTCATCATCGGAGGATATAACTTCAGCATCCACAAGCTGTCTTTTCAATAACGGTAGCCTTCCCAAGAACATCGGCAAGCTTATTCTTCGGAGAATCAAGGGATTTGTTGTCAATTCTCTTCAGAGAATCATCATCTTGACTACTGATGTTAACGACATCAGCTTCAGGGACGAAGGTCTGAGTCTGGGTATCGAAAAGACAGAAATTCTCTTCATCAAGATCAAGAGATTCACCTGCAACAAATGTCAGTTGTAAACTTTTAAAAAAATGTATCGGACACTTATTAAAAAATATAGGAAGTACAGGAGAAAACTGAAAAAAAGGAAAGTACTAGAAGATTAAACAAGAAGTACAAAAGACATATAATAGAAGTACATAAGGTAAAAAAGGGAAGTACATGCAGGAACTCTCCATGAAAAAAGAAAACAACAGGTGAAGAACATGATTTGCAAAAAAAAGGTACTAACCTGGATGATACCCAAACAAACCCACGAGATCCACATCAAAAATTCCACACGTCGACCAGCTAAAAAGCATGGTTTTCTTTATGTTAGGAATGTCCTTGCATGTAAATTCTGTAAGCGACCTACCATTCCAAGACCCAACAGTATGTAACATAAAGAAACCACAGTCCCGACTGCGAAAAACCAAAGATACGTCATGGACAAGAAAAAAGAACAAAACATGAAAAAAAGGACAGATAAATGATGTACAAAAATTATAGATTAAAAATAAAACATGTCTCACCCATTGTCCTGCTGCGGTGTACACATGTACTCTGTCTTCAAATCATCAATAGTAAGTGGACTAAGAGGGTCTTGCATGTCATGGGAAGCATCTGCCCAAAGCTGCTTTATATTCTTCGTCATCTTATTGAACATGAACCATCCAGTAGGATCTTTGCATGTATACAAAGAATCAATATACTGGAAAGATCTATCCCTCAGATTTAGCGTAACCACAGCATAATGTCCAACCTCATCTCTCGCTTTTGGAGGATCAAAAGTTGGAAAAACAACCTGTAAAAATGGACAATTAATATATAAGAAAGACATCAGGCAGTAAAATTTGTATATATAGAGGGCAGAAAAATTTATACAAAACAAGTTTAACGTTTTACTCACAATATCATGCCTGTCCATACGCTCAAGTCCAGTTTCAGTAAACCAAGACCTCACATTTTTGTCAAAGGATCCACTCCATATCTTACGCTGAAAATGTAAGTAACAAACTTCAAATACCAGGGAAAAAAAGATAAGTAAGTAACAAAACTACAATCATAAAATGTCTGCAACTTACGCAAACCCATAAAGGAATAATAAGCTTGGTGGAACCCTTGTATTTCTCCCTCATTAGGTGAATACCAGCTTCAGCTACAGGACTTGATAGCATCCCACGCAGGTTAAAGGATTCTGAAACATCCTTAACAGTAACTTCACAAAATTTATTCTGAAACATCACCTTTTTCCTGAAAAAAAATTTAATTAAAAATGTCAATATGAGAAAGAGTTGCCATAAGAATTGTTGCATAAAAAAATAATAGCAACTTACGCTAATTCATCACTGCTTTTTACTTTTGTAACAGTATAGAAAAACTTGTCAATACTTTCTCGAAGTTTTGCAGAATAATTGCGGTACTGAGAGGCTGCAGAAACAAAAGAAATTAAAAACATCACGACCTTAAAAAGAATAAACATAAAAATGATATGATTCAAAAGATTATAAAAAAAAATACAGATTAAAGTACACAGACTATAGAAGTACAGGACTACACAGCAAAACAGTACAGGTCCATGTGCAAAGAAGTACATGCTGAAAAAAGTAGAACTAAGTGTACCCAACTACCTAAATTGTGGGAAGTACAAACACAATTGCCAGGGAAAAGTACAAGAGCACAAAAATTCATGACTATATAGCTGCAAAGCTGCACTCTTTTTCGTGCAAAAGGATGTACATGTAAGGAAGTACAAGCAAGCTAAACAGAAAGTGAAACAGGAAGTACAAGCAAAATCTGCACACTTCTTTTCTATGTTTCCAGAACACAAACTTAATAGAAAAAGAAACTGAATTTTTATTTTACAACCAAGGTCCGAGAACAACAACATACATAATCAAACGATAACTTGTTCAGGACAGTTTACATTTTCCACACCCCCAACACTTCCAAAGCACGCCACGCAAAGAGCAACAAACATAAAGCAAAAACAAACTACCAAAGCATGAACTTTACGAGGTCTTGCCTAAATCTTGAGATGTCGGAGCTGGCTCCTCAGTTTGTTCAGCAGCATTCTCCTCCTGCCTAGAAGGGGCAGCAGCAAATAAAGTACTTGCTGGCACAAGTTGCGAAACCAATGGTGAATGCTCTCGGTCAGGAGCAACAGCAGAAGGGGGCGCGTCAACTTTATAAGTATCTGCTTCAGCATTAAGAGTAGCAGTGACAACATCAGTCTTGGTAACTTCAGTAATAACAGAAGCAATTGTAACATCAGCTGTAACAGGAGCATGGACAGAACCAGTATTAAGACCTTCAACAGAACGAGGAGACTTGACACCATCAGGAGCTTGCTGCTCATCAAAAGTTTCAGCACCGTCCTTGCCAGACAAGAGATCATCCATGGCATCCACAAAATTGTCCTTCTCAGTCTCCAAATCATCACATGGAGGAGTATCAGCAGCAGGCAAATCTTCATTAGTAGTAGCCTGCATTACAAAAACATTTGAAAAAGGAAAGCATTAGACAAACATAAAGAAAAAGAAGTTCAGCTTTGCATCTAAAAAGAAGATCAAAATAAAAATACAGAAAATCTCACATCTCCAAGAGATGAACCGGAAACATCGGCAACAGTAGGAGTACGGGGACGCACAGCAGCACTATCAGGCACAGGGGGGAAACCAGCTGCAGCTGCAGCGGAAGAAGCAGCTGCAGCAGCTGCATCAGCATCATTAATGGCCTTCAAATATGCCTCAGCTTTTTCCTCATATGGTTTGCAACGAGCATCCTGGGATGCCTTGAACAGGGACAAACTCTGGCGCATGTGAACAATGCTAGTCTGAAAGTGCACAATGTTTGCAGCCTCCAAATCAAGGGTATCCTTTGCTGCAACTTCATTAAAACAAAGTTCAGGAGGCAAGAAGCCAGCAGTGTAGCTCAGTCGCTTAGCAGATGTAGGGATTTGAAGAGACAAATCATATGCTTTTGAAAGGAGAGCTTCGATATCCCCACAGACATTAACAGTCAAAGACTCAGCTGGAGCACATTGCGCATCCAGAGCAGATCCACTGCTACTACCTGCCAAAAAAGGTCTGGAAGACTGAAAAGCTGCAAGAGAAGAGCTACTCCTCTTCGAATGAGTCAAACGTCCACCAGCCATTCTAGATACATCATCAAAAAACACAATATCACCACGTGATTTCCACTGCAAACACACATGAAAATAAAAACAATGTTAAAAATCAAAAATGTTACATGAAACAAAAATAAAAAAACAAGAATAAAAGAAGAAAGTGAACTCACCGGTAACTTGCCATAAATCCACGAAGAAGGCTTCCAGTCACCTTCCTTAATACAGTCAAGATCAGAAAGCTTCAGAAGATTCGAAGGATTCATGAAAAGTGCACGAGGTGTGCGTTTATCCCTAGGATTTAGCTTCCTGTGGTCAATGCAGTCAAGATACATGAGAAGAGGAGCAATGGCACAGCCAGGAATAGCAGCCCAATCAGATTTTGATGCCCGCCAGTTCAAAACAGCTTTCCTAAGCTCATCAACTACAAGTCTGGCACAAGTTAAAATCCTTAAGCTTGAGGATGTCAAAATCTTCAACCATTGCGGCTTCCCTTGAAACACGAGTAGTATAGCCGGGCAGATAAATTTGTTATAAAGAACTAGACCGAAAACCTTCAAAGCCAAAGCATCATTGGCTGGGTCTTTCACAAGATTTGCAAGCAACCTCCTAAGATCCTTCGTCTCAATTTGCTTAGTCCTGGCATAACCTAACTCAGCCTTTAACCTCATCAAAGCATCATCATGGATACTATCTGAAGGCCTAGGAGGAGAATTCTCGCCAAAAGGAAGCGCAAACAACTTGTGAATTGCATCAGCATTGATCTGAATAATCTTGGTACCATCTCCAAGATCCAAATTCATCGTGACAGGATCAATATGGTACATCAGAAAGGACATAAGACGTCGATTGATGTTTGTTCTTATCTTGAAATCCCCAATATGACCCAACCCAGCTTCACGAACCAACAGCTTGTGTCTTTCCTCAAGCAAACCAAAGCAAAGAGTTAATTCCTTCAAAGAGCACCTGGCAACAGTATTAAAGCGCTCCTTTTCATCATCAACAACAGCAGAAGGTTCTGCCTGCCCTCTCCTCCTCTTAGCAACCTTATACAAAAATTAAAAGAACATTACATATTAACACAGGAAAAAAAAATCATATATGTAATCATGGAACTAATAAATTTTCGTACAGGGTAAGTACAAGCAAAAATACATGCATGAGATAGAAGCACAAACAGTACACTAATAAAAGGGAAGTACAAGAGTAGGAACACCTGAAGTACAAGTTATAAAAATGAGGAAGTACTAGCACCAAAAATAAGAAAAAACCATACATATAAAACAACTAGAGAAGGAAAATATAATAAAAATGAAAAGAAAGGGAAGTACAAGAGTAGGAACACTTGAAGTACAAGTTATAAAAATGAGGAAGTACTAGCACAAAAATAAGAAAAACCATACATATAAAACAACTAGAGAAAGGAAATATAATAAAAATGAAAAGGAAGTGAAGTACAAGAGAAGGAACACTTGAAGTACAAAGTTATAAAAATGAGAAAGTACTAGCACCAAAATAAGAAAAACCATACATATAAAACAACTAGAGAAGGAAATATAATAAATATGAAAAGGAAGGGAAGTACAAGAGTAGGAACACTTGAAGTACAAGTTATACCTTAGGAATGTCATCATCAGAAACCTGATGATCCTCAGCCACAAAATCCTCATCTTCTTTAAAACAAACAGTTTTCTTTCTCTTAGGAGCAGATTTTTTCACAGCCTTAGGGTTCACCTTCGGCTTATCGACAACACTCTTACCAACAGTAGCATCAGCAGGCTTTTTCTTCTTAGAAGCAGAAACCTACAGATACAAAATTATCAAGTAATTAGAAAAAAATACACAGAAATCAGGTAAGTTGATAAAACTTAAAATGAAGTGAGATGAGCCTGCTTCCACCTTAGATTTAGCTTGCTTTCCCTTAGCAATAACACCAAGAGGGCTAGCTTTCTGCATATTCAGAATACGTGGGCTTTGCCGTGGGCTACCATCAACACTAGACACAAGCAGAGACACGTGGACTTCGCGGGGGCTACCAGCTATACCAGCATCAATCATCCTCTTCTTTCGGACAACACCCCTTTTCCTGTGCGTGATAACAGGACTGCTAGAAACAGCAATGGACAAATTAATATCAGACGCAGGAGCAGCATCTGCGTTATCATAATGGGACGCCCCATCAGCATCTGCATCAGACGCAGGAGCAGCATCTGCGTTATCATCATGGGATGCCACATCAGTATCTGCATCAGACGCAGGAGCAGACTCGGGATCAACGTGAGCAGCCACACTATCATCAAGAGTCGCATCGCTATCATCAGGAGCAGCCTCGCTAACATCATGAGCAACCTTGCTCCTCGATTCCCTACGATAGTAAGCTATGGGACCAACATTAGATGCTCCTGCATCATGAATCGACTTACTCTTTCGTTCCCTAGCACGCATAATTTTCTGAGCAACCCTTTCTTCCTCAGCAGCAAGCTGGGCTGGAACATCTTCTATCTGAGTAATTGGCTCAGTGCCGTCAACATCCTGAGTAGGAGTTAACGACAACTCCAAAGAACCTATATCACCTTCACCTTGCTCAGAACCGTCATGAGCAGACATTCGATCTCCATCTCCATAAGTCTCTTCTACAGAAGCAAGTACATCAGAGATATTCTTGTCAGCAGTTTCAGTTTGCAAATCTGCATCTGCATTAAAGAAAAAGAAACAAATTAATTACAACAGCAATGAAAAAAAAAATATTTAATTTCCTAAAATGGTAAAATAAAAGGTAAGGAAGTACAACAATACATATCAGATAAGTGCAATGCAATTAACTGCATTATTTGAAACTAAAAACAAGGGAAGTACAACGGCTACAAAAATAAAAAACACAGTCTTCTTTCTCTTAAGAGCATATATTTTCGTTCCCTTATGATTCACATATCAAAAGAGAATAAGCATGACAATACAAAAATCACAAAAAAAAAAAAACGAGCACAAAAACAGGGATCATATTAAAAATGATTACCAGATGTAGAAGAGCTTTTCTTAGCCTCAGACTCAGTTCTAATCCTCACAGTAACATCAGGGGAAACGATAGGAATACCGGCAACGAGACTTAGTTTGCCATCGGCGGCAACCAATCTCGCTTTCTTAATAACTGTAACTTCACCTAAAAAAAGAAATGGGTTCAGACATAGTAAAAATGAACAATGAAAGATGATAAGTATAATAGAAACAATCATAACAAGAAAAATGCAAACAAAAACTAGGAGAGAGCAGTACTAAAAATAAAGAACTACAAATAGGAACATACACATGAAGCTGGAAAAGAAGTACATGTACTAACATCAGATAAGTACATGTACATGTAGAAACAATAACAAAAACAAAGAGAAGTACAACTGGTACAGATAAATAAGTACATGTAACAACAGCACATAAAACCGTATGTACATGTAGAAAACAAAACCAAAACAAATTAGAATAATTTCTGTTGTCAGATAACACACATCCATGAGTAAAAAAATAACTGCAGTATATGAAATTAAACAAGGGAAGTACAACTTGTACCAACAATTAAGTACATATGTGAATACCATATAAGTACATTTATATGGAGAAACACAAACAATTAGGAGAATTTTTATTGTTAGATTGGAAGTCAAATTCGAACAAAAAAACATGAACCTACTATATACAAACAATGAACATTGAATCTTCAAGCAGTTGAAAAAAATAATAAATAAAAAATAACTGAACAAGCAACGCAAGAATTAACATTGTATAAACTAGTTCGAAATCTAAGGGAAGCACAACAAGCATGAGAAACAAAAAAAAGCATGCAAACAATTTCGCCAGAATTAAGCACGAAAACATAAAATTACCTTGGGTTTCCTGAGGCAATGGGGATTTCGGGGCAGGCTCCATGACTAAAGAAATAAAATCGACCACTCGGAGTCAACGCGCAGATCAGAAGCACATGAACACGAACCCTGCAACCAACCACAAATAAAAAAGCAAAAATAAAAACGAATTAGTCCGAGGAGAATGCAGGAGACAAACAAGAAGACACGCTGCGCGATACAAAAGGAAAGAACAAACAAGATCTACAAGCAGGAAACCCTAAGCTATGAACAGTAACCCCTAATCCGGAACACAACCTCACGAGAGCATTCGCGGGAGAAAATTTGAGGGGCCGGAGAAGGATAGAGCCGCGCGAGATAGGGAGGGGCGCGGAGAAGTAGATCCTACCGGAAGAAAGCAGCGGCTCCGTCGCCGCAACCGCGCAGCAGTTCCTCCCTGCGACGAGAGACGAGGAAAGCGAAGAGAGAGTGGGGAAGGTGGAGTAATGAAGTCCGGACCGTGCGGAACGGCTACGCAACTCACAGTTATGGTGTAAGAGACGCATACGGACGCCACCGGGCCACAATTAAATGGGCCGAACATTATGGACTGGGCCAAAAAACAATTACCATAGTTTTGTAATTACAAATAAAAAAAAAGAATTAAATACCAATTCGTAACAAATCGGGCCCAGAAAAAGCCAGACTGGGCCCTTACCTGGCCTGTCAGACAAATAAGTACAGCCTCAACAAAAAAACAAAGGGCAGCAAAAAAGGAAATACAAGCATACACGATAAGGAAGTACAGAATACATGTAAAACTAAGTACAAAACTTAATTTACAGGAATACAAATAAAAAAAATATATATCATATATGACTCTGCAGCAAATAGAAGTACAGGCTTGAAAAAAAAAGTACAAAAACGATACAAAAGCAAAGTACAAATTCATAATATTAAATTATAAAATAAATACATCAAGAATATCACATGTAGGATAAAAGTGAAGAAGCGGCAAGTAACGAATAAAACTAATAGAAGTACGAGCTTACAACAAAGAAAAGTACAAACTATGAATCTTGAATTCCAATTTACAAAATTACAGAGGAAGTACAAGAGTAGAGGCATAAGTAGTACAGAAGTAAGAGCTACGAACTACACGTTATATATATTGATCTGCAGTAACAAAAATTATAATAGATTTTATGTATGGGGGGGGACCCCCCCAACCCCCCTAACAGGAAGTACAAGAGTAGAGGCACAAGAAGTACGTAAAGTAAGAGCTACAAAGTACATATTATATATATTGATCTGCAGTAACAAAAATTATAATAGATTTTATGTATGGGGGGGGGGACCCCCCCAACCCCCCGGAAGTACATGTGTGCACACGGAAGAAGTACATCAGTAATAAACAGGAAAGTACGACTCTACAGATAAGAGAAGTACAGGAGCACGAACTACGCAGTGCAACCTTGTGAATCTTGATATCCAGAAACAAAATCCAAAACTTGTAAACCGGGAGTACAAACATCGGATTAGAGGAAGTACGGAGGTATATAAAAAACAAGTACAACCTCTGAATCTTGAGATCCAGTAATAATAATAAACATTTACTTGCGTGACAAATGACAAGAAACATGAAGTACTGGAGCAGAAAATAAAAAGAATTATATGCTTGTTCACACGAAATAAAATGAAATTTATTAAGAATAAACTCGGATTACACGATAAAAAAATGAACCTATATAAAACTAATGGAACACATATTGAATAAATTTCGTAAGGAAACATAATCAAACTACTTTAAGGTATTCACCAATCCCTGCCACGTTTCTTCTCGGGACGTTTATACGAGAGAAAAAATCCTCTCTCAAAAACATCCAAACGCCTATAGACCTCGTAGGTCACATATGCATCCCTAGCAGCATATAAAATATGAGCAGGTGGGAGGGGAGGCGCATTAGCCCACATGCTATGCTCCGTAGTACCAAATCCATCCTTCATCTTGATGTAAATTGGATCGATAATGGCTGCAGCAACATCCTTCAGACCTTGAGTCCTCTTGCGCAAGTCCGGGTCTCTCCAAATCATCTGGATGTCCTTCATATTATGGATGTAAAATTGAGAACGAGAAAGAACATTACGATCTTCAGCAGTGCAGAATCCAGCGAATGTGTACCGGTACCCATACAGGAAATTATACAACTTCTCACTCCTTTCATCAGCATGGCAAATGTGATACACCAAAACTTCAGTGCCCACACAAAGTTGGATGACAGCCGCCTTCTTCGGATTGTAGCTGGATCCTCTAACCCTATCATACTCAACATCTATCCCCACAATCTTCCTTGCAGAAGCATCAAGGATAGATTCAATTGTAGTCAGCCATGCCTCGACTCTAGATGCCGTGTTGGTGTACAACACTTTCATCTCGGTTGTGCCATGGCAAGGGAGTGTGTATTCGTGGGAGAAGGGAGTTTTGGCCATTGGGAGACGATGGAAAAGTGAAAGATCTGATCAAGTTTATGGGTTCCCTCAACGAGAACACTTATATAGGCCTGCACTCAAAGCAAATGCTTATCCTTAAGAGCACTTTGCGGAACTGAAAACAAACTAACAGAAAAATCCAAACTTATTCGGAAACTGAAAAACAGAAGTACATATAGAGCGCCCGAGAAGTACGGGCGCGGGATACGAAGAAGAACACTATACAAACAACCAGAAAAATTATCCATCCGCACGGCTAACAATAAAGTCACGCAAAAAAAGCAATAGATAAGATTAACGTTATCTAGAAAGGCATGAAAATCGCTACAGAAAACAAAAAAGAAAAAACTACAGACAACGGAAGTACAACTTTGGTACACTGAAAAGTTCAGTTTGCCACATAGATGATCGGTCGATTTGACGAACAGGTCGAAATCAAAATCGAAACAAACGAACTATACATGAGTATATCTGGAACTAATAACGATATAACACCTATTACAACTCTATCAAAACAAGAATACACGAAAAAACCGATGAACTAATCCACACCCACATGATCCGACGCCGCACGGAACGCAAACCTGCCAACGGGTTCGATCGCGAATTCCATTTTGATTTTTAGTAATTCAATACGTATTCTGGTATGAATTTGACGACTAAAAACAAATCAATTTAACAGACAAACACAACCAAAAGCGAAAATCGACTAGAAATCGATGAACTGCGAACGGCGGAACAGCTATCCACGGGCGACTACCGAATCAGAGATTCTCGCAAAATTGAAACTAGATTAAGCATTTGATTCACTCATATATGCATAATGATGCGAATCGAAATCAAATTAACCGTTAAAAACGACGATCTAGACGCCAATTTCCATTCGCGGAAAAAGTACGCCACGGACATGGCGGCGGATCAAACCGATTCAAAAACTTGTTAAATCTTGCAAAAGTTGTTATGCGTGCGTGCGGATTGGTGTAAAATTGCTAGAAAACATAATTACGACGCTAGAAAACAATAAACAGGGCGATTTCTGGACAGAAACATCGATTCCATGAAGAACAGAGAGAAGTACGAACGCACACTACCAAAAAGTTCCGTGGCAGTACAAGCCCGTGTCCAGGAAAGTACAAGTCGGTGCTCAGAATATTATTCTGCAACTGGTTGCAGAATAGTGCTGGTATATATATATATATATATATATATATATATATATATATATATATATATATATATAGTGCTGACAAAATACAACTCGCAAAAACATCTCGCCTTGGTACAAAGTACCTCGCCAAAATAAATAGATGTCGACAAATAGCGGTCAACATAATGCTCGGGGGCTCATACCCGCAAAAATAGTACACAGTACAATTTATTTTTCCTTGGTATAACCTCGCATTATAAAACAAAATTATCACCAACAAAACGCCCGGGGGCTTGGCGTAGAAAATAAAAATATAATGACTTTACAATACAAATTATATACAAAAAGATACAATCCTTGGAACAGATTGTCTTCAAGGATTTCCTAGTATGTTGTCTATTGTCAATCGCTCATTATTTATAGCGCGAGTGCTATGCTCAGCATAGCTGCCCTTCACGAAGAATTCAGAGTCCATCCGAAGAAGTTCATCGATCATATCTTCGGCAACAGGAGTCACAACATCGTCATATTTACTGAAGTTTTTCCTCCTCTTCGCCATCTTGGCCAAGCACTTTGGAACAACTTGGCTCATATCCAACTTCGGGTAGCAAATTTTGATCATGATCATAGCAAACCTTGCTCCAGCAGCTAATTGGGCCCGCACAAAGCCGTGGATTCGAGGAGCATCCCGAAATTTATCCATTAACGCAGGAAGAGTCTCTGGCATCTTGTTACGAGGAAACATGGTGCCATAGACCAGAGACAGTGTCCTTGTACAGAAGTCAAGATAATCGCGAACCTGGAGCGCGCGATCCTGAAACCTGACAATCTGGCGAGTTCGTTCGGGCGTACCCTAAAAACTCGAACCATGATTTTGGGCAAGCCGAAGAAGTACATTGGACCGAGCCTCGACACGTTCATCTGCAGTAGTAGCATCCAAGAAAGAACCTGTTTTCTGGCAAGAATCAGTGGGTAACAAGGACATACATAAATAAAAGTACGGCAAAGGTAATGAAGCACACCTGCCATATCCAAGCTAGCATCTGTTAGCAGTTGAAGCATAAAATTTTCTCGAGACGTAGCTGCAGCAGCCTCAGCAACGGCGGCATCCTTCTCGATTACAGCATCTTGAGCTTGTTGGAGCGCAACCTTTTCCCTCTCAGAGGATTTCCGAGATTGTTCCATAAGCATAAGTGATTGCTTCTTCAAAGACTGGAGCTGTTCTCGAAGTTCTTTCAAATCTTCTGCCAAATTCTTACTCGCAGAATCTTCAACAAATTTAACAGAGACACGGGTTTCTTCGAAGGAGACGAAGGAAAAAACTCGGAAGGACCAGAAGTTGACGTATAGTTGTCAAAAATTAACTAAAAAAAGAAATTTCGACATCAATCATTGAGAAAAAGATAGATTTCCATTCATTTTCATAATATATACATGTCTATTACAAAAGAAAGGACCTCTAGAGATCTACTGAAGCAGTCATCGCCAATAACACTATGGCGACAGTGCCAAAAGAAGGAGATAAACTAAAAAGAAAAGGCAAAGGGGCATTCAACTAGACCTCCGGCTTTGATGAGCTAGGAGTTGAAGATGGCTTGATCCCGAGATAAGACAGGATTTTCTTCGTTCAACGATCGCCATTTCGTCTGCTCTATCTGTTCCGTGTCGCCTACTTTCGCCCAGTCGATAGTCTGTTGGCTATCAGTGACCAAGGCAACAGGGCTTTCAACAGCGACCTTCATATTTTCCTGGCGCATCTTCAGCCCAAGATCTTCTGGTGGATTAAAACACTTGCAAAGAGCAAGGAAAGTCGCGGGTTCCTCTTTCTTCGGGAAGAAGTAAGGGAAGAGCCGCGATAGCCCTGCTTTAGCTTGGTCAATGCCCTCGCGTGCTTCTGTTCCATGAAACTCAAGGAACGAAACGGCGTCAAGAAGAGGATCGTTGTCGGGATCTTCAAGTTCAAATTCTTGAGAGGTTTTATCTGACAAGATAAAAAATATTGATCAACAAACGAGTGCAGGAAAGAAAGTCCAAAGGATGTGAAGTGGTTCAGATACTCACTGACAAAGCGACGATTTTGCGACCTTAGACGCTTAAGGATCGCTTCCTCGCGAGCAGATTGTGCAGTTATATGCTCGCTTAGCGAAGTCTCTGCATCATGAAGTCTCCTCCTAAGATCTTCGACACCAGCAGCATCGGTCTTGGCCTTGTCAGCTTCTCGTCTAGCTTGAACGGCATCTGATTCGGCCTTCTTACGAGCCTCTTCACTTTGCTCTAGTTTTTGAGCAAGTATATTGGCACGCTCGTTGACCTCCGCCAGTTTTTCTGCTAAGAAAGTTAAAATTAGTTAAAAACATCGACAACAAAGGAGTAAGAAAGCAGGAGCAAAAAGAAGCAACCAGGCATTACCTTCAGTCTTACTGGCATAATCATGGTACCCAATGAATTGAGCACCAATGCGAAAAAGCTCTTTGATCATAGGCTGTTAAAGAAGGAAAAAAGAAAAGAAAATGTCGGTATGGAAAAAATGATGATGGCACACCGAAGTAAACAGAGGAAATATAGACAATGACAAGAAAGTCAAAGAACTTACATCATCCAAGAGAGGGTTAGAGGAGCTACTCAATTGGAGAGTAGGCTCCGGGATTGTTTCAATCCTTGCCCTTTTTGGTGAAGGGACAAGGGGGCTTGAAGGAGGAGTAGAAGCGCCGACGTTTTGTTGAGGAGGCGAGGATTCCTCTCCTTCAACTAGCGTCTCCGAGACAACTAGAGTTTGTGACGTACTCGTTCGAGCAGCCACATCAGAAGCTGGTACTTCTTCCTCATCATCACTGCAATTTAATGTTGGCAGCATAAAAAGCAAGATAGACAAAAATCTTCAAGTACAATAATAAAAAAAAGAGAGGGAGGACTTACGAACTGATGAGGGTCTCAAGATATGGATCATAAGCTGCCTTCTGACGTGAAGGAACAGCTTCTTCGGGTTTGGAGGTGCCGGAATCTTCGACATCATTCCTTTTCCTTTTGTTCTTTGGAGAAATAGCAGGAGGAGGAGATTGGGCTAATGCAGTGGCTTCAGAGGCAGCCTCCTTTTCATAAGATCCCGCAGATTTTCGAGAATCTGCGGGTTCATTCACAAAAGAGGGGGCATCTTGGTGGTCGTCGGAGATAACGGCCCTTTCCTCGACTTCCCCACCTTCAGGAAGGGGAGGAAGCGAGACAAGATTTGGATGGTTCTATATAAAAACAAGGGAATATGTCAATAAAGGAGTTACAAAAATATAGCAAGGCAATAACTAATCAACGGCAAAGTATACCTTGGGAAGCGCATTGGTGGCGCTGTATGGTTTTACACGACAAGAGGAAGGGACAGAATCTTTTTTGCTGAGAGAGGAGATTTTTCGGACAAGCCTTTCTAAATCCTTGACCTCCAAATCCGTCGACAACCGATCTACGTCCTCGTCGCCAGCATCATTCCAGAGAGGGAATTTGCGAGCCTGAAGAGGCTGCACTCTGGTTCTCGGAAAATACGCTGTAATTTGGATACCTGACAATTCTTTGCCGCGAGTATTTTGCAATTCATGGATGCGGGTCATCAAGGCCTCTGTCGAAGTTTTTTCTTCTTCAGTAGCCTCTGCATCCCAAGAACGGCGGCGAAGGATTCTCTCGGCACCATCGAAAGGAGGGATGTTGTCTTCAACACATCCATGGTTCTCCTCCTAAATGTACAACCACTTCTAGCGCCACCCTTGAACTGAGTCAGGGAGTTTGACGTCGAAGTAATTAACTGTGGGGCGAACAGAAATAACAACGCCGCCTATATTATAGGCGACATTGGGAGAGCCATTACGGCGACAAAAGAAAATGCGCTTCCATAATGCCCGGCTAGGGCCGGACGCCAAGGAAGGCCTCACGGAGGGTGATGAAAATGGAGATATGGAGGATTGAGTTGGGCGTAAGGTGGTGAAGTTGAAGACCGTAAACAAAAAGCAATCCACGGAGAAAAGGATGAATGGGGGCGGAAAGACCGCGGATGAGATGATCAACAAAACTTACCTGATACCCCATTGGAGGGGTTGGGTAGCTTTCTTCACTAGGGAAGCACACCGCCTTAGGTTTCTTGCTAATCCCCAACTTCTTCAAGAGATTGATGTCCTGGTTGGTAATTTTGGACCTTTCCCATTCCGCGCTTCCCAGATCTACGGCAGCCATTGATGATTCAGGCGTGTTGTGCTTGATCAACCGACGCGGTGGCATCAACAATGGCGCAGGAATACAACTTGGAGAAGATGAGCTTAAGGAGTTGTGGGGCACAGGAGGAGATTTTGCAGAGGAGAGTAGGAGAACGGCGCGAGCAGAAGTGCTCGAGGAAGAAGAAGGAGATCTTATATAGAGGTGCGGCGAAGCGTTGGACCGTTGGATGGAAAAGAGGTGCGGTAGATGATAACCACGAAGACACAAGGGTAAAAAAGTATTTTAACATTGGAAACTTACGGAACGTGCGCCAGAAAAAGTGGAGAACGTGTGTCCCCCACTTGCACGACATGTCAATTAGATGAGGAATTTGGACCCACAGGGCAGTGAGTGGAGCGGTTTTCGTATGTTTCCAATATAGAAATCGTGGCTATCATCAGCAATGACGTCATGGTGGTAAGAGAAAAACTCGACTAAGAAGCTGAGCGAGAATATCGACAACACAAGATTACTTCGAGAGCCTTTGATCAAATACAAGTTTTTGCTCAAATGCTCGGGGGCTACTTTGGAAAAACAGAAAACTTCGAGTATGACAAGATAAAAATGGCGAGAGCCTATGACCAAATGCAAGCATTTGTTCATAGCCTCGGGGGCTACTCCCATCGGGAGCGCTGGTCGCGCACCCGATAGATATGAAAATATCGAGAAGGATTACAAATATAGCAGCAGAAGATATAAATCTGTGGAGCCTACACCCAAGCACAAGTTCTTGGTTGTAGCCTCGGGGGCTACTCCTATCGGGAACGCTGTTCGCGTGCCCGATGAATTTTGATTACAATAAAAAAAATAGAAGTGAGCATATTCCGAGTTACATAGATAACTCTACATATACTCCCATCGGGAAGACAAAATAAGTCATCAAATATGACTCGATAAAATGTGCTATTCCAACAGCCGAAAAGCACTCGACAATATATTCTCAGAGCGCTAGAAGTCGCGAATAAATCTCTGAATGCCGCAAAACTTTGCGAAGGTAAGACCCCACATCCGTTCTGAGCAGCGTGGCACCGTCTCTGACGGCGGATTGCTACTTTTTTCCGTATCAACAGATACGAAGAAAAATCCTAACGGACGCGTTAGGTACCCGATAAAATATGACTGGGACTCGACGGAATGGTAAGACCTTAAGCGGCACCTGTCGAAGTTTACACCAGTATCCCGAGATCATGTCCAGGGACGTGATCTTGAAGTAGGTTTTTGCGGATTGCCACTAGAGCAGTTAACTAGTACCTGATCCGTCAGATGAACTAGCCCCAACTACCGATATCCCTGTACAACATAATGTTTACATATCAAAAGATTATGTAATGAGTAAAATTGGAGATTTTCCCTGATTCTTCGACTCAAGAAAAATCTCGGGGGCTACTGACATAGGCATCCCCAATGGGCCTGCCGAAGATGGTACCCGGGGTTTACTGAAGGCCCAGGACTCGAAGAATAAGAAGACTCGGAAGCCCATTTAGTGTTAAGGAAATATAGATTGTATTAGGAAAGATAGAGATTTGTAATCTTACGGGTTGAATACGAAACCCTCCCGAACACTGTAACTTGTGTATTACGAAACCCTCGGCTCCACCCTCTATATAAGGGGGAGTCGAGGGACGAAGAAAGGATCGAACCTACTGCAAACAGAACCCTAGTTTTCATAACCGGCGAGTACTTTTCGGCTGAAACCTTCGAGATCTACTTGCCCTCTACTTCTAGCATTGACAAATTAATCCTTTGTTACCTATGGACTAATGTTTTCATTGAGTTTATATGAAGGAATATTCCATAGGTACTACTTGAAGTCCATGTGTTGGATTCAAGTATGGATGCCATGAAAATAAAGATATACCTTGAGTATCGGCATCAAGATCATCGATTTGAAGACATATATGTGATATGATCAAGAAGAAGAAATGAAGATGGAGTTCTTATGTGGAACTCAATATTAGCCATGATCTAGCTTATGTGATAAGCAATGAATGATCAAGATCTTGAGAGCTTGATTCCAAGTGAAGAATTCAAGTTATGGCTCTAAATCGGTGTCATGATAGTCTCATAAGTTGAGCTATGGTTGACTAAGATTTAGAGCATGCAAACAAATGAAGAATTCTTTATACACCTCAAGATAGTATGATAGAGCATGAGAAGGTACAAGGTTGACCAATACAAAGAGTGAAGAATAGATTCAAGTTTGGTCAACACATGAAGCATGAAGAATGTGCCACGTGAAGTCACGTGGTATGGTAAGCCTTGTCAATTATGCTTAATGAACTAACCATCATGTATGTGGCCTTGTGTTGTCTATGTGGGTTAGGTATCTTTCCATGGGCATGTGATACGTCTCAAACGTATCTATAATTTCTTATGTTCCATGCTACTTTTATGACAATACTCACATGCTTTATACATACTTTACATCATTATTATGCATTTTCCGGCACTAACCTATTAACAAGATGCCGAAGTGCCATTTGCTGTTTTCTGCTGTTTTTGATTTCAGAAATCCTACAAAGGAAATATTCTCGGAATTGGACGAAATCAACGCACAGGGTCTTATTTTTCCACGAAGCTTCCAGAATACCGGAGGGGATACGAAGAGGGGCCACGAGGGCCCGGCACCATAGGCCGGCGCGGCCAGAGGGGGGCCTGCACCGCCCTATGGTGTGGGCCCCTCGCGCCGCCTCCTGACCTACCCTTCCGCCTACTTAAAGCCTTCGTCGCGAATACCCCTGTACCGAGAGCCACGATACGGAAAACCTTCTAGAGACGCCGCCGCCGCCAATCCCATCTCGGTGGATTCAGGAGATCGCCTCCGGCACCCTGCCGGAGAGGGGAATCATCACCGGAGGGCTCTACATCATCATGCCCGCCTCCGGATTGATGCGTGAATAGTTCATCCTTGGACTATGGGTCCATAGCAGTAGCTAGATGGTTGTCTTCTCCTCTTGTGCTATCATGTTTAGATCTTGTGAGCTGCCTAACATGATCAAGATCATCTATTTGTAATGCTACATGTTGTGTTTGGTGGGATCCAATGAATATAGAATATTATGTCAAGTTGATTATCAATCTATCATATATGTGTTGTTTATGTTCTTGCATGCTCTCCGTTGCTAGTAGAGGCTCTGGCCAAGTTGATACTTGTAACTCCAAGAGGGGGTATTTATGCTCGATAGTGGGTTCATGCCTCCATTGAATCTGGGACATTGACAGAAAGTTCTAAGGTTGTGATGTGCTGTTGCTACTAGGGATAAAACATCGATGCTTTGTCTAAGGATATTTGTGTTGATTACATTACGCACCATACTTAATGCAATTGTCTGTTGTTTACAACTTAATACTGGAGGGGGTGCGGATGCTAACCCGAAGGTGGATTATTTAGGCATACATGCAAGCTGGATAGCGGTCTATGTACTTTGTCGTAATGCCCTGATTAAATCTCATAGTGATCATCATGATATGTATTGAATCTTTATTTGTCAATTGCCCACCTGTAATTTGTTCACCCAGCACGTTATTTATCTTATTGGAGAGACACCACTAGTGAACTGTGGACCCCGGTCCATTCTTTTACATCTGAATACAATCTACTGCAATCATTGTTCTCTACTGTTGTTTGCAAACAAACATCATCTTCCACACAATACATTTAATCCTTTGTTTTCAGCAAGCCGGTGAGATTGACAACCTCACTGTTACGTTGGGGCAAAGTATCTTGATTGTGTTGCGCAAGTTCCACGTTGGCGCCGGTTTCACTGGTGTTGCCCCGCACTACACTCCTCCACCAACAACCTTCACGTGCTCCTTGACTCCTACTGGTTCGATAACCTTGGTTTCTTTCTGAGGGAAAACTTGATGTTGTGCGCATCACACCTTCCTCTTGGGGTTCCCAACGGACTTGTGCATCACGCGTATCAGCATGCATCAAAAGTGAGATCTCATATAGCCCATGAGAGGATGACGGCAAGTGGTGATCGTCATCAAGGTTGAGTTGGGCAAGTTCAAGATTGAGCATCTCAAGAGGATCATATGCTTGAAGCTTTCCGTCCATTTTGGTGATAATGGACATGTGAAGATGTGCATCAATGGAGCTTTCCCATCATGGTGTATGGGGTAGCATTTGTGAGTCTTCACGAAGCAACAATGATCAAGTGAGGCATTCCGGCTTGAGTGGAGCTTGAAGAGCTATCACCGAGATCAAGCGGGATGTGCAAGGAAAAGGTATGGCCTTGCTAGGTTTTCCTTTTACCGGTCTCAAGGTGGTTGTTGGGAGACCGGGTTATATGATACATAGCCGCACTATCGAGAGGGGCTTTCGGTTGGGTAACTTGATCACATCGTCTTAGGGAGCTCAACCCTTTGCATGCTTTGCATTCCATAAATCTTGTTGCTTCTTGGTGTTTCTCTGTGTGAGGTTCTTGAGCTTGTTGCTAGCTTTACAACAAACCCAAGTTCATCGAAAACGGAATCCATATGCATCTTCTATTGCGGTTTCGAGCTTGGAGGTTTTACCGGTGTCTCTTTTATAGATAGGTCAAATCATTCATCTTGTGGTTTTTACTCCATGGGTGTACAATGATGTTTCTATGCATAAAGTTGTAGGGCTTGTTGTCCTGATTCCAACAAGCCCAAGATCATCGAAATCGGAGTCCGGACGCAAAAGTTATCATGGTTTTTGTAAAACATGTTTTCATGATTGTCCCGGTGCCTCGCCCGGCGTGACCGGCCGTCCCACCGGATGGCCCGGTTTCAACCGGCCCCTGGACTGGTGTCAACTGGGGCATGTCCAGTATGTCAACAGAACAAACCTGGTCGTGGTCCGGTCTCAGGCCCGGTCTGGACCGGCCTGGTCCGGTCATACGCCCGGTCGGACCGGCTCTCACGCCAGGCGTCCCGGTGCCTGGCCCGGTCGACCAGCTCTCACGCCAGGCGTCCCAGTGCCTGTCCTAGTTGACCAGGCTGCTGACCTGGCTGCACGAAAAACTCCCAGATCTGCCCCAAACGGCCATATTTCGTTTGGCTATAAAAGGGGCTTCTTCCCCAATAGTTTTCTAGGGTTCTTGAGCACGTTTTTTACCACCATTGTTGAACCTCTTGAGCTTGCTTCCTCTCCCTTCCCTCCCATGATTCTTGCTCATTCTTGAGGGATCTAAGAGAGGAGATCTAGATCTACAACCTCCACCAATCCATTTGTCCTCTAAGTGAGGGGGACTCTTGGGATCTAGATCTTGGAGTCATTTGTTGATTTCCTCCTTTGTTCTTCCTCTTCAATCTCATCCTAGCATTTGTTGCTTTGGTGGGATTTGAGTGTGAAGGATTTGAACATCTTTAGTGTTCTTGCTTTGCATCATTGCATAGTGTTGAGCTCTCCACCACGATTAGTTCGAGTGAGAGACCGTGAGCTTGTTACTCTTGGAGGGAGACCTCCTAGTTGGCTTGGCGGTTGGTGCTCCGGTGATCTCTTCAAGGAAGATTGTGAAGAGGCCCAGGCTTCTTCTTCGTGGAGCTTGTGAAGTGGTTTTGGAGCTTGCCATCTCTGGAGTGGAGGAAAAGCTAACCATAAGGAAAAGGTCATTATCCTTTGTGGGTTTGGCTCGGAGAAGAAGGTGAGCCTTCGTGGCGTTGGGGAATCCTTGGTGGGACCTCCACCTCTACAAACGTGACGTACCTTCTTGCAAAGGAAGGAAACACGGGAATACATCTTCGATTCGTCTCTGCGTGGCTTGGTTATTTCTATACCCGAGTTTACTTTCCTTGTGATAGACATCGTGCTTGAAGTACATATATCTTGCTATCACTTGTGCGACATATATCTTGTGCCTATCTTGCTTAGCTCTAGTTGTTGTTGTTGCACTTAGGTGATCCTAGCATATTTAGGATTTGTGCTTGTAAAATAAACGTTAGTTTAATTCCGCATTCTTACAAAGCCAAATCCGTAAGAGTTTTTAAAACATCTATTCACCCCCCCCTCTAGGCGATATCTCGTCCTTTCAACAGTGCTTGCAGAAAGTAAACAGAACATGATTGCAGTAGATGAAGATGAATTTATCAGTGTAACGAAAAAGACCGGAGTCCATAGTTCACTAGAGGTGTCTCTCCATAAAGATAAATAACATGTTGGGTGAACAAATTACAGCTGGGCAATTGACAGAATGTCGACCATACATGACAAGATGATTACTATGAGATTTGTTTGGGATTACAACATAATACATAAACCGTAATCCAATCGCGTCTATGACTAATAATCCACCTTCCGGTTATCGTCCGAACCCCTTCCAGTATTAAGTTGCAAGCAACAGATTATCGCATTAAGCAATGTGTGTAAAGTAAACAATAAGATTAACCTTAGATAAAACATTGTTGTTTTCTCCCTAGTAGCAACAACACATCTACAATCTTAGAAATTATTGTCACTCTTCCATAAAACTAGAGACATGAACCTACTTTCGAGCATAAATACCTTCTATTGGAGTCACATGATGGGGTTCGTTGCATAGAAAACAAAAATTTTCCTACCGCAAAGCGAATAAAACCAACAGATCTAATCTATGGAACACCCAAGATCCAATCTACTAGATCTAAGCAACGAGAAGGATATGAGACTAACCATCGAAGATTCCAAAGCCTACGAGATTAATCTCGTTGTTGGTGTAGACGATCGTCCCCGGTGCTGCAATCCGGCAGCACTTCCGTACTCGGTCGCACGTACGGTGTCGATGAAGCTCCTTCCTCTCCCGTTCCAGCGGGCAGCGGAGGTGTGGTAGATCTCCTCCAATGTCCAGCAGCACGACGGCGTGGTGGTGGTGGTGGAGGAAGAAAACTGCAGGGCTTCGCCTAAGCCCGGACAGCGTATGGTGGAGGGAGAGGCGGCCAGAGGAGGAGGCAATGGTGTGGGGGCTTGGCCGGCCACCCCCTCCCCTCTTTATATAGGTGGGGGTCGGCCTAGGGTTTCCCCTAGGGCCCACCAACCCTCTTTGGCCGGCCACATGGGGGGCAAACTCCTCCCCCAAGTTTTCCCCCTTATCTCCTAATTTAAACCATTTATTTTAGGAGATAGATCTTATCTCTAGATTTAAACCATTTAAACTAGAGATAGATCTTATCTCTAAGGGGGCCGGCCTAGGCCCACATGTCATGGTGGGTAGGACCCACTATGCCATGTGGCGCCTATGTGGCCTCTCCCGGGGTGGTGGGCCCACTGGTGGCCCTCTAGAACCTTCTAGAAGCTCCGGTCAAAACACCGGACTTTTTCCCGAATCCCGGAAATTGACTTCCCATATATGAATCTTATTCTCCGGACAATTCCGGACCTCCTCGTGATGTCCTGGATCCCATCCGAGACTCCGAACAAAAACTTCGGACTCCAACTCATATTCCGAATCTACTTATGCGACATCGAACCTTAAGCGCGTCACCCTACGGTTCGCGAACTATGCAGACATGGTCGAGACTCCTCTCCGAGCAATAACCAATAGCGGGATCCGGAGATCCATAATGGCTCCCACATATTCAACGATGACTTAGTGATCGATTGAACCATTTACATACGATGCCAATTCCCTTTGTCTCGCGATATTTTACTTGTCCGAGGTTTGATCATCGGTATCTCCATACCTTGTTCAACCTCGTTACCGACAAGTACTCTTTACTCGTACCGTGGTATGTGATCTCTCATGAACTATTCATATACTTGCAAGCTAATTAGATGACATTCCACCGAGAGGGCCCAGAGTATATCTATCCGTCATCGGGATGGACAAATCCCATCGTTGATCCATATGCCTCAACTCACACTTTCCAAATACTTAATCCCACCTTTATTGTCACCCATTTACGCAATGACGTTTGATGTAATCAAAGTACCCTTTCGATGTAAGTGATTTACATGATCTCATGGTCGAAGGATTAAGACAACTATGTATTGAAAGCTTATAGCAAATGAACTTAATGACTTGATCTTATGCTACGCTCATTTGGGTGTGTGTCCATTATATCATTCAACTAATGACATAACCTTGTTATTAATAACATCCAATGTTCATGATCACGAAACCATGATCATCTATTAATCAACAAG
The DNA here is from genome assembly GCF_022539505.1 of Lolium rigidum. Taxonomy (NCBI): domain Eukaryota; kingdom Viridiplantae; phylum Streptophyta; class Magnoliopsida; order Poales; family Poaceae; genus Lolium; species Lolium rigidum. The sequence goes on from NC_061510.1 coordinate 131,272,842, forward strand.
CTAGTTATACAAGAGGCTTACTAGGGACTCCTTGTTGTTTACATAACACACATGTATCAATGTTTCAGTTAATACAATTATAGCATGGTATATAAACATTTATCATAAACACAAAGATATTATAATAACCACTTTATTATTGCCTCTTGGGCATATCTCCAATGAGTCTCCCAGCTTGCACTAGAGTCAATAATCTAGATTACATTGTAAGGTACCTAACACCCATGGCATTCCGGTGTTGGTCATGCTTTGCCCTTGGGAGAGCTTTAGTCAACGGATCCGCAACATTCGGATCCGTGTGTACTTTGCAAATCTCTACTTCACCATCTTCGATGTACTCGCGAATCGAATGAAAACGCAGCTTGATATGCTTCAGCTTCTTGTGTGACCTTGGTTCCTTTGCATTGGCGATGGCACCCGTGTTGTCACAATAAATGACTAGCGGGTCCAATGCACTAGGAACCACACCAAGCTCAACAATGAACCTCTTCATCCATACCGCTTCCGATGAAGCCTCCGCTATATATTCAGATTCAGTTGAAGATTTCGCCACCGTGCACTCGCTTGGAACCGCTCCAGCTTATCGCCGCACCATTCAATATAAACACGTACCCGCATTGAGACTTAGAGTCATCGGGGTCGGTGTTCCAACTTGCATCGGTGTAACTGGTTACAACGAGCTCTTGGTCACCGCCATAACAAAGAAACATATCCTTAGTCCTTTTCAAGTACTTCGGGATATTCTTGACCGCTGTCCAAGTGTTCCATCCCTGGATCACTTTGATATCTCGCTGGTCAAACTAACGAGCATGTGCGATATCCGGTCTAGTACACGAGCATGGCGTACATGATAGAGCCTACCGCCGAAGCATAGGGGATCTTGCTCATCCTTTCTCTTTCATCTGCCGTAGCCGGACCTTGAGTCTTACTCAAGACCTTACACAGCAACATAGGCAAGAACCCTTTCTTGCTTTCATCCATTCTAAACTTCTTGAGAATCTTGTCCGGATATGTACTTTGTGAAAGGCCTATTAGGCGTCTTGATCTATCTCTATAAATCTTGATGCCTAAAATGTATGTCTGCTTCACCAAGGTCTTTCATTGAAAAAGACTTATTCAAATAACCTTTAATGCTGCTTAAAAGTTCTATATCATTCCCAATCAATAATATGTCATCTACATATAATATCGGGAACGCTACGAGCTCCCACTCACTTTCTTGTAAATACGAGGCCTCACCATGAGTCCGTATAAAACCAAAGTCTTTGATCACTCTATCAAAGCGTAGGTTCCAACTCCGGGATGCTTGCTTCAGTCCATAAATGGAACGTTGAAGTTTGCATACCTTGTCGACATTTTTAGGATCAACAAAACCTTTGGGTTGTACCATATACAACTCTTCCTCAATGTCTCCATTAAGGAACGCCGTTTTGACATCCATCTGCCAAATCTCATAATCGAAAAATGCAGCTATTGCTAACAAAATCCTCACGAGACTTTAGCTTCGCTACGAGTGAGAAAGTCTCATCGTAGTCAACTCCTTGAATTTGTCGGAAACCCTTTGCGACAAGTCGAGCTTTATAGACGATAATATTACCATCGAGCATCTGTTTTTCTCTTGAAGATCCATTTATTCTCTACAGACCTTGCGGCTATCGGGTAAGTCTACCAAAGTCCATACTTTGTTATCATACATGGATCCCATTTCAGATTTCATGGCTTCTTGCCATTTGTTGGAATCTGGGCTCATCATTGATTCTTCATACGTCGCAGGGTCTTCATCATTGTTGTCCACAATCATGACATTCAGACAGGGATCATACCAACCAGGAGTGGTACGTTCCCTCGCCGATCTGCGAGGTCCAGTAGCTTCCTCGTTCGAAGTTTCATGATCATCATCGTTTGCTTCCTCTCCTATCGGTGTAGGCTGCACAGGAACTTCTTCCGGCACTGCGCTACTCTGATATATGAGAGAAGGTTCATCAACCTCATCGAGTTCTACTTTTCTTCCAGTCACTTCTTTAGTGAGAAACTCCTTCTCAAGAAAGGATCCGTTCTTGGCAACAAAGATTTTGCCTTCGGATCTGTGATAGAAAGTATACCCAATTGTTTCTTTAGGGTATCCTATGAAGACGCATTTCTCCGCTTTGGGTTCTAGCTTAGGTTTCTTCCCAAACCATAATTCATACGGTGTCGTTTCAACGGATTTAGATGGTGCCCTATTTAAAGTGAATGCGGCTGTCTCTAAAGCATAACCCCAAAACGATAGTGGCAAATCGGTAAGAGACATCATAGAACGAACCATATCTAAAAGAGTTCGATTACGACGTTCGGACACACCATTGCGCTGTGGTGTTCCCGGCGGTGTCAACTGTGAAAGTATTCCGCATTTCTTTAAATGCATGCCAAACTCATAACTCAGATATTCGCCTCCGCGATCAGAACGCAGAAACTTAATCTTCTTGTTACGCTGATTTTCTACTTCACTTTGGAATTCCTTGAACTTCTCAAAAGTCTCGGACTTGTGTTTCATAAAGTAAATATACCCATATCTACTCGGATCATCCGTGAAGGTTAGAACATAACGATAACCACCGCGCGATGCTACACTCATTGGTCCGCACACATCGGTATGTATGATTTCCAATAAGTCCGTAGCTCGCTCCATTGTGCCGAGAAAATGGAGTCTTAGTCATTTTTCCCATTAGACATGCTTCGCATCTGTCAAGTGACTCAAAGTCAAGTGACTCAAGAAGTCCATCGGAATGGAGTTTCTTCATGCGCTTCACTCCAATATGACCAAGACGACGAGTACCACATACAAGTAGAATTATCATTCAATTTAATTCGCTTAGCATCAATGTTATGAACATGTGTATCACTACTATCGAGATTTAACAAGAATAAACCATTCATCTCGGGTGCATGGCCATAAAAGACATTACTCATATAAATCGAACAACCATTATTCTCGGACTTAAACGAATAACCGTCTTGCATTAAACAAGATCCGGATATAATGTTCATGCTCAACGCAGTACCAAATAACAATTATTAAGGTTTAAAACTAATCCCGAAGGTAGATGTGGGGGAGCATGCCGACGGCGATCACATCGACCTTGGATCCATTTCCAACGCGCATCGTCACCTCGTCCCTTGCCAGGCTTCGTTTATTCCGCAGTTCCTGTTTCGAGTTACAAATGTGAGCAACCGAACCAGTATCAAATACCCAGGCACTACTACGAGAACCGAGTAAGATAGACATCTATAACATGTATATCAAATATACCTTTCTTCTTGGCGTGGCCGCTCTTCGGATCGGCCAAGTATTTGGTGCGGTTCCGCTTCCGGTGCCCCTTCCCCGGCGGTAGTAGCACACGGTCTCGGGCTTAGGACCAGCCTTAGGCTTCTCGGGAGGCGCCGCAACTTTCTTGCCGCCCTTCTTGAAGTTGCCCTTGTTAGGCTTGCCCCGCTTCTTGAAGCTCGGTGGTCTTGTTGACCATCAACACTTGGTTCTCCTTCTTTATTTCTACTTCGGCGGACTTCGAGCATGGAGAAGAGTTCGGGTAACTCTTTGTTCATGTTCCGCATGTTGTAGTTCATCACGAAGTTCTTGTAACTTGGTGGCGGTGATTGGAGGACACGATGAATACCCAGCTTGTTAGGGATCACAATCCCCAAGTCACTGAGCTTCTTCGCATGTCCGGACATGGCGAACATGTGCTCACTAACGGAGCTGCCCTCTTCCATCATGCAGTTAAAGAACTGTTTCGAGGCCTCATAGCTCTCCACGGCTGCATGAGTCTCAAAGATAAGTTTGAGCTCACGCATCATCTCACATGGGTCGTGGTGCTCAAAACGCTTTTGGAGCTACGCCTCTAAAGTGCACAAGATGGCACACTGAATTTCGGAGTACCGAGTTACCCGAGTCTCATAAACATTCTTTATGTCCTCGGACACTGCAGGAGGTGGTGGGGGACCTAGCGGTGCTTCGAGCACATATTTCATGCTCACGCCAGTGAGGAAAATCCTCACATGACGGGACCAGTCAGTGAAGTTGCTACCATTGCCCTTAAGCTTTTCTTTCTCTAGGAACTGTCTAAAATTGATGGAGGGGGGCGCCATGATCTACAACATATTTGCAAAGAGTTTAGACTAAGTTTATGATAAAATGAGTTCAGTTTTAATTCTTAAATTAACTAGGTGAACTCCCACTCAAAACAACATCCCTCGCATTGTCTTAGTGATTACACGAACCAAATCCACTACACCAAGTCCGATCTTCACGAGAAAAGATGTAGTTTCAAAGGCGAACACTCAAAGTGTTCATCATATCATTCATATGACTCATGCTCTACCTTTCGGTATCCCGTGTTCCGAGACCATGTCTGTACATGCTAGGCTCGTCAAGGCAACCTTAGTATCCGCGTGAGCAAATCCGGCTTGCACCCGTTGTATGCACATGTAGAGTCTATCACACCCGATCATCACGAGATGCTTCGAAACGACAAGTCTTAGCAACGGTGCATACTAAGGATGAACACTTTATTATCTTGATATTTAGTGAGAGGGATCATCTTATAATGCTACCGTCGCGATCTAAGCAAAATAAGATGCATAAAAGGATTAACATCACATGCAATTCATAATGTGTGATATGATATGGCCTTTCTTCTTGTGCTTTTGATCTCCATCTCCAAAGCACGGACATGATCTCCATCATCACCAGCATGGCGTCAAGGTCAGTGGCGCCGCTTCATGGTTGTCCATCACTTATAGCTACTATAACAACTACTTGGAATAAAGCTATTACATGATGAATAAACACGCAGTGTCTTTAACAAAAATTAAAGACAACCATTAGGCTCTCGCTGGTTGCCATAATACATCAATGAACATCTCATACATCGAATATAATCATCATCACATTATGGCCATATCACATCACCAAACCCTGCAAAAACAAGTTAGACGCCTCTAATTTGGTTCGCATCTTTTACGTGGTTTAGGGTTTTCGAGTAAGATCCAATCTACCTACGAACATGAACCACAACGGTGATACTAGTGTTGACAATAGAAGTGCAAATTACAATCTTCACTATGGTGGGAGAGACAGACACCCGCAAAGCCACTTATGCAATACAAGTTGCATGTCAAGCGTGGAGCAAGTCTCATGAGACGCGGTCATGTAAAGTTAGCCCGGGCCGCTTCATCCCACCATCCCGCAAGAAGCAAAGTACACAAACTAAAGCAACAAAAGCATCACCGCCCACAAACCATTGTGTTCTACTCGTGCAACGAGATCTATGCATAGACGTGGCTCTGATACCACTGATGGGGTTCGTTGCATAGAAAACAAAAATTTTCCTACCGCAAAGCGAATAAAACCAACAGATCTAATCTATGGAACACCCAAGATCCAATCTACTAGATCTAAGCAACGAGAAGGATATGAGACTAACCCTCGAAGATTCCAAAGCCTACGAGATTAATCTCGTTGTTGGTGTAGACGATCGTCCCCGGTGCTGCAATCCGGCAGCACTTCCGTACTCGGTCGCACGTACGGTGTCGATGAAGCTCCTTCCTCTCCCGTTCCGGCGGGCAGCGGAGGTGTGGTAGATCTCCTCCAATGTCCGGCGAGCACGACGGCGTGGTGGTGGTGGTGGAGGAAGAAAACTGCAGGGCTTCGCCTAAGCCCGGACAGCGTATGGTGGAGGGAGGCGGCCAGAGGAGGAGGCAATGGTGTGGGGGCTTGGCCGGCCACCCCCTCCCCTCTTTATATAGGTGGGGGGTCGGCCTAGGGTTTCGCCTAGGGCCCACCAACCCTCTTTGGCCGGCCACATGGGGGGCAAACTCCTCCCCCAAGTTTTCCCCCTTATCTCCTAATTTAAACCATTTATTTTAGGAGATAGATCTTATCTCTAGATTTAAACCATTTAAACTAGAGATAGATCTTATCTCTAAGGGGCCGGCCTAGGCCCACATGTCATGGTGGGTAGGACCCACTATGCCATGTGGCGCCTATGTGGCCTCTCCCGGGGTGGTGGGCCCACTGGTGGCCCTCTAGAACCTTCTAGAAGCTCCGGTCAAAACACCGGACTTTTCCCGAATCCCGGAAATTGACTTCCCATATATGAATCTTATTCTCCGGACAATTCCGGGCCTCCTCGTGATGTCCTGGATCCCATCCGAGACTCCGAACAAAAACTTCGGACTCCAACTCATATTCCGAATCTACTTATGCGACATCGAACCTTAAGCGCGTCACCCTACGGTTCGCGAACTATGCAGACATGGTCGAGACTCCTCTCCGAGCAATAACCAATAGCGGGATCCGGAGATCCATAATGGCTCCCACATATTCAACGATGACTTAGTGATCGATTGAACCATTTACATACGATGCCAATTCCCTTTGTCTCGCGATATTTTACTTGTCCGAGGTTTGATCATCGGTATCTCCATACCTTGTTCAACCTCGTTACCGACAAGTACTCTTTACTCGTACCGTGGTATGTGATCTCTCATGAACTATTCATATGCTTGCAAGCTAATTAGATGACATTCCACCGAGAGGGCCCAGAGTATATCTATCCGTCATCAGGATGGACAAATCCCACTGTTGATCCATATGCCTCAACTCACACTTTCCAAATACTTAATCCCACCTTTATTGTCACCCATTTACGCAATGACGTTTGATGTAATCAAAGTACCCTTTCGGTGTAAGTGATTTACATGATCTCATGGTCGAAGGATTAAGACAACTATGTATTGAAAGCTTATAGCAAATGAACTTAATGACTTGATCTTATGCTACGCTCATTTGGGTGTGTGTCCATTATATCATTCAACTAATGACATAACCTTGTTATTAATAACATCCAATGTTCATGATCACGAAACCATGATCATCTATTAATCAACAAGCTAGTTATACAAGAGGCTTACTAGGGACTCCTTGTTGTTTACATAACACACATGTATCAATGTTTCAGTTAATACAATTATAGCATGGTATATAAACATTTATCATAAACACAAAGATATTATAATAACCACTTTATTATTGCCTCTTGGGCATATCTCCAACATCACAAGCATCTACTTGGCCAGAGTATCTACTAGCAACGGAGAGCATGCAAGATCACAAATAACATATGACATGAATATGTTTTGCAACGTATCAGCTACCCTTGCCATGGCCTGGATTTATTAGTGCGCCGGAGCCAAACCAACGAACACGCAGAGCAACCCTTGTCATTCTAGCATTAAACACGTGATCGCCAATGTTGTGATCTAATATTTGCATAAGAAGAATAAAATTAAAAGAAGGAATGTCTAAAGTGAAAAAGGTCAAAAGCCAATAGATCACGCTAGAAAAGAGTACTAGCACCGTCCCTAGCCGTGAATAGAGCGAGGCTTTGGAACACCTGCTGGACCTCCAGGTTTTGTAGGGTCGGCAACCCTTGCCATTGCCTGGATTGATCAGTGCGCCGAAGCCAAACCAACGAACACGCCGAAGCCAAACCAACGAACACGCAGAGCAACCCTTGTCATTCTAGCATTAAACACGTGATCGCCAATGTTGTGATCTAATATTTGCATAAGAAAAATAAAATTAAAAAAAGGAATGGTCTAAAGTGAAAAAAAAGTTCAAAAACCAATATGTGGCTGCTGGGATTCGAGCCCAGGTCTCCACGGCCACAACGTGGAATTCTCACCACTAAACTACAGCCACTTTGTTGTTTGTTTGTACACTGAGCTGCTATTTGTACACTACTTGTGCATGTTAGGTCTGCTACAAAGTGCAAACCCAAGCCGTTATACCTTTCGAGCATGGAAAAGCCCTCAACAGCCTCATGGGTTGATGGGCATTGACACTTTGGCAGGGTGCATTTCATTACAAATAGAGAAGAACCATTCCACTGGACAAAGAGGTCGGAAAGCATCCATCTTCAACGGCAACTAAAATGTGTATATACTGGCATTTCACTAATATTTTTTCTCTCAATTGTTTTTACAGGATGGTCGTACAAGGAATTCACTATAAATAGACTCTGAACACCTACAGCATGCATTGCCATCATATTGTTCCGGACAGCCAGAAAGTCTAATCACTCCATTTCAGAGTTGGCGGAGACATTATGGGGGACTTGGACGCACAAACGTCAAACCACAAGAACTGTCTACTCCGCTTATGACATAGCTTCGTTGCAGGATAGAATCACATAATCTTATAGCCCCGTCGAAGAAAAAAATGGATGCTTACGAGACATGCTAGCCGCAGCAGCCAATCTCTCCATCCTCCACATCGACATCCATGGAGGGTGATATGCTGTCCTCCATTTCATGCTCGACCTCTTCTTCAAGATCTTTCTTCATGAAAAGGCCAAGCCTCTCGAGTGGGCTGCCCAGGCCAGGCGGAAGCTCCATCCCATCGACAAAATCCACAATCAGTTTGCCAGGAGGGTTCAGTTCCCACTTTTTGCTCATATTTTCAAGGTCCTTTAGTAAATCGCTGTTGTCAATATCAACCGTCTTCTTCATCTACACAAAAGGAGGTGAGGTTGAATAGCCACTGAGTAACATGAAGCTTAGAAACATGCTGGTCAGAAGATGACAAGCATCCAGTACCATGTGTAGTGCCAGGCGTGCTGCCTTTCTTTCCCGCTCCCTCTTCATCCTCATTTCTTCATCGAACTTGAACTGTGCAGCGGCTTCAGCAGCCTTGACCTGGGCCTCAATCCTTTCTTTCTCTGTGGCGAAGAATAAAAAAATTGGATGAGGACACCGTGGAAGGTCAGCAATCACAGCAATGACATAACCCAATATCCTAAGCCATTCAGACCTAGAGTTTTCGTCTCAATTTTCAAGGAATTCATGCTGCCCAGAATCAAAACATAATGCCCCCCCTAGTACTCACAATCACGTAAAAATTACTCTTTTAGTGAATGCTACAGTATGCGCAAGGGAAAATTCACAGAGCCAACTCATCCATCTCCTTAACACATCAACATACAACAGGGACTTTTCCAATAACTATGTCCTCAGTTGTCAAGTTTAATGAACGAACCAGAAGACAGTTATGTCCTTTTATAGATAGAAGCTACGAACTGACTGCCCAATTGACCGAGACATAACTGTCTATAGCTAATAGATATCTAACACTGATGCGCAACTATCTTTCATTTACTTACCAGTTTGTCTTTTCCATCTTGTTATCGATATCAGATAAAGATCAAACCAAGGACAACACTAGTCCCTGATACTCAGTAATTTCTTTGCAACAGTAATGTTGTTTGTTCAACAATTGTTGTGTTGAATACTTGCAATAATATGTCTGATATCATGGTAATGATACAATGTTGCAATGATGGGCACTCTGCTAGTAATGAAAACATATGGCAAAATAGGGTATAGGTAACTACAAACAAAGTTAAACCATTCCACAAGGATGTTTTCGAGCGAAAGCAAAACTACTTTCAGAACAAAAATGGTGGCCAACATCCCATTTAGAAGCAGAAAAGGTTTATGGCATATAGCTCATTTCCATAACATGTGAAGGACAATTCCTAGCCAGTTCCGAATGGTAACAAATCAATCCAAATTAGCTCGAATATTAGGTTGAAATGTACCATGCCAGTATGCAGTACTATATTCTGAAGAGTTGTTTCTTGAGACTTCTCAGGCCCATTTTTAACATCAAAAATTATCAAAGCTTGCAAATTCAAATAAGTGCATCTTATTTTGGGTACGAGAGAGCTCAGTACACATATATGATACTTACCTATCACAGTACTGGCAGACAACATAACATATCCAAGTTCCAAGCCTAAACATAATAGTCCATTAGAAGCTCAGGGCTAGTTATTACCTTCTTGCTGCCTTTTTTCCAGCCTTTCCTTTTCCATCTGTAATTTTGCAGGGTCTATTTGCTGTCCCTAGGAGATCAAAACAGCATGTCACCTACAGCTGCATGAGTGCAGAGGAAGACCTCCAGACTACAAGCAAGTAGCATAATTGCAATGTACACAGTTTAGCATGTATGTTAGAAACATTACATGGTCCAGAAGTGCCTTTTGCTGTGCCTTCACGATTGTTCCAGCAAAACGACTCTTTAGCATTGCTGCACGGAGGGCTTTGGTTGGTGACAAAGGTTCATCATGTAAATAACTTCCATCTCCTAAAATTCACATCAGAAAAGCAGTAAATTAGCAAACACCTATATGGCAATAAGACTCTCCTAAGTTCCTAACTGTTACTTATCAACACAAGGAATTGAACAATAACCAGATGCAACAAACATGAAATAAAAAGAGAAAAGGCCAAAAGAACCTAGTCCATATGAAGCAAGAGGCGAAGTAGAAGTGTCTCTGCAAGACCGAGATCCATTTCCTAAGATAGCAAATAAGTGCATTAGTAAGCTTGGATAAGCTTAAACAAAATTATGTCAACTTCATCCGCATACCATTTGACTGAGAGCTGTCCTTACTCGGCCGCACCTTTGATATTTTAGCACTCTCCTGAAGACAGAATACAAGGTTTAGGAGGGCAACTCGGAATTTGCTTCATTAGTGATGTGCTATAACACTAAGATAGAAATACATCGAATATAAACAAGGGAACTCATTGCAAAAACCTTGGTGCAAGGGATGGAAATATTTAAAGAGCTGTTTCTGCTACCAGTTGCTTGAAAAGGTGCATCTGAATGAAAAATATAGGAAAGAAAATGTCAATAATCATGACAGAGGAGTGTTGTCCAGAAAAGTTTGTGGCACATAATGAAAGAAGTCACACCAATATCACCTTTGGACAAGGTCTGCCCTGAGCCCCGCACAGAAAACTTAATTTTTACCTGCGCACAGACCATATAGCAGTAAATTAAAACTATATTGCTGTTAAAAGGACAAAGTTAACATATCATTAAGTGAACCAAAGGTCTTAAGTGGTCTTACTTTGGAAGATATTGCATCTGTCAATGTCTTCTTTGCCATTGAATTCGAGCATGAGACCAGCCCTCTAGAAATCACTGGCTTTGAATTTACAGGAGCACGACCCTTAATTACCTTCATCTGCAGCTGCCCTAGCACCAGATTTCTGTCGCTCCATTTTCTTTCATACAGTTTCCATTCTGAATCGAACATTATATTTAGCTGTTCAGCTACTGAGTGAACCTGATTTCCGGGAGGATTATACTTCATTGCGTTCGAAAAAGTTAACCTCACATCTGCTGCAAAATCATCAGTGCTAAAGTAACACTTGTTTGTGAGTTTCTTCTTAACAGTGCCCAAGTCCATAGGATTACGGATAACATCAAAGTAATCAGGAATCCCAAATAGGACTGGGTCAACCGGTTGATGAAAGAGCCAACCACCTGGGTGAGCCATGAGCTTCCCCAGAATATTTCTACACGCCCTTGTCTTAATAACATTCATGCTTTCAGCCTTGTTGCTAGAGGATGGCCGGTGCTCACATGAAGAAATTGACACCATCCCAGATTTTTTAGACAGTCTACTTTCCTCAACCTCTGAATCTGTACCCGAATCTTCGGATCCGCTGCTGATGCAAACTGACCTCCTCCTCTTACAAGCTTGTGTGGTCATTGTGTCTGGTTAGAATTCTTACTATCTGGACTTCACAAAGGACCAATAAGTTCAGGACTGGTGATGCACTCTCCGATAGGCACACATGACACAGCACATTTTCTCAGTCAGGGCTGGAAACATAATATTCAGTCAGGAGCAAGCTGCTTAACATGCCTGGATAAAATTGCATGCAGGCCAGTAAAAACAAACAGACTAGCAACAACGGGAACTGATCATGCACTATCCATTTTAACAAGAGTTGCTTATTATTTATCTAGTTGAACAAAACTTATGGCAGTATCGATCAAATTAAAATCTATCTATGAAATAACAACACTAGCTGCTCATACAGACAATCAGTGGTCAGTAGATCCCTTATATTTGGAAAGAGGAAAGTAAGAAGTCTGAATGGGGAAGACAACATGAGTGCAGGAAAGACAGAGTTAATGCCTCCCTAATCTGCCCCAGCTAGACACATAACGTACTACAAGAAAACCAATCCTAGTAAATACAGTAACTGTACTATGGAAGTAAGAATTATTGAATTGGATACACCAACTAGTTCACTCAAAAGTATAAACTGATGGAGAAAGGCGGGAAATATATTTCAACACTGCCCCTCGAGTCTAGGCTCTATCACGCCTTAGATGTGGGATCGATGAAGCCTGCAACTCTTTTTATTAAATAGTGTGCTGGGCGGGTTTTGGACTTGAGACCTCTTGCCTCTGATACCACATTGAACTGGATACACAGACAAGTTCAGCCAAAAGTCCAAAATGATGGAGAAGGGCGGGGGATATATTTCAATATGAATTATTGAGGTGTATCCTATGCTTTTTTTTAAGATATACCTCATGTATTCTTGCATACTTCATTCAAAAAGTTAGCTCATATTTTCAAGCTAAGGTTATGAGCAGATAAGCATCAAATATTTTACGGGCAACAATATTCATATTATTTTGCAAACAAAGGCAACTCAACATTCCATCCCGACAAATTTCCTTTTTAGCCATTTGTTCCTAAGGGGCAAGTATAAGTATTTACCACATGTGGACAGGGATTGCACAAGGCAATGCGAATATAACCAGAAGTTGATAAGAAATGCCTGTCCAAAGTACTCTTATTCTGTTATTGACAAAACACAACATTTTTTTTCTGAAACCAACAAAACATATGCTACTGATTCAATGTTTCAAATTTGATGGCACAAAAACATCCCTTTAGTACCACCAAACAACAAATTTTGAACTCGCCTTGCTTGCATCAATATTTAATTCTGAAGTCCATCAAATCAAACTTTACTAATGCTTACAGCAACAGTCAACAATTATAAACAATTTAAACTCCAGCAACAGAAAAAATAAACAAGGAAAAGGACAAATACATATCTTTGGAATGCTTCAAATTAAGTTGTAAGCAAACTACTTTTCAGCGCAAATTTTAGCCCTATTTGAAACAGCATGAGTAGAGGCTTGATAGAGTAAGTACCAAATTGCAATAATAATAAACTAAAGTATGTCTGGTTGAAAAAATTGTACAACAATGAGCTTTGCAAATGATGGACAGATATAGCAAGATAGCTAGCACAGATGCCATGTGCGATGGCCTCATACTTAACCAAGCTTGTTAGTATCAGTACATTGGGTACGTTGTTTTCTGTCAGCAGTATACGTGTTTAGATCGCGAGGTTTTGTTTTGAGCATAGTTCCCTTGAGTAGAATAATAAACTTAGGAAAGCGATATGGCGCAACGCTAGAAAGCTTAGGGAAGCGATACAGCAAGACATGGCGCTAACTTGCAGGTGTGTGACGGCCAGCCTGCTAAGCCAACACGAGTGCACATACACACCAAGTCACGTTGTGAACCAATGAATCATGCAGAGCGTCCACGCAGCTGACAAGCAGTGCACATCTCATCACGCAAGGGAGCGCTTGCGTGAAAGTTCCCATATTGAAATATCACTATGTTCCACAATATATGCCGTTTTAGCATACTACTAAGGTAGTAACACATTATATTCAATCCAATAAAGTAATGCAAGGGTAGACGCCCAATTGTACACCAAGACATGCCAACATACAAAAGACACAATTCCTCAGCACAAAGCTACAAGATCCAATTTTGCGAGGATAGACGCCCGATTATCCAATCATAATCGAGGGAGCTACCCGAGATGTGCCAACAAGCCAATTAGCATGCCTTAAGGAACCGGTTGGTTCGAAACCCTAGATTCATAAATGAGACCCTAAGCGCAGAGTGGCGGAGATAGAAGAACCAACCTGTGTGTCCCGACCGCCGGCGCGGAGAGCACGCCAAGTTTCCTCCGAATCCTTCGCACTGGAGGGGAGAGGCCGCTAAGGACAGCTTGATTTGAAGGGTGCCAAATCAGGCCGCCGCCCCGCGCAACCTCACCCCGCCGTGGCCCAGCACGCTCGGGTACCCCGCAGGTCGCCGTTCCCTGCAGGAGATGGAGAAAGTGGGGTTAGAGAGGACGGAGGAGGTTCCCTGCGCCGGCGAGACGGAGAGGCGAGCGAAGAGGCTCCCTGCTCCCACTGAGACAGAGAGAGGAGAGGAGTAGGTACCTACCCGAGCCTCCGTCGCCGACCGAGGTCGATCCGCCACCCCGCCGCCGCGCCGCCCGCTGTCCCCGATTTGTCGCCGCCGACTGTTGTCCCCGATTTGCCGCCGGGGAGAGAGGGGAGAGACGCGGGGCGGCGGAGGCAGAGCTAGGGTTAGAAGTTTTTTTTTTCTTTCGGGGGAGCTGAGCGAGCAGCATTGCAAGTTTGCAAAGGAAAAAACCTTTCGCGGGTCAGAGTGTGAGACTGGCGAAGCGAGCCCAAACTTGGAAAGTGGTTTTGACTCCTGACCTCTATGCTCTGGCCATTTTTTTTAAGAAAAGGATATTTTACACAGGCTATTAAACAATCTAAAAAATAGATTGTCACTGATACATCTCACAATCACCCAAAATCTCAACCCGAAACAAAAATAACGAAAACAAAAATAACGAAATCTGATATGTTTTGAAGATTTTAAAATATACTACTCCCTCCGACCCGAAAAACTGGGCGGGCGGGTAATTTTACGAAAACGCCCCCGCACTTTTTCACCTGAAGAAATCAATTCCCCTCTTCTCATCCCGTTCCCCATTTCCTCGCCGCCCATTCCCCATTTCGCCGCCGCCGGCGCCAGGCCATCTCCGGTCGCCCACCACCTTCGCCGCGCGACCACAGTCGACCGGTGAGCTACCGCATCCTTCCCATGGCCTGGAAGCTTGGCTACACAGCCCCTCCACAAACCCTAGCCGAGGCTCATCAAGGCCCTTGTTTTTCGATCCAATTTCGATTCTTTTCTCGCCGGCGCCGTCGTCCAGCTCACCGGAGGAGGAGGGTCTGCCGGTCGCCGCGCTCGTGGCCGACAGCTGCCAAGCGCAGCACCCGAGCCCAGCGCAGCGCCCGCGTCCGCCTCAGTCTGGCTTCCTACGTGCTCCCGGTCGCTGCGGCCCCTCCCCGACGGTTCTCCGTTCTCGCGCCTGCAGGAGCCCTCCCCGATGGTTCCGCTCCTTCCTCTGCGCGCGAGTGCGCCTCCTCCACAACAGCCTGGGAGCTGCTGCTCCCTGTCCAATCCGTCGCCAAGGCCCGAGCCTGCCACGGAGGAGCCAGGGGAGTTCGCCTCGTCTGCCTCACGGGATTCATTCACCGGGCTTCCCTCAACAGGTGAGCACACGTCTTCTCCTCTTCCTCTGCTTCTTCTCCCAAGCAGATGCCGGATTAAAGCTTGAGTTGTGACCTGTGATGACCTACTTGACCACTGGTTAGTTGCCTAGCTAGTTCTAGTTGTTAGAGATACTAACAGGGCACATTTGTAATGTCATGGAACTTGGACATCACATCAGTGCAATTTGTTCGAGATATTAGTGGAAATGTTTCAGGGGCAGTTCATACTTCTGGCTGGACCTGCGGGTAGGCAGGGAAGGAGCTTGATGAATTCGTATTGTAGTTGTCTGACTGCAACATTGCGTTTCTACAGTTTAAACTTGCTTGTGAGCTTGATGGTGCATGCCATTTCTAAGCATTATATTTTTCCTGTTCGTGATTGCAAACATTTGTAGTCAGCACAACTGTTGATGTCCCTGATTCTTTATTCTTCCTATCCATCTTGTTAACCTTTTTGAAATTGAACTAAAAAAAGCTACGGAGTACCAAGGAAACCAGTGCTAACATATCAAAAAATACTTGCTGATTTTATGGCCACACAGTTTGAAAGTAGACAGTACATCCTGGCCTAACTGTGCAGTCAATTTGTCAGTTTGTGATTTTATGGCCACACAGTTTGAAAATGGTAACCACTCAATTTGTTTTTTATCATTCAACATTTTCTGAGAGCTTCTATAAATTTGAAAACACTGAAAATGGTAACCACTCAATGTACAGTACTCAATTGCTTCCAACCTTTTCTAATAAGCTGATGTCACTGCCGATTTATTTTTACATTCAGATATATGGACAATATGAGTAACTCTACCTGTTGGACTGTATTTTCCTCAATGTTCATGGTCAGCTCATTAATCTTAGAAAAAAAAACCATGTACAAATTATCCAATAGTGTTATGTGTCATCCACCAAGTATGTCGTATTGGTCTAATCTGAAAAGTAAAGTCATGCTCACAGGGGCCAATTAAATTATGAGTGCTTAATCAGTAGGTTCAAGCCAAAAGAACCAAAGAAGAGGGGCAGAAGTTGCTCAATGTTGAACAAATTGCTGTTTAGGATGCCATGGTGTTTGTTTTATGCCTTCCTTGGCCTCTTGTTTGCTCTAGTATCTTCTATTATCGGTTGTTTTCTTGTTTTGCTCACCTTCTTCTCCTCAGGCTTCTCTTGTATTATTGGTTGTTTTCCCTTCCGCTTCTCCTCCTCAGGCTTCTCTTCTTGTATTGCAACTTCAAATTCGCTTACTTGTCTTTCCCGGATGAGATCAAGTTTTTTCTGTAAATAGTAACAGGTATAGTTACTCATATTGTCCATACTATCTTAAAACAGAAATTACAAGCAATAAGACATGGACATACAATCTTGACTCGTCGCTTTGGACGGACAATGCTTGATGAGTCCTCCAACCATGTGGCATATTCTGTACCCAGTTATCAAGGCTTTAATCCACTGCAGTGTTGGACTAACTGATCAGTGGCATAAAGGCATTTTTTGTGCTATGAGTTAAAGGCTGACATGTTTGACATGCCTTAACAGGTCAAATGAGAACACTACTAAACCTTACAGGGAGTTGCTTCCAGCAAAATTGGAGGATGATGTGCACTCCACTACATCGCAAAGCCTTCTTTTGTGTTCATATAATTGCTTGCCAGTTATTTTGTGCTATGAAGTTAACACAGAATGCTGTCATTCGGCGTTGCGTTTCAGGAGCGTGCTGAGAAGCCGATCGTCTCTCGCCGTCGGGATGAGTCGGGAACACAAGGTAAAGAAGAGGCCGAGCTCACCTGCCTGGGGGCAGCAGCGATGAGGATACTCCGGCGAGGTTGGAAACGCTGCAGTTCTCCGGCGGCTCGTCCTTCACCGGCGCGGCCTTCGCGTCCTTGCGATCTTGCTACCCCGCTCCGGCGCCCTCCACCGGCGCGACCTTGCTCCAGCCTTCCGTCGGCGAGCTCGACCCTTCCGTCGACGAGGTCGCCTGGGCAGGGGCGGCGCGCGGTCGCCGGACAGCAGCGGCGCGCGGTCGCCGGAGAGCAGCGGCGCGGTCGCCGGAGCGCGCGGTGGCCGGACAGCGAGGCGCGCGGTCGCCGGGGAGCAGCGGCGCGATCGCCGAGGAGACGCGCGGTCGACCGGACAGCGCAGCGCGCGGTCGCCGGGAGCGCGTAGGCGCGGTCGCCGGGGAGCGCGCGGTGGCCGGGGAGCAGAGGCGCGCGATCGCCGGGGAGCAGAGGCGCGCGGTGGTCTCCAGGATGCGAGGAACACGATTGAGGACCTGATTGCAAATTTTTTTAAAATTCAAAGGGGTTTTCTGTAAAAGTGAATTAGAGCGCCAGCCCGCCCAGTTTTTCGGGTCGGAGGGAGTACTCAAATCTACAGTTTTGTCATTTTTGTGTAGCTTAGAATATAAAGTATTCCCTCTGTATCATGCATCCAAATTAGACAAACCTAAGACGTCTATTTATAGACAGATGAAGTATTTGAAATTGATGTTTTGAAGTTTGTGGTATACGTCATTGACTATATGCGGATTTATTTTCAGAATTTTTTGAAACACAAAAATATGATTTTTTTAATTTTGCCCAAACTCTTCTTTTTCTTTCTTTTTCGAAATCACAAAAGCTTTTCATTCATTCAGATTCAGAAGCAAGAAAAGCCGGTGCAAAGTCTGAACAAATACTTTTTTTTCTTTTTTTGAGAGTATATAAGAATGCTATATCTTAATTTTATAATCTTATAGAAAACATACATGTTTACCAGAAATGACATTGAATGAACAAATAAAGCGTCGAACACTACAAAATAAAAAAACAAACGAGAGCGGATTTTGCACTTACATGTATGGGTGTGGGTGTTTCGCTCACCGTCCATTTTGCTAAGAGATTGGATAAAATGATGAGAGAGAAATGAATCTTTCCATCTACCAAACCTAGCGGGAATCTCGAGAAACAAATCGACGGTCCAGAACACACCAACATCCATGCGCGTAAGTACAAAAATATTTTCCAAAATAAAACCTACTCTCTTGCTAAAGTTGTGTGCTCTCATACTCCTACTCCTCTCTCCACTCTCCACTCTCCACACCTACCTTAACAACTTGAACTCCTCAACTATCTCAGTAGCGATGTGGCCTCGAGTAGGGCTTCGCATCGTGTTTCAGAACACCTCATTGTTCATATTCTTCTAGAGCGTGTAGCCAGCTGTGTAGGAGAGGCCATCGAACCACTTCTTGTCCATGCCTTCTGCATCTCTTTCTCTCCGACCTCCACTAGTCTTCAATCGTTCATCCTTTTCTAGAACCCTAAGGTTGATGTGCAGGGCCTGCCCACACCGGTGAAGGACCTCTCTTGCCACCACACACTACACCAACAAATGTTCAGCAATGTCCTCTTCTTGCAAACAGACAAAGCAAGCCAAAGATTGTTCTTGCAAACCATGTCTGGATCTTCTATCACACATCCAAATTTTGGGTTGCTCTGCTAGCCATATAAACAACTTGCTCTTGGGCGATGCCTTAGCTTCTCAGATGGCATTGTCTAGTTGGAGTTTAGCGCCCCTTACGACATCATGGAGTACGTTGATTTGGTGGTGTAAACACCCGAACTCGACCATGGCCAAGAGTGTGCCTGCCACGGTTGTGCCCCTCTCCACGTTGTGCAATGGGAGCCAAAGCACGGTGCACTCTCTAGCTCCTCACGTGGCCAAGATGCCATTGATGCCCACAACCCATCTATTGTCGATTAAGGCTTGAGTGACGGTTCTGGAGTTCCTAACATATGTATTGATGTGCATGATGATACTAGGTGCGATGTCTGTGGCCGATCTCCTACATGTCCAACGATCACCACAAAAGCGTGTTCTGACCTTCACCCATGACAATGCGCACTAAACTGTCAAACACCTCTCGAGTCTCCGTGTCTTTGGCCATTGGCATGGCTTGCCACGCTTTACTGTCATCAGTTATGCGAAGCCACTCCCAACGCACCCTGCGCTCCAGTACTTGGAGACGCATATTCTTCACTCCGAGTTCGCCAAACTTCCGGGCTTACAAATTGGGTTACATGCTATCATGCATTGCCCTCCGTTCCCTTTTTCATTTCCTAACCAGAAGAAACTTTGTAGAATTTTGTCAACCTCATCTAGAAGTAGATTGGGAACTTCATATATGATGAGTTAGTGAACCAATCTTGCCGCCATGACTTCCTTTAGCCCTTTACTAACACCATATGTCATGGCCTTGCGGTAGTGCCCCTCCGCCACGTTGGCAGAATCTGCACCGCTGCATCGAGCGTGGACTGCATTGCTCCCTAGTTAATGGCCATAATGATAGTTCAAGCCCCACATACTTGATTGGGAACCTAGAGACTGGACAGCGAATCAGATTCATAATCTTCTCTCTATCATGCGCACATCCTCTGATTAGTGTAGCCAAAGTTTTCATGCAATTGACCACGAGCTTAGACGCCGCACCAAACACCTTCAAGAGTTATTTGACTGCGTCAAGGTACAGTACTATCGGTTTCACAAACAACACCACATCATTTTAGATTGACAAGAATTGCACCTGAGAGCAGTTCCCAATATTCAGCAGTATCGCTGCATCAACCGCTCTGCACACCAAGCAAGTCACAACCTCCATTTCCAGTACGAAAAGTTGCGGCGACATGGGGTCTCCATGTAGCAGCACATGGGCATGTCAACATCGTTTCCCTGAAACACCATTAACATAGACACATGTGTTGGTGACACGAAGAGAGATTGCATTCAAGCAAATCGAAATCTCCGGGAAGCCAAGTTTTTGTAGAATCTCTAGGAGGAACTCCTTGGAAAGAGAGTCAAAATATTGTGAGATATATAGTTCCAACAACACACATGACTCATGTTTGTTATGAATCTTGTGCACCATCTGCCGAACAAGGATAAAATTATCATAAAGCATTCTCCCCTTGATGAACGCATATTGGTTCTTCCTCACCAACAACTCCATATTTGGAGTAAAAGTTTCATGAAGCCATTTACAAGACCGATAGGCCAAAAATATCCCACTTCCTAATCTTCATGTTGCTTGGGGTGCGCTTGATTAATGTGTGATTAAGTATGTCAAAGGTGCGACCATATCAGACAAATAGTTTCATGCATGATTGCCACCAAGATCTTATGCTTGACGATTGTCCATGCCCGCAAATAGAACGCGCTGATGACCCACAAGTATAGGGGGTGTATCATAGTATTTTCGATAAATAAGAGTGTCGAACCCAACGAGGAGCATAAGGTGTTGACAAGCAGTTTCGATGAAGGATTCACTGTAAATGCTCACAGACAAGTATTCAGGGGGTTTTGATATAGCAGATGAATAAAGTACAAGTAAATAAAATGCGAGAGTAATAATTGCAGCGAGTGGCCCAATCCTTTTTAGCATAAAGGACAAGCCGGTTTGTTTACTTATAATGACCAAACGTTCTTGAGGACACACGGGAATTTAGTCTAGTGCTTTCGCTTCATATAGCTGATTAATCTTCATGGTTTTGATAAGTGTTGTGTGGGTGAACCTATGCTAATGTACCGCCCTTCCTAGGACTAATACATACTTGTGATTATACCCCTTGCAAGCATCTGCAACTACAAGAAAGTAATTAAGATAAATCTAACCACAGACCTTTAAACTCGAGACCGCTATCCCTCCCGCATCGATATACCAACGGGGGTTCAGGTTTCTGTCACTCCGGCAACCCCGCAATTAGCAAACGAATACAAGATGTATTCCCCTAGGCCCATAAAGGTGAAGTATCATGTAGTCGATGTTCACATGAAACCACTAGAAGAATAACACCACAACTTAAATATCATAACATTGAATATTACCCAACATAATTCACTACTAACATTTAGACTTCACCCATGTCCTCAAGAACTAAACGAACTACTCACGAGACATCATATGGAACATGATCAGAGGTGATATGATGATGAATAACAATCTGAACATAAACCTTGGTTCAATGGTTTCACTCAATAGCATCAATAACAAGTAGTAATCAATACCGGGAGAGTTTCCCCTACCAAACAATCAAGATTCAACCCTAGATGTTACAGTGGTGACGAGGTACAGCGGTGGAGATGGCGGTGATGATGATGGAGATGATGGTGATGATGACCCCAATGATGTCCAGCTCGATGACGGTGACGATGGCGATGATTTCCCCCTCCGGGAGGGAATTTCCCCGGCAGATTTCAGCCTCGCCGGAGAGCTCTTTTCTCTCCGGTGTTTTCCGCCCCGCGAGGCGGGCCGTGACTCTTCGCGATTATCCTCTCGGAGCTTAGGTTTTCGGGACGAATAAGTACGCGAAGGAGAGGAGGCCAGAGGGGGCTGTGGGCCCCCTCCCCACAAGGCGGCGCGGCCAGGCCTGGGCCCGCACCGGCCTATGGGGGGGCCATGGCGGCCCTCCTCGGCTCCTCCTTTTGGCTCTCTCCATCTTCTGGAAAAATAATATTTTCTGTGTAATTTCCGTCAATTGTTGATCTTCCGAAATATTGCATTCGACGGTGCTTTTTCCAGTAGAATCTCGACTCCGTGCGCAATTCTCCAATAATCATGAAACATGCAAAATAGATGAAATAACATAAGTATCATCCCTAAATATGAAATATATCAATGAATAATAGTAGATTATGATATAAAATAGTGATGCAAAATGGACGTATCAACTCCCCCCAAGCTTAGACTTCGCTTGTCCCCAAGCGAAACTGAACTCGGTAAACAAGACCACATGTTTATGGAGTGAAGAGTCGATAAATCAAATACGGACAAGAAGCATCATATTAATTCACACAAGGCATTCTAGTAAACAACTTCCTCATATAATTCAACTTGAAACAAGTAGAAGGAAATCACAAATAAAGGTGCATAGGAAATCATAATTGGTGATGGCAAACTTCGTTCTTGGTCAGAGAACAATTGACAAATTGTAATTATCTATCGAGCAATGTTCTTATAATAAAGCTTATATGGCAAAACTTGCATACTCAATCATAATAATCTCCTCATAATCATTGATAACCTTCAAAGCTATATTCATTCGGATAAAACTTGTACTAAACAAGGAAGAATAAAAGGCATGATTAAGTAGATCACAATATAGATGGTTGGATCACAACAACTCAATTGCTTGCTTAAGATGGAGGGAAATAGGTTTACTGACTCAACATGAAAGTAAAAGAAGGGCCCTTCGCAGAGGGAAGCAGGGATTAAATCATGTGCTAGAGCTTTTTAAGTTTTGAAATCATATAGAGAGCATAAAAGTAAGGTTTTGAGAGGTGTTTGTTGTTGTCAACGAATGGTAGTGGGTACTCTAACCCCCTTGCCAAACATACTTCCAAAGAGCGGCTCCCATGAAGGACGTTATCTCTACCAGCAAGGTAGATCATCCCTCTTCTCTTTTGTTTACACATGTACTTTACTTTATTTAAGGATGACACTCCTCCCAACCTTTGCTTTCTCAAGCCATGGCTAACCGAATCCTCGGGTGCCTTCCAACATTTCACATACCATGGAGGAGTGTCTATTGCAAAATTAAGTTGCTTACTGATGAATCGAGGCAAAACATGTGAAGAGAGTTATTAATGAAAGTTGATTAATTGGGGCTGGGAACCCCGTTGCCAGCTCTTTTTGCAAAATTATAGGATAAGTGGATGAAGACACTAGTCCATTAGTGAAAGTTGCTCAACAAGATTGAAAGATAAAACACCACATACTTCCTCATGAGCTATAAAACATTGACACAAATAAGAGGTAATGACTTTTGAATTGTTTAAAGGTAGCACATGAAGTATTTACTTGGAATGGCAGGGAAATACCACATAGTAGGTAGTTATGGTGGACACTGATGGCATAGTTTTGGTTTAAGGGTTTGGATGCACGAGAAGCATTCCCTCTCAGTACAGGTCTTTGGCTAGCAAGGTTGATTAGCAAGCATAAGAGTTGAGGGAAACAAACAAACATACATGTGATAGAAACAATCATGCATCTTCCTTGTAAGCACAAACAATTTTAACTTCGAATACTAAGCTAGGAACTAACAAGAAAGATAATAACATATCTACATGTATTTCCTCTTTTGTACTTAAAACTCAAAGTGTTGTTGCTATTGACCAATGCTAAGTTTGCCAAAACCAAATAGATTTACTCAATGCTCCCAAAGTGATACCAATACTAACAACAAGATCAATCATATAATAGAGATTGCAAACTAAAATAAGATGTGCAATATGTAAATGATAAGACTTCTCATTAATATTCCATAACGATAACTCACACCAAGGGATACATAGATAACCAACTAAAGAGAGATACTTCCATACCGCAACACATCTTACATGATAACTTCCCTACTCATGATATGACACTACTTGATAGTAAAAAGGTAAAAGATAGTGATGATGTGATACCGCGGCACTCCCCCAAGCTTGGAACAAACCAAGGGGGTGCCAATACCGATGATGAATTACTCCTTCGGCGGTGTGGATGAATTCTTGATACACTACAAGAAAAGTTCTGATAGACAACGTCTCAAAATCGTCCGCTAAGGGGTATTTTTCGTCGCCTATGGGCCTAACCCGACGATATGGGTTCTGTTGTCGAAACTGCGTCGGGCAAAGTCCTACGATGATTTTTTCGGTCCGTCGCGCTTGGGCGCCCTTCCGCCACGGAAAATCGGACCGCTGCGTAAGTGTTTCCGGGAGCCCGTTGACCGCCGACGTCATGCAACCGACACATGGCGGACGCCGTTAACCGGCGATTAACGGCGTTAACCGCCGAAACCCCGTGGTAGATGGTAGGCCCACACGAGGCCTCGCCACGTCTTAAGCGGGCCGCCCATTAAGTTTGCGGGCGGGCCAGCCGACTTAGTTTGACCCGGTCAACTATATAGCCGGGCTGGTCCATTAGTTACGTGGGCCGGCCTAACCTCTAAGGTTGACCGGTCAAAACATTAATGGGCCGCCCACTAAGCATGTGGGCCGGCCGAATGCACTCGTTTGACCGGTCAACGAGGAAAAGGGCCGGCCCACAAAACATGTGGGACCCACTTTCCGTTATCGGGCCGGCCCATTTACCAAGTGGGGTCCACCTTAAAGCAAGTGGGCCGGCCCAAGAAGTTATTGGGCCGGCCCACATTAGCATGTGGGTCCCACTTTCCT